>NC_090442.1:1212121-1515151 GCF_031143425.1 Pleurodeles waltl | reverse complement strand
CATTCCTGTGCTCTCCTTCTCCTGCTCCCTCTTCTTCTGCTGTTGAGATTTAATTTCCTAGCGACATCACAGGCAACCTTGTACCATGGTGCAAGAGTGCCTGCATTGTATTGTATTGTATTGTAATCGTATTTATATAGCTCTTACTACCCCTGACGAGGCGTCGAAGCGCTTTTCGATGAGTAGCACGCTACTCCGGAACCCAAGAATTAGTGGTGGATTAGTATAGTTTAATAAGGAGTACAGTTTTAGTATTATTATGAGTTAATGTGAGCCGCGGATATGAGAGTTTGTTAGTTAGATTGACTGGAGTAATGGAGGGGTGGAGGAGGAAAGAAATCCAGAAGTGTTAATTGGGAGTATATCCTTCATTTACTCAACCCAAAGGCTTGGGATGAATAAAGGGGGGCGGAGGGGGAAGAGTATGTGGAAGGGTTAGGGAGAGCATAGTAGCAGGGTGAGATGAATGCAGGAGAATTTAGTAGGGTTGTGTGGGAGGTCACAGAGGTAGAGTGAGGTTTGGTGAGTTAGATGTGGAGGTGGAGGGAAGAGCTTAGGCAGAGATATTTAGGAGGTGAAGGTGGTAGAAGAGATTTGGGATGAGTCAGAGTGAGAATGGAGGATAGTTTGATAGAGACATGACACAAGAGTGATGAGTAGATAAGTGTGATAAGATGAGAGCAGGAATTTATAGATATCTAGTATAACAACCCAAAAACCAGGAGCCATGCAATGATCCACGAACATGCCAAGCACAGAAACAACATATACACATACATACACATATATATATATATATATATATATATATATATATACATACACACACACACACACAGGAATACACACACATATGCACATACAATACATAATTAGAATCCTGGGTAAAAAAAAATACTTAGTCAGACAGGTTTAAAGAGTGTGTGTGTGTTTTATTGTTATGACAGTAGCAATACATATTTTCCAAAGAAACTATAAATAATTAGAAATATACATAAAATCTGAAGAAAAAAAAAATTATCAACATAGGCATATGCAGTTCATAGTTGTTTGAAAAAGGTGGTTATGAAGGAAAGAGCCAACTCTTGAGTAGTTTTCTGAAGACAAGAAAGTTATCTGTGGCTCTTATAGTTGGGGGTAATGAATTCCATAGTTTGGCTGCTTGGACGGAGAAGGATGTACCACCTATAGTCTTTTTCTTGTATGGTGGTGTTCTAAGGCGGGGTGCCAGTCTTGAGCGGAGGGTTCTTTGTTGGATGTATTTGGTAATTTTCTTTCTGATAAAAAGTGGTCCTGTTCCATGTATAGCTTTGTGGGTGATACAAAGCAGTTTGAAAGTGCATCTTCTGGCAACGGGTAACCAGTGTAGTGCTCTCAAGGCAGGGGAGATGTGGGCTTGCGGCTTTATATGTAGTAGTAGCCTGGCTGCGGAATTCTGGATACGTTGTAGTTTTTTCATAACAGATAGAGATGATCCATGGTAGAGGCTATTGGCATAATCCAGTTTGGATAGTACAAGTGAGATAGTAGCTTGCACCTTGTGTGGAAATCCGAGGTGGGGGAAGATGCGTCGTAAAGTCTTTAAGGTGATGAAGCTTGTGCATGCTAATTTGTCTACTTGGGCATTCATAGTTAGCTTGGAATCCATGGTGATTCCTAGGTTTTTCACTTCCTTGGATAATTGAGGAGGTGGTCCGAGATCGTCAGGCCAGACGCACAGAGGGTCATAACTTTTCCAGTCACCACATATGAGTATTTCTGTTTTGGAGGTATTTAGTTTGAGATGGCTCCAGGTCATCCACTGATCAATGGCTCTGAGGCAACTGAAGATTTCTGAGTTTTCAATGTTTTTGGGGTCTTCTAATTTAAGTAGTATTTGTGTGTCATCTGCATAGTTGTAGCATGTGAGATGGAAATCATTGATCAGTTCTGGTAAAGATATCATGTAGATGTTGAAAAGCAAAGGTGAGATGATTGACCCTTGGGGGACCCCTGCTTTTGTGAGGTAGGGTTCGGACGAGAAGGGGGGCGAGTGGATGATATTTGCTCTTTTTAGAGATAGGAAGTAATCCAGTCGAGAGCAATCCCTTGTATGCCGGCTTCGTGGAGTCTTTGAGTTAGGGTGTCATGGTCAACCGTATCAAAGGCAGCTGAGAGGTCCAAGAGAAGTAGTGCAGCAACTCCATTTCGGTCAGCTGTGTTTTTAAGATCGTCCCAGATTGCCATGAGTGCTGATTCAGTGCTTCTTCCTGGGCGGAATCCAGTTTGGAAGTCTGAAAGTATAGAATTGTCTTCAATGAATTGTGACATCTGGGCAAATGCTGCTCTTTCTATCAATTTGCCCAGGAAAGGTCCATTTGTGATAGGTCTGTAGTTGTTGGGGTCTTGCGGGTCTAGGTTTGTTTTCTTTAATACTTTAATAATGGTCGTATGTATGCCTTTTTCAGGTCTGCAGGAAAGGTTCCTGAAGTTAAAGAGTTGTTGATGATTCTTCTTACAGGTGTGGCAGCAGAAGTAGATAGCAGGATGTTTTTGAAGATTTGTGGTGGGCAAGGGTCAGAAGGTCAACCAGAAGGTCTGCTTGCTTTGACCAAATCCATAAATTCATCCTGGGATATTTGTTTGAAGGACTGTAGAGGTTGGGATGGTTTATTCTTAAAGGGTATTTTAGTAAAGGGGTTGGTGCTGATGGGTTTCCTCTGTTTTAAATAGGAGTCCAATGTGTCTGCCTTGGTTGTGTAGTGAGTTGCCAATTTGTTTGTGAAATCTTGAGTGGTGGGATGACTTCCTTCCATGCATGTCGGTTTTCGAAATTCATTGAGAATTTTATAGAATTCCTTGGTTGTAGATTGAACATTTAGAATTCTGTCTGAGTAGTATATTTTTTTAGCTTTTTTGATTGATGATTTGTATATCCTGTTAAGTTTGTGTAGCTGCAGTTTGTCTTGACTGTTGTTTGTTTTGAGCCAGGTCCGCTGCAACTTTCTGACTTGTTGCTTTATCTTTTTAAGTTCTGTGTTTCTCCAAGGTGTTGGTTTTCTTTTGTCGTGTTTAGTTTTTCTGAGTGGTATTAGGGCATCAAAAGCTTCCTGTAGCCACTCATAAAGTTTCGGTACAGAATTAATTGTATCTAGATCTGTGTTTGCTGTTAGTTGTGTTTCTAAGTGATCCAATTTGAGTTTGCTCCATGGTCGATAGGTGTATGTATGTAAGTGGTTGTGGGGTGTGTTGATTTGTGGAGTTGTCTGTCGGAAAGTTATCAGATGGTGGTCTGACCAGGTGGTTGGTGTGATGCTATGAATAGTAACGAGTTCAGGCTTAGCAAAAATGACATCTAGGATGTGACCAGCGATGTGTGTGGGATTGTGTACAATCTGATGTAGGTTCAGTGCGAGTAGGCCAGTGGTGATAGCTTTTGGATAGGGCATATTGGGTTTGTCAAACCAAATGTTTAGATCCCCAAGAATGCATAGGTTGGAGTATAGTGTAATAAGGTTTGAGACTGTGTCAAGAAAAGTATCAGGGAAAGTGGAGTTGTTAGGTGGAGATCTGTAAAGGAGGAGAAAGTTACAGGAAGTTGGAGTAGGGTGGCATCTGGTAAAGAGAGCTTCACAACCTTGTATTGAGATGTTGTCTGTTTTACTGAGGTTTATTGCCTGTTTGAATATAATAGCTAGTCCACCTCCTCTCTTGCCTATACGGTTTTGTGTGATGGTTTGATAGCCCGGAGGAAGGGCTTCGTGCAACACTGGTGCCATGTCATCTCCCAACCAGGATTCTGTAATGAATAGTAACTCAGGTTGTGTGTCTGTGAGCAGGTCGTAGATGTGGTGCTTGTTTTTTGAGAGTGATTGAGCATTTATGAGCTGGCAGTTTAGAAAAGGTGTGTTAGTGGTAGTGTTGTTTTGTTTAGTAGAAGGGTAAGTAGTGTAATGTGAGCTAGAAGCAGGAGTGTTGCTAGTTGTGATAACTGTTTGAGGCTCACAATAGTCTTGCTTTTCAATATAGTGTTCCTCTTCCAGCAGGTTAAGAAGGCATTTTGTTGGGTCTGTGTGTGTGGGTGGTGGACTTGGTGGCTGAGAGAGTCATGAGGAGTGTAGTGTTTTTTGTAGGGTTGTTTTATTATGTAACATACAAGGGGATGCGAGGTTGCTATGAGTGGCATGTTTTTTATTTTGTTTGCATTTGTTTAGCGTGGATGGCGTATGGGTTAGGGGTGGTGGAGGAGCATGTGGATCATGATGTAAGGCTCTAAATTGTGCAATGGAGGAGAGGCGAGTGAATGAAAGTTGCTGGGTTGGGGTGCTTGAGGTAGGTGTTTGTGAAGAGTGGTGGGGGTAGGGGTGGAGATAGGATGGAATTTGTATCCTTTGTCTAGTCCTGGGGGTGGGAGTGGGTATGACGATGAGTGTAATGTAAGTTTGTGTTGCTTTGATGTGTTGATGTTTGTGGTTGGTATTGTTTTTGTGGAATAGTGAGAGGGGATATTGGTGTAGTTGTTTTTGGTGAGGGATTTGTATGTGAGTTAGTGCTGGTGAGTGGAATTTGAGTGTTAGATGGGGTGTTGCTGTGTTTTGGAGATGAATGTATTAGGTGTGTAAGAGGTGATGGGTGTGTGTCAGGGAAGTAAGTATTAGTTGAGATGACTGGAAGAGGTAATATGTGTGGTGGAGTGAAATGTGGGGATTGTATGGTTGTGTGCAATTGGTGAAGAGAGGGGAAAGGTGTTTGTGGATGGTGTGTTTGAAGGCAGGGTTTGGGCATTGTTATGATGAAAGGTGGTCTGTGTGGAGCAAACAGAGGATAGTGTTTTTGGTTAGTATCAGCAGAGAGTGTGTATCTGGGAAACTAAAACTGAGAGAAATGTATGTTGTAGTTTTGTATTCTGTGGGTGGTGGCAGGTAGTGTTAGTGGGAGGGGACAGAGTAGTGTTTGCTGTGTGAATGAAGGTGTTTGACTGTAGTAGTTGTGGGGGGTATGTGTATATGTCTTGTATGTAGGGTATTGTGTTGGGTGGTGGGGCAATGCAATCTGTCTGTGGTCAGTTTGTGATGCATGAGTTGGATATCTTTGCAGATAATGGCCCTCATTACAACTTTGACGGGCGGCGGAGGCCGCCCGCCAAAGTTGCGCCGCAGGAATACCGCACCGCGGTCTGAAGACCGCGGCCGGCATTCTGAGTTTCCCGCTGGGCAGGCGGGCGGCTGCCTTAAGGCCGCCCGCCAGCCCAGCGGGAAACAACCTTCCCACGAGGACGCCGGCTCGGAATCGAGCCGGCGGAGTGGGAAGGTGCGACGGGTGCTACTGCACCCGTCGCGTATTTCACTGTCTGCTATGCAGACAGTGAAATACAAGCGGGGCCCTCTTACGGGGGCCCCTGCAGTGCCCATGCCATTGGCATGGGCACTGCAGGGGCCCCCAGGGGCCCCGCGACACCCCCTACCGCCATCCTGTTCCTGGCGGCCGAACCGCCAGGAACAGGATGGCGGTAGGGGGTGTCAGAATCCCCAAGGCGGCGCAGCATGCTGCGCCGCCTTGGAGGATTCTGACGGGCAGCGGAAAACCGGCGGGAGACCGCCGGTTTTCCTGCACTGACCGCGGCCAAAGCGCCGCGGTCAGAATGCCCTAAGGGGCACCGCCAGGCTGTCGGCGGTGCTCCCGCCAACCGCGAGCCTGGCGGTCACAGACCGCCAGGCTCGTAATGAGGGCCAATGTGTTTACATGTTGAGGGATGTGTGGGCGTTGACACTATTCCTGGCCATATGTGAATTGGGCAGCATTTCTGGCCCTAGTCCCTAGTCCCTACCTGTCCCGAACAGACCCAAACAGACAACTGCCCTTGTCCTCTCCGCCCTTAGCCTCGATGCCCAGGCTGAGACGCCCTGAATCCTGGCCTTTTATAGCCCTAACGGCCAATAGGAAGCTGGTCCTAACCCTAGCCCATCCTACTTTAAACCCTGATTTAGCCAACTAATGGGAGACCCAACCCTAATCACCAGTCATATCCCTATTTCTGACCACCAATCACAGCCCCCAGCCCTAGAACCAACATCCAATCAGAATCTCAGCCCTATCAACCAATCACAGCCCTAGAACCAACATCCAATCAGAATATCAGCCCTATCAACCAATCACAGCCCTAGAACCAACAGCCAATCAGAATCTCAGCCCTATCCACCAATCACAGCCCTAGAACCAACAGCCAATCAGAATCTCAGCCCTATCCACCAATCACAGCCCTAGAACCAACAGACAATCAGAATCTCAGCCCTATCCACCAATCATAACCCCAGTCCTGGAGCTGGCAACCAATGAAACACCATCTTCCAACAACCTATCACAACAGCATATGCAACAACCACAAGGAACTTATATAAGGAGCAAGTTAACTAAACTCCAGTCCCTGTGACCAGGGGGGAAGGCAACTGCTGCTCTATTCAGTATCTCCTTGGATACAGACAGGCTGAATCCACACTTCCAAGCTAGCAGAGTCTACTTTCCAGGTAAGGGGGAGATTGTTTAAGAGACAAACACTGCAATAGTGCTGGGCGCACACTCTAAAATGGGGCTTTTTTTAAAGCAAAAATACAGGGGGGCAGACAGTTTTTAAGCACAATTTAAATCACACAAACATATTAAAACAGTCTCCTAAAACCACACTCTGAGAGATGTAGGTAGCCTTTTTACCAAGAATAGGGGGGGACAATAGGGGGAGGGTGCCACAAACTAGCAAGGGAATTCACACAGTCACGGCAAAAACGATTAAAAAAAAAACACCACTTTAAAAGAGGCCAGGTTGCCTGAAACACAGAGAGTCCACAGTAAAACAAACACTTTTTGAACAAATAATACTATTTAACCAGAAATATCTTTGGGCTCCTTACCTAGGTCTTTTTGCAATCCTTGAACACTGGGCTGTATCAGAACACAGGGGAGATGCACAGAGGAACACAAAATGGAGGATTGTTTTTTTTTGCAGGAAGGGATACCCTCCTACACAAAAACAATCCTTAGAGGCATTTTCCTATTTCTCTGTGTGCTACAGATAGGATGCATGGGAACGCCGCACTACACTTATGGAACGCCACCCTGGGGTGTTGCCTTGAGTTACTCCAGATTAACCAACACCGCAGAGCCATCAAGGGGGTCTTGATTGTCTTAGTAAATCTCATCCAAGTTCTGGTTGTCCTTGTGTTACAGAATTTGGAGCAAGGGAGACACAAAACCTTGATAAATATGCCCCTTTCTGGCTCCAAGGACGTTCAGAGAACCAAGACAAATCTGGTAAGTCAATCCAACGAAGGTGTATTGACGCTGGACCAAAGATTCAGATTTATTCCCGATCCAAGCTTTTCTGCAGCCGCAAATCCGTTTCAGTGTGGCGTAGCAGGAGGGTTAGCTGGCCTCAGAGCCCTGCGTGGCGACAGCTTGCAGCCTTGCCCTGCTGGAGGAATCTGAGCTCCAAAAAAGTGACTTAGTCCGAATGCGGAAATTTTCACTTGGCGAAGGCCCCAAAAGTATCCAGCGTGAAAAGGATATTCCTTCGGAACGAATTTTGAATTTCCGCCTCTTGGAGATTTCCCACCAAAAGTCAATGGCTTCAGAAGGACCTATTCTTGCAGCTGTCAGGCGTTGTAGAACCTTTCTAAGCCACAGCCTGCTGTCTTGCCCCACTGAGGATTTTTGACTTCCAATTCAGAGAGTAAAGGGCATATTTACAAGCCCCTAGCACCACCCTGCGTACTGCCACACACATATAAGTGTAAAATCGCCATTGTAGATTGCTTATGTGCAGGAAGGGACACCTTCCTAAACGTAAACAATCACTCCCCTCAATGCAGTCACCCTTGCATTATGGTACAAGAATGCCTGCATTGGCGTTGGCAGATAAATATAGCACCGGGGCAGATGGAAACACAGGGGTGCACCATATTTGCTGGTGCGGCATTGCAAATTTTGGCGCAGCACTGAGCGACTTTTTAGTAAATCTGGCACTAAATTGTCTTATCCCATGGACCTGAGAGAGACAGCAGATGAGTGGTTGAGAACCAGGGTTTCTGACAAGCACCGGGAGGAGACTCCAAGAAAGGGGGAGGTCAGGTCCACAAAAGCCTAAAGAGGGAGTTGGTAAGCCCACCACAGAGACTCTTTCAGTACCCCAGATCCCTAGAAAGGTAGAGAGTAAATCCCACTCTCACTCTGACAAGCACAGGCAGGGAGACCCAGGGCTTAAAAGATCTTGACTAGCAGGGCCTGCTTTGACTGACAGCAGACAGGACACTTCAGAGGTGACACAGCCTGTCCAAAGATGTAGCACTGGGCTGTCATGTGTAGCCATAGAGGATGATGAGGTCCTCATAGCATTGTGCTGGGAAACAGTACCAGATGGTAAGCTGGTGATCGCTGAGGTGGGGTAGGCACTTCAACCACATTTAGGTGAGTGGGACACCTACCACTGGCCTGAAAGTCACATGTGCCAGTCACACTATTGTGGGTGACAGGCTGGTTTCCCCAGACCAGTATGTTCCGGGAGAGACCAGGAGAGTGAGGGTAGCCCCAGGTGAGGTCACAACCAAACCTGTAGCCATAGTGCCCCTGGAGAGGAAGGGTGCCCTCTGCCGGTATAAGGTAGTAGTCAGGGCTGACCTACAAACCAATTGTATCCAAGGTAATGACCTCCCAGAGGGTGGTCTGAACCCAGATGCGGTGGACCCCCAGAGCACCCATCCAAATCAAGATCCTAGGGACCCAGTCCCTACTGTTAGGAGAGAGGGGTCCTCAAAGAAAGGGAAAAGGAAGGCTACTTTTGAGGAGCGGTCAAGTGAACCAGGTGCCTTCTGACCCAGTAAGGGGGAAGCCCAGAGTTGGGACTGGTAAAGCCTCAGCTGACCTGAAGGAAGTCCTGAGCAGTCAGACAGCTTTTCATTTGCAGGGTGTCACCCCTGCGCTGACAGAAGGGAGTGTGAGGAAGGGTATCTGCCACAGTATGTGGTAGCCTCCCCCTGTGAAGAGGAAGAGAGGGTCTAGGATCTCACAGTTGCCCCTAAAGCAGCTCAACCACCTGTCAGTGGAGAGCTTAGGGTGTGGTTCTGGGTGCTGACAGCTGTCAGTAGCCTCTGCTGGGTACTGGTGACAGCACTGCACTTGGCATGGGAGGCAGACCCTTAGCCAAAAGTAAAGTGGGCCCAGTGACCCTGCTGATCACGATGGGGTTCTCAAGTTCTGGGTGACTTCTGCAGGTAAGCTGGATGTTGCCCTAGCAAAGTTTGGGATAGAGGAGATGGGCACCTCACTACCTAAACTAACATAGAGAAAGGACAAGACACCCCGAGAGTGAGGTTTGAGTTTAAAATGGGTCCATTTACATTTGAGGTGGGTAAACTGCCCAGAGGAAGTGACGCTGACAGGAGGATGTAAGGCAGTTTAGGTCAGTTTAGCAGATGGCAGGGTAGGATGGTGGAAAAGAGCCAAACTGGTTTTCAAAGGAGGGAAAGCCATCAAGGACAGAAACTGGACTTTCCCCATTTTCTACTCTCCCAGCCAGAAGGGAGCCCAAATATTTGATTAGGAGAGGGGCTAGAACGAGTGTGTTGGGGGGACCTAGTCAGACCAGTGTGTGAGCTGTGCCAGGTGTGAACTCTGATGGAGAGATTTTCTTCATCTTTGATTTTTAAAGAATTTTGCTTTCTGGGTCTGATTTTTGCCACACTTCATATGAAACAGTCACCCTAGAAGGTGGCATCCTGCCTCCATTAATCGGGGTGCCCCCATGCTTGCCAACCCAGAAGCAAGGATAAATATGGCAGAGTTGCTCAGCAATTCAGATCCCTGCTGGAAGAAAAGACTGAGAAGCAGGACGGCCCTGCTGAACCCCTGGTCTGCAACTGAAGGACTGTACACACAAGGACTGCACCAGCTGCACACTCTGGGCTTCACCAAGAAAATTACTTTTCCTTGCTTCTGAAACTCCAGGAATTGCCTTTCTGTAAACTATAGGTACAGAAGAGCTAGGAAGAGTCCCCTGAATCAAGTCTTGCATAAGGCACCCAGCAGACCGGCATGCAGTGGACATTTGAGGATTCTGACCAGGTGCATTCTGGGAACTGCAGTCCCGGCTATCAAGGAGCAACTCACAGCTTCTGGAACATTGGATCAAGTTATGGACACTTCAAGGATGCCAAAAGGACTTCTGGAAGAAGATCCGTAAGTTTGGAGCAACTTGTGGTAAAATCTCCATAAGTGGAGTGACCCGATATCGTGAGTCAAGCCAACTATCTTCATCCGCGACCCAGCCTGAATTTCAGGTTTATTCTGCTGAAAGCTTCAGAGCTCCAGACTTCCAGGGTATGACTGGGGCCTCGCAGAAATGCAATCCGATGACGGTTGCTGGAGAGGACAGCACAACACCGAGAGAGAAAAGCTCCAGAATAGTTTCTAGGTCCAAAGGTACAAATCCGACCCAGGCTCCATTGTGGTCGGCCTCAACTTTTGACTTTGCCCCTGTCGAGTGCCACCAGATTGCTTTTATGCACCAGAAAGTAATTTTCATTTCCTTTAATTTTTAAAAATTTATAGTTTCAATCACTGGAGTTTTTTCATTTTTGTGTCCGTTTAAAGATAAAAATATTTCCTATTTTTTAAAAATGGTGTTGGATTTCCATTGTGTGTTGTGTTTTACTTATGTGCTTTTTTGTTGATATTAAGGCCCATATTTATGAAAAATGACACAAAATTGTGCTAAAGCAGTTTTGTGGCATTTTTCTTAACGCCGACTAACGGCATTCCTTAGAGCCATCTTTCACCATATTTATGAAATGGTGCAAGATGGTGCTAAGGAATGGCTAGCATCTAAAAAAAAAAGCTAGACAGTCAGGGATGGTGTTAGGGAAAATGGCGCTGGTGGGTCCGAAATGACAGTAAGCTGGTTAGCGGCTAAAATTATGCTGCGAACCAGCCAGGGGTAATTTTTTGATGCCCAAGCAGCCAAAAAACGGACTCCTGCCTAAGTGTAGACAGGAGTCATTACTACCACCCCCAATGCCCAACACTGTGGACTAGTGTCCCCTGGGCAATCCCAACATACCCTGTGCTAGGCAGGGGGCCCAATGTATGGAGTTAGGTTAATGCCGTTTTTGCCAAAAAATTAATGGCGCTAAAGCAACACTAACCATCCATAAATATGGGCCCAAATGCTTTACACAGCTGTCTGCTAAGTTAAGCCTAACTGCTTGTGGGCAAAGCTACCAAGGATTGAGCAACAATTAATTTATTGAGCCCCTAATTGGAACTGGGGGGGATAGTGGCCTATTACTAAGTGTAGATACCTACCTGCCCTTACCAATAATCCACTTTCCAAAGATTGCACATGAAAATGCCGTGGTGTTCTCCTCCTCCACACAATGGCTCCTTTCACCAGGTGGGTGGTAATGTTCAGTGGTGGGCGGAACTCGCAGAATTTTACTCCACAGAATTCCAAGAAGTTAAAAACAACTCTGTGAGATTCCACCCACCCTTTATCCTTCGAAGGGCCAGTATTTTCTGTTCAAGCTCTGTCTGTCAGTGGCTGCTTCTCAAGGCTTTCATTGGCGATCAAGGCTGTCACTTTCCAACATTGACAGGATATTTTGTGTCAGGCTCTCTCCGGTGACAGCGTCCGTCGGATTCACACTGTACTGACCGGACAGTCTCTTTCAGGCTGTCTCTTTAAACCAGGATCAGTCAGGATCACTTTCCTCAGATGACACCCTCTGTCAGTCTCCTGCAGGGGACAGGGTCAGCTACTTGCTTGATGGGGAAACGGTCCAGTCTGTCTTGGTGTCACGATCTGCCACCCTCTCTTTGATGAAACCCTCAGCTGACCTGGCTCTTGTTTTTTCCAGATAAAAAGGCAGAATTGACATTCTCCATGGTTAACATGATCCCCATCCCCTCCAAGAACACCTCCCACACTGTATTTTGTTTAAGTTACCACATCTGCTTTTTATTTCCAGAGGTATACCAAGAATTATCTTTTCCCATCACTGAATAAAACTAAAGTATGTTTTGAAAATAACACAGTTTAAATAAACTGGAGAGCTACCAATTAAAACACTTCAACGTTACTTCAAATAACACCACTAATGTTTCAGTGCGATCAGGTCTGTAAAGGAAGGCGGTGAGTGTTAATACATGAGCACTTACAGAGCTCTGCAGCTCTTCCAAAGGCGCAAATATCACACAAACTGAACACTTTGGACGATGCGGGCAGAGAGTGGGGCTCGGGGGCTGGGGGCGCCCATGCAGGACCCTCCTTGTGGCGCCCACATCCTTCAAGCCTGACTCTTTGGCTACAAGCCTTAGGAGCAGATTTATGGAAAGAGGCTCTGCACCCAGGGCAGTGGCACTTTCCTTGCGCCCCGTAGTTCCCCCCCACCGCCACCATGTGTGCGCCGTATTTAAAATATGGCGCACCATGGTGCAGGGTTGGGGTCGATAGCACCATTTCCCATGACGCTATTGATGTACTCTGCAGGAGTAGCACCAAAATGTTGGAGCTATTCCTGCAGAGTACATAGGGGCCCATTCTAAAGAACAGAAGCCCCCTTTCAACGCCTTCTCTTGAGTAGGCATTAAAAGTGCCCTAACAAAATGGGGCAAGAAAATATCATAGATTTCCTTGTGCCTTTCTTTCAGCCCCCCCTTAGCGGGGGAACGCCCCAGTGCATACATTATGTCTGGCTCAGGCATAATGTAGCGCAAAGGGTTACTGAGTGACGCAATGCATGCATTGCTCGACTCTGTAAATACGGGGCAGGGAGTTCGAACTCAGTGGGCGTCATTAACGTCAAAATAAATTACGTTAATGTGGTACAAGGTGGCGCTAGGGGACGATAAAAATGCCAATTAGTTTGCAAGGTCCCTTCTCAGAGCCTGGGCCACTGGGATTAAGTGGTAGAAAAGGCCCAAATTATGCAGAAGGGTTGAGTAAATGAAAAGGCAAGAAAATACAAATTATACGGCATAATGAGGCACATTTTGTAATAGTATTACTTTTTTGATTTTGTCACTTGGTAACATGGTCTGGGCATTGGTTGCACCCCCTTAGTACCACCTAAACATGCACATAAACAATAAAGAACAGAAAAGACACCAGTCCAGCTTTGCAAAGGGCATTCCACCACGCGGCAGCACGGGGCGCTCCATGTTTGTGCTATGCGGCAGCAAATCTCCAATAAGGCAAAGATGGCGTGGCCCCACCACTGCATAATTCCAGTGGCTCTGCTGATGTCCTGGAGTCATTGTAATACTGTTTGGGCACAGGAAGCCTCATGTAAACCAAGGTTCAGGGCATCTGGTGTCACTGTGACACTTTCTCCATGACTGCGGAATGCGTCATGTGTGTGGCACGTCTGACAGTGGACATGAGTTCCAGGACCTCTGGTGTTTCCAACTCCCTGCACACATATCACCACGCCTCACAGGAATGCCTCTACTAGACTCACACCCTTAATTACACAGGCCACACCCCCTGTAAACAGAGACTGGACACGCCTCTGGGTCCATGTAACCTTGGGAGAGCCTCCCACACTTTCTTACCCCACTTACACCCTGATGTACAGGCTCTTGGGTGCTTTATGGGGTTTCTCTTCACAAACCTTCATATACCCTGTGGGGCTTGTTATGCAAACTCTCCTGTGCCTGCAGATGTTCCCATCCACACGCTTTCAGGTGCCCTGTGGGGCTTGTTATGCAAACTCTCCTGTGCCTGCAGATGTTCCCATCCACACGCTTTCAGGTGCCCTGTGGGGCTTGTTATGCAAACTCTCCAGTGCCTGCAGATGTTCCCATCCACACGCTTTCAGGTGCCCTGTGGGGTTTGTTATGCACACTCTCCAGTGCCTGCATATGTTCCCATCCACACGCTTTCAGGTGCCCTGTGGGGTTTGTTATGCACACTCTCCAGTGCCTGCAGATGTTCTAAGGCACAATCCTTCATATGTCCTGTGGGATTTACTATGCAAGCTCTTCATCGCCTGCAGATTTTCTCATGCACAGGCATTCAGGTGCCCGGCGGGGTTTGCTCTTCAAACTCCTCCGTGTCTGCTGATGTTCTCCTGCACAGACTTCCAGTTGTTCTGTTGGGTTTTCTATGAACACTCTCCAGTGCCTGCAGATTTTCTCATGAACAGACTTGCAGGTGCCATGTGGCGTTTGCTACGTACAATCTCAAGTGCCTGCAGATGTTCTCATGCACAGGCTTTCAGGTGCCCTGTGGGGTTGTTATGCACACTACCAGTGCCTGCAGATGTTCTCATGCACAGGCTTTGAGATGCCCTGTGGGGTTTGCTCTGCACACTCTCCAGTGCCTTCAGATTATCTCATGCACAGGCTTTCAGGTACCCTGTGATGTTTGTTATTCATACTCTCCAGTGCCTGCAGACGTTCTCAAGCAATGGTTTTCAGGTGCCCTGTGGGGTTTGACCTTCACACTCTCCAGTGCCTGCAGATGTTCTCATGCACAGGCTTTCAGGTGCCCTGTGGGGTTTGTTATGCACACTCTTCCGTGCCTGCAGATGTTCTCATTCACATGCTTTCAGGTGCCCTATGGGGGTTGCTATCCACACTCTCCAGTGCCTGCAGATGTTCTCATGCACAGGCTTTCAGGTGCCCTGTGGGGTTTGTTATGCACACTCTTCCGTGCCTGCAGATGTTCTCATTCACATGCTTTCAGGTGCCCTATGGGGGTTGCTATCCACACTCTCCAGTGCCTTCAGATTGTCTCATGCACAGGCTTTCAGGTGCCCTGTGATGTTTGTTATTCACACTCTCCAGTGCCTGCAGATGTTCTTGTGCACAGGCTTTCAGGTGCCCTCTGGGGTTTGCTATGCACACTCTCCAGTGCCTGCAGATTTTCTCTTGCACAGGCTTTCAGGTGCCTTGTGGTATTTGTTATGCACACTCTCCAGTGCCTGCAGATGTTCTCATGCACAGGCTTTCAGGTGCCCTGTGGGGTTTGTTATGCAAACTCTCCAGTGCCTGCAGAGTTTCTCATGTACAGGATTTCAGGTGCCCTGTGGGGTGGTTATGTATACTATCCAGTGCCTGCAAATGTTCTCATGCACAGGCTTTCAGTGCCCCTGTGGGGTTTTCTCTTCACACTCTCCAATGCCTGCAGATGTTCTCATGCACAGGTTTTCAGGTGCCCTGTGGGGTTTGTTATGCGCACTCTCCAGTGCCTGCTGATGTTCTCATGCACAGGCTTTCAGGTGCCCTGTGGTTATTGCTCTGCACTCTCTCCAGTGCCTGCAGAGTTTCTCATGCACAGGCTTTCAGGAGCCCTGTGGGGTTTGCTATGAACACTCTCCAGTGCCTGCAGATGTTCTCATGCTCAGGCTTTCAGGTGCCCTGTCAGGTTTGTTATGCCCACTCTCCAATGCTCTGAGGATTTTCTAATGCACAGGCTTTCAGGTGCCCTGTGGGGTTTGTTATGCACACTCTCCAATGCCTGCAGATGTTCTCATGCACAGGCTTTCAGGTGCCCTGTGGGGTTTGCTATGCACACTCTCCAGTGCCAGCAGATGTTCTCCTCCACAGACTTTCAGGTGGCCTGTGAGGCTTGTTATTCACACTCTCCAGTGCCTGCAGATGTTCTCATGCACAGGCTTTGAGGTGCCCTGTGGGTTTTGCTCTGCACACTCTCCAGTGCCTGCAGATTTTCGCATGCATAGGCTTTCAGGTGCCACTCTCCAGTGCCTGCAGACGTTCTCAAGCAATGGTTTTCAGGTGCCCTGTGGGGTTTGACCTTCACACTCTCCAGTGCCTGCAGATGTTCTCATGCACAGGCTTTCAGGTGCCCTGTCAGGTTTGTTATGCCCACTCTCCAATGCTCTGAGGATTTTCTAATGCACAGGCTTTCAGGTGCCCTGTGGGGTTTGTTATGCACACTCTCCAGTGCCTGCAGATGTTCTCATGCACAGGCTTTCAGGTGCCCTGTGGGGTTTGCTATGCACACTCTCCAGAGCCAGCAGATGTTCTCCTCCACAGGCTTTCAGGTGGCCTGTGAGGCTTGTTATTCACACTCTCCAGTGCCTGCAGATATTCTCATGCACAGGCTTTGAGGTGCCCTGTGGGGTTTGTTCTGCACACTCCCCAGTGCCTGCAGATTTTCTCATGCATAGGCTTTCAGGTGCCTTGTGGTATTTGTTATTCACACTCTCCACTGCCTGCAGACGTTCTCAAGCAATGGTTTTAAGGTGCCCTGTGGGGTTTGACCTTCACACTCTCCAGTGCCTGCAGATGTTCTCATGCACAGGCTTTCAGGTGCCCTGTGGGGTTTGTTATGCACACTCTCCTGTGCCTGCATCTGTTCTCATGCACATGCTTTCAGGTGCCCTATGGGGGTTGCTATGCACACTCTCCAATGCCTGCAGATGTCCCCATGAACAGTCTTTTAGGTCCCTGTGGGGTTTTCTCTGCACACTCTCCAGTGCCTTCAGATTGTCTCATGCACAGGCTTTCAGGTACCCTGTGATGTTTGTTATTCACACTCTCCAGTGCCTTCAGATGTTCTTGTGCACAGGCTTTCAGGTGGCCTGTGGGGTTTGCTATGCACACTCGCCAGTGCCTGCAGATTTTCTCATGCACAGGCTTTCAGGTGCCTTCTGGTATTTGTTATGCACACTCTCCAGTGCCTGCAGATGTTCTCATGCACAGGCTTTCAGGTGCCCTGTGGGGTTTGTTATGCACACTCTCCCATGCCTGCAGATGTTCTCATGCACATGCTTTCAGGTGCCCTATGGGGGTTGCTATGCACACTCTCCAATGCCTGCAGATGTTCTCATGCACAGGCTTTTAGGTCCCTGTGGGGATTTCTCTGCACACTCTCCAGTGCCTTCAGATTTTCTCATGCACAGGCTTTCAGGTACCCTGTGATGTTTGTTATTCACACTCTCCAGTGAATGCAGATGCTCTCATGCACAGGCTTTGAGATGCCCTGTGGGGTTTGCTCTGCACACTCTCCAGTGCCTGCATATTTTTTCATGCATAGGCTTTCAGGTGCCTTGTGGTATTTCTTATTCACACTCTCCAGTGCCTGCAGACGTTCTCAAGCAATGGTTTCCAGGTGCCCTGTGGGGTTTGACCTTCACACTCCAGTGCCTGTAGATGTTCTCATGCACAGGCTTTCAGGTGCCTTGTGGGGTTTGTTATGCACACTATCCCGTGCCTGCATTTGTTCTCATGCACATGCTTTCAGGTGCCCTATGGGGGTTGCTATGCACACTCTTCAATGCCTGCAGATGTTCCCATGCACAGGCTTTTATGTCCCTGTGGGGTTTTCTATGCACACTCTCCAGTGCCTTCAGATTGTCTCATGCACAGGCTTTCAGGTACCCTGTGATGTTTGTTATTCAAACCCTCCAGTGCCTGCAGATGTTCTTGTGCACAGGCTTTCAGGTGCCCGGTGGGGTTTGCTATGCACACTCTCCAGTGCCTGCATATTTCACATGCCCAGGCTTTCAGGTGCCTTGTGGTATTTGTTATGCACACTCTCCAGTGCCTGCAGATGTTCTCATGCACAGGTTTTCAGGTGCCCTGTGGGGCTTGTTATGCACACTCTCCAGTGACTGGAGAGTTTCTCATGCACAGGCTTTCCGGTGCCCTGTGGGGTGGTTATGTACACTATCCAGTGCCTGCAAATGTTCTCATGCACAGGCTTTCAGGTGCCCTATGGGGGTTGCTATGCACACTCTTCAATGCCTGCAGATGTTCCCATGCACAGGCTTTCAGGTGCCCTGTGGGGTTTGCTATGCACACTCTCCAGTGCCAGCAGATGTTCTCCTCCACAGGCTTTCAGGTGGCCTGTGAGGCTTGTTATTCACACTCTCCAGTGCCTGCAGATGTTCTCATGCACAGGCTTTGAGGTGCCCTGTGGGTTTTGCTCTGCACACTCTCCAGTGCCTGCAGATTTTCTCATGCATAGGCTTTCAGGTGCCTTGTGGTATTTGTTATTCACACTCTCCAGTGCCTGCAGACGTTCTCAAGCAATGGTTTTCAGGTGCCCTGTGGGGTTTGACCTTCACACTCTCCAGTGCCTGCAGATGTTCTCATGCACAGGCTTTCAGGTGCCCTGTCAGGTTTGTTATGCCCACTCTACACTGCTCTGAGGATTTTCTAATGCACAGGCTTTCAGGTGCCCTGTGGGGTTTGTTATGCACACTCTCCAGTGCCTGCAGATGTTCTCATGCACAGGCTTTCAGGTGCCCTGTGGGGCTTGCTATGCACACTCTCCAGAGCCAGCAGATGTTCTCCTCCACAGGCTTTCAGGTGGCCTGTGAGGCTTGTTATTCACACTCTCCAGTGCCTGCAGATATTCTCATGCACAGGCTTTGAGGTGTCCTGCGGGGTTTGTTCTGCACACTCTCCAGTGCCTGCAGATTTTCTCATGCATAGGCTTTCAGGTGCCTTGTGGTATTTGTTATTCACACTCTCCAGTGCCTGCAGACATTCTCAAGGAATGGTTTTCAGGTGCCCTGTGGGGTTTGACCTTCACACTCTCCAGTGCCTGCAGATGTTCTCATGCACAGGCTTTCAGGTGCTCTGTGGGGATTGCTCTGCACACTCTCCAGTGCCTTCAGATTTTCTCATGCACAGGCTTTCAGGTACCCTGTGATGTTTGTTATTCACACTCTCCAGTGAATGCAGATGTTCTCATGCACAGGCTTTGAGGTGCTCTGTGGGGTTTGCTCTGCACACTCTCCAGTGCCTGCAGATTTTCTCATGCATAGGCTTTCAGGTGCCTTGTGGTATTTGTTATTCACACTCTCCACTGCCTGCAGACGTTCTCAAGCAATGGTTTTCAGGTGCCCTGTGGGGTTTGACCTTCACACTCTCCAGTGCCTGCAGATGTTCTCATGCACAGGCTTTCAGGTGCCCTGTGGGGTTTGTTATGCACACTCTTCAATGCCTGCAGATGTTCCCATGCACAGGCTTTTATGTCCCTGTGGGGTTTTCTATGCACACTCTCCAGTGCCTTCAGATTGTCTCATGCACAGGCTTTCAGGTACCCTGTGATGTTTGTTATTCAAACCCTCCAGTGCCTGCAGATGTTCTTGTGCACAGGCTTTCAGGTGCCCGGTGGGGTTTGCTATGCACACTCTCCAGTGCCTGCAGATTTCACATGCCCAGGCTTTCAGGTGCCTTGTGGTATTTGTTATGCACACTCTCCAGTGCCTGCAGATGTTCTCATGCACAGGTTTTCAGGTGCCCTGTGGGGCTTGTTATGCACACTCTCCAGTGACTGGAGAGTTTCTCATGCACAGGCTTTCCGGTGCCCTGTGGGGTGGTTATGTACACTATCCAGTGCCTGCAAATGTTCTCATGCACAGGCTTTCAGGTGCCCTATGGGGGTTGCTATGCACACTCTTCAATGCCTGCAGATGTTCCCATGCACAGGCTTTCAGGTGCCCTGTGGGGTTTGCTATGCACACTCTCCAGTGCCAGCAGATGTTCTCCTCCACAGGCTTTCAGGTGGCCTGTGAGGCTTGTTATTCACACTCTCCAGTGCCTGCAGATGTTCTCATGCACAGGCTTTGAGGTGCCCTGTGGGTTTTGCTCTGCACACTCTCCAGTGCCTGCAGATTTTCTCATGCATAGGCTTTCAGGTGCCTTGTGGTATTTGTTATTCACACTCTCCAGTGCCTGCAGACGTTCTCAAGCAATGGTTTTCAGGTGCCCTGTGGGGTTTGACCTTCACACTCTCCAGTGCCTGCAGATGTTCTCATGCACAGGCTTTCAGGTGCCCTGTCAGGTTTGTTATGCCCACTCTCCAATGCTCTGAGGATTTTCTAATGCACAGGCTTTCAGGTGCCCTGTGGGGTTTGTTATGCACACTCTCCAGTGCCTGCAGATGTTCTCATGCACAGGCTTTCAGGTGCCCTGTGGGGCTTGCTATGCACACTCTCCAGAGCCAGCAGATGTTCTCCTCCACAGGCTTTCAGGTGGCCAGTGAGGCTTGTTATTCACACTCTCCAGTGCCTGCAGATATTCTCATGCACAGGCTTTCAGGTGCTCTGTGGGGATTGCTCTGCACACTCTCCAGTGCCTTCAGATTTTCTCATGCACAGGCTTTCAGGTACCCTGTGATGTTTGTTATTCACACTCTCCAGTGAATGCAGATGTTCTCATGCACAGGCTTTGAGGTGCCCTTTGGGGTTTGCTCTGCACACTCTCCAGTGCCTGCAGATTTTCTCATGCATAGGCTTTCAGGTGCCTTGTGGTATTTGTTATTCACACTCTCCACTGCCTGCAGACGTTCTCAAGCAATGGTTTTCAGGTGCCCTGTGGGGTTTGACCTTCACACTCTCCAGTGCCTGCAGATGTTCTCATGCACAGGCTTTCAGGTGCCCTGTGGGGTTTGTTATGCACACTCTCCCTTGCCTGCATCTGTTCTCATGCACATGCTTTCAGGTGCCCTATGGGGGTTGCTATGCACACTCTCCAATGCCTGCAGATGTCCCCATGAACAGTCTTTTAGGTCCCTGTGGGGTTTTCTCTGCACACTCTCCAGTGCCTTCAGATTGTCTCATGCACAGGCTTTCAGGTACCCTGTGATGTTTGTTATTCACACTCTCCAGTGCCTTCAGATGTTCTTGTGCACAGGCTTTCAGGTGCCCTGTGGGGTTTGCTATGCACACTCGCCAGTGCCTGCAGATTTTCTCATGCACAGGCTTTCAGGTGCCTTCTGGTATTTGTTATGCACACTCTCCAGTGCCTGCAGATGTTCTCCTGCACAGGCTTTCAGGTGCCCTGTGGGGTTTGTTATGCACACTCTCCCATGCCTGCAGATGTTCTCATGCACATGCTTTCAGGTGCCCTATGGGGGTTGCTATGCACACTCTCCAATGCCTGCAGATGTTCTCATGCACAGGCTTTTAGGTCCCTGTGGGGATTTCTCTGCACACTCTCCAGTGCCTTCAGATTTTCTCATGCACAGGCTTTCAGGTACCCTGTGATGTTTGTTATTCACACTCTCCAGTGAATGCAGATGCTCTCATGCACAGGCTTTCAGGTGCCCTGTGGGGTTTGCTCTGCACACTCTCCAGTGCCTGCATATTTTCTCATGCATAGGCTTTCAGGTGCCTTGTGGTATTTCTTATTCACACTCTCCAGTGCCTGCAGACGTTCTCAAGCAATGGTTTCCAGGTGCCCTGTGGGGTTTGACCTTCACACTCCAGTGCCTGTAGATGTTCTCATGCACAGGCTTTCAGGTGCCTTGTGGGGTTTGTTATGCACACTATCCCGTGCCTGCATTTGTTCCCATGCACAGGCTTTCAGGTGCCCTGTGGGGTTTGTTATGCACACTCTCCAGTGCCTGCAGATGTTCTCATGAACAGGCTTTCAGGTGCCATGTGGAATTTGCTCTGCAACATCTCCAGTGCCTGCATATGGCTTTCATCTCCTAAATACCTCTGCCTAAGCTCTTCCCTCCACCTCCACATCTAACTCACCAAACCTCACTCTACCTCTGTGACCTCCCACACAACCCTACTAAATTCTCCTGCATTCATCTCACCCTGCTACTATGCTCTCCCTAACCCTTCCACATCCTCTTTCCCCTCCGTCCTCCTTTTATTCATCCCGAGCCTTTGGATTGAGTAAATGAAGGATATACTCCCAATTAACACTTCTGGATTTCATTCCTCCTCCACCCCTCCATTACTCCAGTCAATCTAACTAACAAACTCTCATATCCGCAACTCAAATTAACTCATAATAATACTAAAACTGTACTCATTATTAAATTATACTAATCCATCACTAATTCTTGTTGGATACCGGAGTAGCGTGCTACTCATTGAAAAGCGCTTCGACGCCTCGTCAGGGGTAGTAAGCGCTATATAAATACGATTACAATACAATACAATATGGTTTCATTCACAGGCTTTCAGGTGCCCTGTGTGGTTTGCTATGCACACTCGCCAGTGCCTGCAAATGTTCTAACGCACAATCCTTCATATGTCCTGTGAGATTTGCTATGCACACTCTACAATGCCCACAGATGTTCTCATGCACAGGCTTTCAGGTGCCCTGTGGGGTTTGTTATTCACACTCACCAGTGTCTAAAGATGTTCTCATGCACAGGCTTTCAGTTGCCCTGTGGGGTTTTCTATGCACACGCTCCAGTGCCTGCAAATGTTCTCATGCACAGGCTTTCAGGTACCCTTTCATGTTTGTTATGGACACTCTCCAGTGCCTGCAAATGTTCTCATGCACCGGCTTTCAGTGGCCCTGTGGGGTTTGCTATGCACACTCTCCAGTGCCTGCAGATATTCTCTTGCACAGGTTTTCAGGTGCCCTGTGGGTTGTTATGCACACTCTCCAGTGCCTTCAGATGTTCTCATGCACAGGATTCAGGTGCCCTGTGGGGTTGTTATGCACACTCTCCAGTGCCTGCAGATGTTCTCATGCACAGGCTTTGAGGTGTCCTTTAGGGTTTGCTCTGCACACTCTCCAATGTCTGCAGATGTTCCCATGCACAGACTTTCAGGTGCCTTGTGGAATTTGTTATGTACACTCTCCAGTGCCTGCAGATGTTCTCATGCACAGGCTTTCAGGTGCCCAGTGGGGTTGTTATGCTCACTCTCCAGTGCCTGCAGATGTTCTCAGGCAAAGGCTTTACGGTGCCCTGTGGGGTTTGCTATGCACACTATCTAGTGCCTGCAGATGTTCTCATGCACAGGCTTTCAGGTACCCTGTGGTGTTTGTTATGCACACTCTCCAGTGCCTGCACATTTTCTCATGCACAGGCTTTCAGGTTCACTGTGGGCTTTGCTATGCACAATCTTCAGTGCCTGCAGATGTTATCATATACAGTCTTTCAGGTGCCCTGTGGGGTTGTTATGCACACTACCAGTGCCTGCAGATGTTCTCATGCACAGCCTTTCAGGTGCCCTCTGGGGCTTGCTCTGCACACTCTCCAGTGCCTTCAGATTTTCTCATGCACAGGCTTTCAGGTACCCTGTGATGTTTGTTATTCACACTCTCCAGTGCCTGCAGATGTTCTCATGCACAGGCTTTGAGGTGTCCTTTGGGGTTTGCTCTGCACACTCTCCAATGCCTGCAGATGTTCTCATGCACAGGTTTTCAGGTGCCCTGTGGGGTTTGTTATGCACACTCTCCTGTGCCTGCAGATGTTCTCATGCACAGCCTTTCAGGTGCCCTCTGGAGCTTGCTATGCAAACTCTTCAGTGCCTGCAGATGTTCCCATGCACAGCCTTTCAGGTGCCCTGTGGGGTTTGTTATGCACACTCTCCAGTGCCTGCAGATGTTCCCATGCACTGCCTTTCAGCTGCCCTGTGGGGTTTGCTATGCAAACTCTTCAGTGCCTGCAGATGTTCCCATGCACAGCCTTTCAGGTGCCCTGTGGGGTTTGCTATGCAAACTCTTCATCGCCTGCAGATTTTCTCATGCACAGGCATTCAGGTGCCCGGCGGGGTTTGCTCTGCAAACTCCTCCGTGTCTGCTGATGTTCTCATGCACAGACTTCCAGTTGTTCTGTGGGGTTTTCTATGAACACTCTCCAGTGCCTGCAGATTTTCTCATGCACAGACTTGCAGGTGCCATGTGGCGTTTGCTACGTACAATCTCAAGTGCCTGCAGATGTTCTCATGCACAGGCTTTCAGGTGCCCTGTGGGGTTGTTATGCACACTACCAGTGCCTGCAGACGTTCTCATGCACAGGCTTTCAGGTGCCCTGTGGAGATTGCTCTGCACACTCTCCAGTGCCTTCAGATTTTCTCATGCACAGGCTTTCAGGTGCCCTGTGGGGATTGCTCTGCACACTCTCCGTGCCTTCAGATTTTCTCATGCGTAGGCTTTCAGGTGCCTTGTGGTATTTGTTATTCACACTCTCCAGTGCCTGCAGACGTTCTCAAGCAATGGTTTTCAGGTGCCCTGTGGGGTTTGACCTTCACACTCTCCAGTGCCTGCAGATGTTCTCATGCACAGGCTTTCAGGTGCCCTGTGGGGTTTGTTATGCACACTCTTCCGTGCCTGCAGATGTTCTCATTCACATGCTTTCAGGTGCCCTATGGGGGTTGCTATGCACACTCTCCAATGCCTGCAGATGTTCTCATGCACAGGCTTTTAGGTCCGTGTAGGGTTTTCTCTGCACACTCTCCAGTGCCTTCAGATTGTCTCATGCACAGGCTTTCAGGTGCCCTGTGATGTTTGTTATTCACACTCTCCAGTGCCTGCAGATGTTCTTGTGCACAGGCTTTCAGGTGCCCTCTGGGGTTTGCTATGCACACTCTCCAGTGCCTGCAGATTTTCTCTTGCACAGGCTTTCAGGTGCCTTGTGGTATTTGTTATGCACACTCTCCAGTGCCTGCAGATGTTCTCATGCACAGACTTTCAGGTGCCCTGTGGGGTTTGTTATGCAAACTCTAAAGTGCCTGCAGAGTTTCTCATGTACAGGATTTCAGGTACCCTGTGGGGTGGTTATGTACACTATCCAGTGCCTGCAAATGTTCTCATGCACAGGCTTTCAGTGCCCCTGTGGGGTTTTCTCTGCACACTCTCCAATGCCTGCAGATGTTCTCATGCCCAGGTTTTCAGGTGCCCTGTGCGGTTTGTTATGCGCACTCTCCAGTGCCTGCTGATGTTCTCATGCACAGGCTTTCAGGTGCCCTGTGGTTATTGCTCTGCACTCTCTCCAGTGCCTGCAGAGTTTCTCATGCACAGGCTTTCAGGAGCCCTGTGGGGTTTGCTATGAACACTCTCCAGTGCCTGCAGATGTTCTCATGCTCAGGCTTTCAGGTGCCCTGTCAGGTTTGTTATTCCCACTCTCCAATGCTCTGAGGATTTTCTAAAGCACAGGCTTTCAGGTGCCCTGTGGGGTTTGTTATGCACACTCTCCAGTGCCTGCAGATGTTCTCATGCACAGGCTTTCAGGTGCCCTGTGGGGTTTGCTATGCACACTCTCCAGTGCCAGCAGATGTTCTCCTCCACAGACTTTCAGGTGGCCTGTGAGGCTTGTTATTCACACTCTCCAGTGCCTGCAGATATTCTCATGCACAGGCTTTGAGGTGCCCTGTGGGGTTTGTTCTGCACACTCTCCAGTGCCTGCAGATTTTCTCATGCATAGGCTTTCAGGTGCCTTGTGGTATTTGTTATTCACACTCTCCAGTGCCTGCAGACATTCTCAAGGAATGGTTTTCAGGTGCCCTGTGGGGTTTGACCTTCACACTCTCCAGTGCTTGCAGATGTTCTCATGCACAGGCTTTCAGGTGCTCTGTGGGGATTGCTCTGCACACTCTCCAGTGCCTTCAGATTTTCTCATGCACAGGCTTTCAGGTACCCTGTGATGTTTGTTATTCACACTCTCCAGTGAATGCAGATGTTCTCATGCACAGGCTTTGAGGTGCTCTGTGGGGTTTGCTCTGCACACTCTCCAGTGCCTGCAGATTTTCTCATGCATAGGCTTTCAGGTGCCTTGTGGTATTTGTTATTCACACTCTCCACTGCCTGCAGACGTTCTCAAGCAATGGTTTTCAGGTGCCCTGTGGGGTTTGACCTTCACACTCTCCAGTGCCTGCAGATGTTCTCATGCACAGGCTTTCAGGTGCCCTGTGGGGTTTGTTATGCACACTCTCCCTTGCCTGCATCTGTTCTCATGCACATGCTTTCAGGTGCCCTATGGGGGTTGCTATGCACACTCTCCAATGCCTGCAGATGTCCCCATGAACAGTCTTTTAGGTCCCCGTGGGGTTTTCTCTGCACACTCTCCAGTGCCTTCAGATTGTCTCATGCACAGGCTTTCAGGTACCCTGTGATGTTTGTTATTCACACTCTCCAGTGCCTTCAGATGTTCTTGTGCACAGGCTTTCAGGTGCCCTGTGGGGTTTGCTATGCACACTCGCCAGTGTCTGAAGATTTTCTCATGCACAGGCTTTCAGGTGCCTTCTGGTATTTGTTATGCACACTCTCCAGTGCCTGCAGATGTTCTCATGCACAGGCTTTCAGGTGCCCTGTGGGGTTTGTTATGCACACTCTCCCGTGCCTGCAGATGTTCTCATGCTCATGCTTTCAGGTGCCGTATGGGGGTTGCTATGCACACTCTCCAATGCCTGCAGATGTTCTCATGCACAGGCTTTTAGGTCCCTGTGGGGATTTCTCTGCACACTCTCCAGTGCCTTCAGATTTTCTCATGCACAGGCTTTCAGGTACCCTGTGATGTTTGTTATTCACACTCTCCAGTGAATGCAGATGTTCTCATGCACAGGCTTTGAGATGCCCTGTGGGGTTTGCTCTGCACACTCTCCAGTGCCTGCATATTTTCTCATGCATAGGCTTTCAGGTGCCTTGTGGTATTTGTTATTCACACTCTCCAGTGCCTGCAGACGTTCTCAAGCAATGGTTTCCAGGTGCCCTGTGGGGTTTGACCTTCACACTCCAGTGCCTGTAGGTGTTCTCATGCACAGGCTTTCAGGTGCCTTGTGGGGTTTGTTATGCACACTATCCCGTGCCTGCAGATGTTCTCATGCACATGCTTTCAGGTGCCCTATTGGGGTTGCTATGCACACTCTTCAATGCCTGCAGATGTTCCCATGCACGGGCTTTTATGTCCCTGTGGGGTTTTCTATGCACACTCTCCAGTGCCTTCAGATTGTCTCATGCACAGGCTTTCAGGTACCCTGTGATGTTTGTTATTCACACCCTCCAGTGCCTGCAGATGTTCTTGTGCATAGGCTTTCAGGTGCCCGGTGGGGTTTGCTATGCACACTCTCCAGTGCCTGCAGATTTCACATGCACAGGCTTTCAGGTGCCTTGTGGTATTTGTTATGCACACTCTCCAGTGCCTGCAGATGTTCTCATGCACATGCTTTCAGGTGCCCTGTGGGGCTTGTTATGCACACTCTCCAGTGACTGGAGAGTTTCTCATGCACAGGCTTTCCGGTGCCCTGTGGGGTGGTTATGTACACTATCCAGTGCCTGCAAATGTTCTCATGCACAGGCTTTGAGGTGCCCTGTGGTTATTGCTCTGCACACTCTCCAGTTCCTGCAGAGTTTCTCATGCACAGGCTTTCAGGAGCCCTGTGGGGTTTGCTATGCACACTCTCCAGTGCCTGCAGATGTTCTCATGCACAGGCATTCAGGGGACCTGTGGAGTTTACAATGCACACTCTCCAGTGCCTGCAGATGTTCTCATGCACGGGCTTTCAGGTGCCCTGTCAGGTTTGTTATGCACACTCTCCAATGCTCTGAGGATTTTCTAATGCACAGGCTTTCAGGTACCCTGTGGGGTTTGTTATGCACACTCTCCAGTGCCTGCAGATGTTCTTATGCACAGGCTGTCAGGTGCTCAGTGGGGTTTGCTATGTACGCTCTCCAGTGCCAGCAGATGTTCTCATCCACAGGCTTTCAGGTGGCCTGTTAGGTTATTTCTGAACACTCTCCAGTGCCTGCAGATGTTCCCATGCACAGGCTTTCAGGTGCCCTGTGGTTATTGCTCTGCACTCTCTCCAGTGCCTGCAGAGTTTCTCATGCACAGGCTTTCAGGAGCCCTGTGGGGTTTGCTATGAACACTCTCCAGTGCCTGCAGATGTTCTCATGCTCAGGCTTTCAGGTGCCCTGTCAGGTTTGTTATTCCCACTCTCCAATGCTCTGAGGATTTTCTAATGCACAGGCTTTCAGGTGCCCTGTGGGGTTTGTTATGCACACTCTCCAATGCCTGCAGATGTTCTCATGCACAGGCTTTCAGGTGCCCTGTGGGGTTTGCTATGCACACTCTCCAGTGCCAGCAGATGTTCTCCTACACAGGCTTTCAGGTGGCCTGTGAGGCTTGTTATTCACACTCTCCAGTGCCTGCAGATGTTCTCATGCACAGGCTTTGAGGTGCCCTGTGGGTTTTGCTCTGCACACTCTCCAGTGCCTGCAGATTTTCTCATGCACAGGCTTTCAGGTGCCTTGTGGTATTTGTTATTCACACTCTCCAGTGCCTGCAGACGTTCTCAAGCAATGGTTTTCAGGTGCCCTGTGGGGTTTGACCTTCACACTCTCCAGTGCCTGCAGATGTTCTCATGCACAGGCTTTCAGGTGCCCTGTCAGGTTTGTTATGCCCACTCTCCAATGTTCTGAGGATTTTCTAAAGCACAGGCTTTCAGGTGCCCTGTGGGGTTTGTTATGCACACTCTCCAGTGCCTGCAGATGTTCTCATGCACAGGCTTTCAGGTGCCCTGTGGGGTTTGTTATGCACACTCTCCTGTGCCTGCATCTGTTCTCATGCACATGCTTTCAGGTGCCCTATGGGGGTTGCTATGCACACTCTCCAATGCCTGCAGATGTCCCCATGAACAGTCTTTTAGGTCCCTGTGGGGTTTTCTCTGCACACTCTCCAGTGCCTTCAGATTGTCTCATGCACAGGCTTTCAGGTACCCTGTGATGTTTGTTATTCACACTCTCCAGTGCCTTCAGATGTTCTTGTGCACAGGCTTTCAGGTGGCCTGTGGGGTTTGCTATGCACACTCGCCAGTGCCTGCAGATTTTCTCATGCACAGGCTTTCAGGTGCCTTCTGGTATTTGTTATGCACACTCTCCAGTGCCTGCAGATGTTCTCATGCACAGGCTTTCAGGTGCCCTGTGGGGTTTGTTATGCACACTCTCCCATGCCTGCAGATGTTCTCATGCACATGCTTTCAGGTGCCCTATGGGGGTTGCTATGCACACTCTCCAATGCCTGCAGATGTTCTCATGCACAGGCTTTTAGGTCCCTGTGGGGATTTCTCTGCACACTCTCCAGTGCCTTCAGATTTTCTCATGCACAGGCTTTCAGGTACCCTGTGATGTTTGTTATTCACACTCTCCAGTGAATGCAGATGCTCTCATGCACAGGCTTTGAGATGCCCTGTGGGGTTTGCTCTGCACACTCTCCAGTGCCTGCATATTTTTTCATGCATAGGCTTTCAGGTGCCTTGTGGTATTTCTTATTCACACTCTCCAGTGCCTGCAGACGTTCTCAAGCAATGGTTTCCAGGTGCCCTGTGGGGTTTGACCTTCACACTCCAGTGCCTGTAGATGTTCTCATGCACAGGCTTTCAGGTGCCTTGTGGGGTTTGTTATGCACACTATCCCGTGCCTGCATTTGTTCTCATGCACATGCTTTCAGGTGCCCTATGGGGGTTGCTATGCACACTCTTCAATGCCTGCAGATGTTCCCATGCACAGGCTTTTATGTCCCTGTGGGGTTTTCTATGCACACTCTCCAGTGCCTTCAGATTGTCTCATGCACAGGCTTTCAGGTACCCTGTGATGTTTGTTATTCAAACCCTCCAGTGCCTGCAGATGTTCTTGTGCACAGGCTTTCAGGTGCCCGGTGGGGTTTGCTATGCACACTCTCCAGTGCCTGCATATTTCACATGCCCAGGCTTTCAGGTGCCTTGTGGTATTTGTTATGCACACTCTCCAGTGCCTGCAGATGTTCTCATGCACAGGTTTTCAGGTGCCCTGTGGGGCTTGTTATGCACACTCTCCAGTGACTGGAGAGTTTCTCATGCACAGGCTTTCCGGTGCCCTGTGGGGTGGTTATGTACACTATCCAGTGCCTGCAAATGTTCTCATGCACAGGCTTTCAGGTGCCCTATGGGGGTTGCTATGCACACTCTTCAATGCCTGCAGATGTTCCCATGCACAGGCTTTCAGGTGCCCTGTGGGGTTTGCTATGCACACTCTCCAGTGCCAGCAGATGTTCTCCTCCACAGGCTTTCAGGTGGCCTGTGAGGCTTGTTATTCACACTCTCCAGTGCCTGCAGATGTTCTCATGCACAGGCTTTGAGGTGCCCTGTGGGTTTTGCTCTGCACACTCTCCAGTGCCTGCAGATTTTCTCATGCATAGGCTTTCAGGTGCCTTGTGGTATTTGTTATTCACACTCTCCAGTGCCTGCAGACGTTCTCAAGCAATGGTTTTCAGGTGCCCTGTGGGGTTTGACCTTCACACTCTCCAGTGCCTGCAGATGTTCTCATGCACAGGCTTTCAGGTGCCCTGTCAGGTTTGTTATGCCCACTCTACACTGCTCTGAGGATTTTCTAATGCACAGGCTTTCAGGTGCCCTGTGGGGTTTGTTATGCACACTCTCCAGTGCCTGCAGATGTTCTCATGCACAGGCTTTCAGGTGCCCTGTGGGGCTTGCTATGCACACTCTCCAGAGCCAGCAGATGTTCTCCTCCACAGGCTTTCAGGTGGCCTGTGAGGCTTGTTATTCACACTCTCCAGTGCCTGCAGATATTCTCATGCACAGGCTTTGAGGTGCCCTGCGGGGTTTGTTCTGCACACTCTCCAGTGCCTGCAGATTTTCTCATGCATAGGCTTTCAGGTGCCTTGTGGTATTTGTTATTCACACTCTCCAGTGCCTGCAGACATTCTCAAGGAATGGTTTTCAGGTGCCCTGTGGGGTTTGACCTTCACACTCTCCAGTGCCTGCAGATGTTCTCATGCACAGGCTTTCAGGTGCTCTGTGGGGATTGCTCTGCACACTCTCCAGTGCCTTCAGATTTTCTCATGCACAGGCTTTCAGGTACCCTGTGATGTTTGTTATTCACACTCTCCAGTGAATGCAGATGTTCTCATGCACAGGCTTTGAGGTGCTCTGTGGGGTTTGCTCTGCACACTCTCCAGTGCCTGCAGATTTTCTCATGCATAGGCTTTCAGGTGCCTTGTGGTATTTGTTATTCACACTCTCCACTGCCTGCAGACGTTCTCAAGCAATGGTTTTCAGGTGCCCTGTGGGGTTTGACCTTCACACTCTCCAGTGCCTGCAGATGTTCTCATGCACAGGCTTTCAGGTGCCCTGTGGGGTTTGTTATGCACACTCTTCAATGCCTGCAGATGTTCCCATGCACAGGCTTTTATGTCCCTGTGGGGTTTTCTATGCACACTCTCCAGTGCCTTCAGATTGTCTCATGCACAGGCTTTCAGGTACCCTGTGATGTTTGTTATTCAAACCCTCCAGTGCCTGCAGATGTTCTTGTGCACAGGCTTTCAGGTGCCCGGTGGGGTTTGCTATGCACACTCTCCAGTGCCTGCAGATTTCACATGCCCAGGCTTTCAGGTGCCTTGTGGTATTTGTTATGCACACTCTCCAGTGCCTGCAGATGTTCTCATGCACAGGTTTTCAGGTGCCCTGTGGGGCTTGTTATGCACACTCTCCAGTGACTGGAGAGTTTCTCATGCACAGGCTTTCCGGTGCCCTGTGGGGTGGTTATGTACACTATCCAGTGCCTGCAAATGTTCTCATGCACAGGCTTTCAGGTGCCCTATGGGGGTTGCTATGCACACTCTTCAATGCCTGCAGATGTTCCCATGCACAGGCTTTCAGGTGCCCTGTGGGGTTTGCTATGCACACTCTCCAGTGCCAGCAGATGTTCTCCTCCACAGGCTTTCAGGTGGCCTGTGAGGCTTGTTATTCACACTCTCCAGTGCCTGCAGATGTTCTCATGCACAGGCTTTGAGGTGCCCTGTGGGTTTTGCTCTGCACACTCTCCAGTGCCTGCAGATTTTCTCATGCATAGGCTTTCAGGTGCCTTGTGGTATTTGTTATTCACACTCTCCAGTGCCTGCAGACGTTCTCAAGCAATGGTTTTCAGGTGCCCTGTGGGGTTTGACCTTCACACTCTCCAGTGCCTGCAGATGTTCTCATGCACAGGCTTTCAGGTGCCCTGTCAGGTTTGTTATGCCCACTCTCCAATGCTCTGAGGATTTTCTAATGCACAGGCTTTCAGGTGCCCTGTGGGGTTTGTTATGCACACTCTCCAGTGCCTGCAGATGTTCTCATGCACAGGCTTTCAGGTGCCCTGTGGGGCTTGCTATGCACACTCTCCAGAGCCAGCAGATGTTCTCCTCCACAGGCTTTCAGGTGGCCAGTGAGGCTTGTTATTCACACTCTCCAGTGCCTGCAGATATTCTCATGCACAGGCTTTGAGGTGCCCTGTGGGGTTTGATCTGCACACTCTCCAGTGCCTGCAGATTTTCTCATGCATAGGCTTTCAGGTGCCTTGTGGTATTTGTTATTCACACTCTCCAGTGCCTGCAGACATTCTCAAGGAATGGTTTTCAGGTGCCCTGTGGGGTTTGACCTTCACACTCTCCAGTGCCTGCAGATGTTCTCATGCACAGGCTTTCAGGTGCTCTGTGGGGATTGCTCTGCACACTCTCCAGTGCCTTCAGATTTTCTCATGCACAGGCTTTCAGGTACCCTGTGATGTTTGTTATTCACACTCTCCAGTGAATGCAGATGTTCTCATGCACAGGCTTTGAGGTGCCCTTTGGGGTTTGCTCTGCACACTCTCCAGTGCCTGCAGATTTTCTCATGCATAGGCTTTCAGGTGCCTTGTGGTATTTGTTATTCACACTCTCCACTGCCTGCAGACGTTCTCAAGCAATGGTTTTCAGGTGCCCTGTGGGGTTTGACCTTCACACTCTCCAGTGCCTGCAGATGTTCTCATGCACAGGCTTTCAGGTGCCCTGTGGGGTTTGTTATGCACACTCTCCCTTGCCTGCATCTGTTCTCATGCACATGCTTTCAGGTGCCCTATGGGGGTTGCTATGCACACTCTCCAATGCCTGCAGATGTCCCCATGAACAGTCTTTTAGGTCCCTGTGGGGTTTTCTCTGCACACTCTCCAGTGCCTTCAGATTGTCTCATGCACAGGCTTTCAGGTACCCTGTGATGTTTGTTATTCACACTCTCCAGTGCCTTCAGATGTTCTTGTGCACAGGCTTTCAGGTGCCCTGTGGGGTTTGCTATGCACACTCGCCAGTGCCTGCAGATTTTCTCATGCACAGGCTTTCAGGTGCCTTCTGGTATTTGTTATGCACACTCTCCAGTGCCTGCAGATGTTCTCCTGCACAGGCTTTCAGGTGCCCTGTGGGGTTTGTTATGCACACTCTCCCATGCCTGCAGATGTTCTCATGCACATGCTTTCAGGTGCCCTATGGGGGTTGCTATGCACACTCTCCAATGCCTGCAGATGTTCTCATGCACAGGCTTTTAGGTCCCTGTGGGGATTTCTCTGCACACTCTCCAGTGCCTTCAGATTTTCTCATGCACAGGCTTTCAGGTACCCTGTGATGTTTGTTATTCACACTCTCCAGTGAATGCAGATGCTCTCATGCACAGGCTTTCAGGTGCCCTGTGGGGTTTGCTCTGCACACTCTCCAGTGCCTGCATATTTTCTCATGCATAGGCTTTCAGGTGCCTTGTGGTATTTCTTATTCACACTCTCCAGTGCCTGCAGACGTTCTCAAGCAATGGTTTCCAGGTGCCCTGTGGGGTTTGACCTTCACACTCCAGTGCCTGTAGATGTTCTCATGCACAGGCTTTCAGGTGCCTTGTGGGGTTTGTTATGCACACTATCCCGTGCCTGCATTTGTTCCCATGCACAGGCTTTCAGGTGCCCTGTGGGGTTTGTTATGCACACTCTCCAGTGCCTGCAGATGTTCTCATGAACAGGCTTTCAGGTGCCATGTGGAATTTGCTCTGCAACATCTCCAGTGCCTGCATATGGCTTTCATCTCCTAAATACCTCTGCCTAAGCTCTTCCCTCCACCTCCACATCTAACTCACCAAACCTCACTCTACCTCTGTGACCTCCCACACAACCCTACTAAATTCTCCTGCATTCATCTCACCCTGCTACTATGCTCTCCCTAACCCTTCCACATCCTCTTTCCCCTCCGTCCTCCTTTTATTCATCCCGAGCCTTTGGATTGAGTAAATGAAGGATATACTCCCAATTAACACTTCTGGATTTCATTCCTCCTCCACCCCTCCATTACTCCAGTCAATCTAACTAACAAACTCTCATATCCGCAACTCAAATTAACTCATAATAATACTAAAACTGTACTCATTATTAAATTATACTAATCCATCACTAATTCTTGTTGGATACCGGAGTAGCGTGCTACTCATTGAAAAGCGCTTCGACGCCTCGTCAGGGGTAGTAAGCGCTATATAAATACGATTACAATACAATACAATATGGTTTCATTCACAGGCTTTCAGGTGCCCTGTGTGGTTTGCTATGCACACTCGCCAGTGCCTGCAAATGTTCTAACGCACAATCCTTCATATGTCCTGTGAGATTTGCTATGCACACTCTACAATGCCCACAGATGTTCTCATGCACAGGCTTTCAGGTGCCCTGTGGGGTTTGTTATTCACACTCACCAGTGTCTAAAGATGTTCTCATGCACAGGCTTTCAGTTGCCCTGTGGGGTTTTCTATGCACACGCTCCAGTGCCTGCAAATGTTCTCATGCACAGGCTTTCAGGTACCCTTTCATGTTTGTTATGGACACTCTCCAGTGCCTGCAAATGTTCTCATGCACCGGCTTTCAGTGGCCCTGTGGGGTTTGCTATGCACACTCTCCAGTGCCTGCAGATATTCTCTTGCACAGGTTTTCAGGTGCCCTGTGGGTTGTTATGCACACTCTCCAGTGCCTTCAGATGTTCTCATGCACAGGATTCAGGTGCCCTGTGGGGTTGTTATGCACACTCTCCAGTGCCTGCAGATGTTCTCATGCACAGGCTTTGAGGTGTCCTTTAGGGTTTGCTCTGCACACTCTCCAATGTCTGCAGATGTTCCCATGCACAGACTTTCAGGTGCCTTGTGGAATTTGTTATGTACACTCTCCAGTGCCTGCAGATGTTCTCATGCACAGGCTTTCAGGTGCCCAGTGGGGTTGTTATGCTCACTCTCCAGTGCCTGCAGATGTTCTCAGGCAAAGGCTTTACGGTGCCCTGTGGGGTTTGCTATGCACACTATCTAGTGCCTGCAGATGTTCTCATGCACAGGCTTTCAGGTACCCTGTGGTGTTTGTTATGCACACTCTCCAGTGCCTGCACATTTTCTCATGCACAGGCTTTCAGGTTCACTGTGGGCTTTGCTATGCACAATCTTCAGTGCCTGCAGATGTTATCATATACAGTCTTTCAGGTGCCCTGTGGGGTTGTTATGCACACTACCAGTGCCTGCAGATGTTCTCATGCACAGCCTTTCAGGTGCCCTCTGGGGCTTGCTCTGCACACTCTCCAGTGCCTTCAGATTTTCTCATGCACAGGCTTTCAGGTACCCTGTGATGTTTGTTATTCACACTCTCCAGTGCCTGCAGATGTTCTCATGCACAGGCTTTGAGGTGTCCTTTGGGGTTTGCTCTGCACACTCTCCAATGCCTGCAGATGTTCTCATGCACAGGTTTTCAGGTGCCCTGTGGGGTTTGTTATGCACACTCTCCTGTGCCTGCAGATGTTCTCATGCACAGCCTTTCAGGTGCCCTCTGGAGCTTGCTATGCAAACTCTTCAGTGCCTGCAGATGTTCCCATGCACAGCCTTTCAGGTGCCCTGTGGGGTTTGTTATGCACACTCTCCAGTGCCTGCAGATGTTCCCATGCACTGCCTTTCAGGTGCCCTGTGGGGTTTGCTATGCAAACTCTTCAGTGCCTGCAGATGTTCCCATGCACAGCCTTTCAGGTGCCCTGTGGGGTTTGCTATGCAAACTCTTCATCGCCTGCAGATTTTCTCATGCACAGGCATTCAGGTGCCCTGCGGGGTTTGCTCTGCAAACTCCTCCGTGTCTGCTGATGTTCTCATGCACAGACTTCCAGTTGTTCTGTGGGGTTTTCTATGAACACTCTCCAGTGCCTGCAGATTTTCTCATGCACAGACTTGCAGGTGCCATGTGGCGTTTGCTACGTACAATCTCAAGTGCCTGCAGATGTTCTCATGCACAGGCTTTCAGGTGCCCTGTGGGGTTGTTATGCACACTACCAGTGCCTGCAGACGTTCTCATGCACAGGCTTTCAGGTGCCCTGTGGAGATTGCTCTGCACACTCTCCAGTGCCTTCAGATTTTCTCATGCACAGGCTTTCAGGTGCCCTGTGGGGATTGCTCTGCACACTCTCCGTGCCTTCAGATTTTCTCATGCGTAGGCTTTCAGGTGCCTTGTGGTATTTGTTATTCACACTCTCCAGTGCCTGCAGACGTTCTCAAGCAATGGTTTTCAGGTGCCCTGTGGGGTTTGACCTTCACACTCTCCAGTGCCTGCAGATGTTCTCATGCACAGGCTTTCAGGTGCCCTGTGGGGTTTGTTATGCACACTCTTCCGTGCCTGCAGATGTTCTCATTCACATGCTTTCAGGTGCCCTATGGGGGTTGCTATGCACACTCTCCAATGCCTGCAGATGTTCTCATGCACAGGCTTTTAGGTCCGTGTAGGGTTTTCTCTGCACACTCTCCAGTGCCTTCAGATTGTCTCATGCACAGGCTTTCAGGTGCCCTGTGATGTTTGTTATTCACACTCTCCAGTGCCTGCAGATGTTCTTGTGCACAGGCTTTCAGGTGCCCTCTGGGGTTTGCTATGCACACTCTCCAGTGCCTGCAGATTTTCTCTTGCACAGGCTTTCAGGTGCCTTGTGGTATTTGTTATGCACACTCTCCAGTGCCTGCAGATGTTCTCATGCACAGACTTTCAGGTGCCCTGTGGGGTTTGTTATGCAAACTCTAAAGTGCCTGCAGAGTTTCTCATGTACAGGATTTCAGGTACCCTGTGGGGTGGTTATGTACACTATCCAGTGCCTGCAAATGTTCTCATGCACAGGCTTTCAGTGCCCCTGTGGGGTTTTCTCTGCACACTCTCCAATGCCTGCAGATGTTCTCATGCCCAGGTTTTCAGGTGCCCTGTGCGGTTTGTTATGCGCACTCTCCAGTGCCTGCTGATGTTCTCATGCACAGGCTTTCAGGTGCCCTGTGGTTATTGCTGTGCACTCTCTCCAGTGCCTGCAGAGTTTCTCATGCACAGGCTTTCAGGAGCCCTGTGGGGTTTGCTATGAACACTCTCCAGTGCCTGCAGATGTTCTCATGCTCAGGCTTTCAGGTGCCCTGTCAGGTTTGTTATTCCCACTCTCCAATGCTCTGAGGATTTTCTAATGCACAGGCTTTCAGGTGCCCTGTGGGGTTTGTTATGCACACTCTCCAATGCCTGCAGATGTTCTCATGCACAGGCTTTCAGGTGCCCTGTGGGGTTTGCTATGCACACTCTCCAGTGCCAGCAGATGTTCTCCTACACAGGCTTTCAGGTGGCCTGTGAGGCTTGTTATTCACACTCTCCAGTGCCTGCAGATGTTCTCATGCACAGGCTTTGAGGTGCCCTGTGGGTTTTGCTCTGCACACTCTCCAGTGCCTGCAGATTTTCTCATGCACAGGCTTTCAGGTGCCTTGTGGTATTTGTTATTCACACTCTCCAGTGCCTGCAGACGTTCTCAAGCAATGGTTTTCAGGTGCCCTGTGGGGTTTGACCTTCACACTCTCCAGTGCCTGCAGATGTTCTCATGCACAGGCTTTCAGGTGCCCTGTCAGGTTTGTTATGCCCACTCTCCAATGCTCTGAGGATTTTCTAAAGCACAGGCTTTCAGGTGCCCTGTGGGGTTTGTTATGCACACTCTCCAGTGCCTGCAGATGTTCTCATGCACAGGCTTTCAGGTGCCCTGTGGGGTTTGCTATGCACACTCTCCAGTGCCAGCAGATGTTCTCCTCCACAGACTTTCAGGTGGCCTGTGAGGCTTGTTATTCACACTCTCCAGTGCCTGCAGATATTCTCATGCACAGGCTTTGAGGTGCCCTGTGGGGTTTGTTCTGCACACTCTCCAGTGCCTGCAGATTTTCTCATGCATAGGCTTTCAGGTGCCTTGTGGTATTTGTTATTCACACTCTCCAGTGCCTGCAGACATTCTCAAGGAATGGTTTTCAGGTGCCCTGTGGGGTTTGACCTTAACACTCTCCAGTGCTTGCAGATGTTCTCATGCACAGGCTTTCAGGTGCTCTGTGGGGATTGCTCTGCACACTCTCCAGTGCCTTCAGATTTTCTCATGCACAGGCTTTCAGGTACCCTGTGATGTTTGTTATTCACACTCTCCAGTGAATGCAGATGTTCTCATGCACAGGCTTTGAGGTGCTCTGTGGGGTTTGCTCTGCACACTCTCCAGTGCCTGCAGATTTTCTCATGCATAGGCTTTCAGGTGCCTTGTGGTATTTGTTATTCACACTCTCCACTGCCTGCAGACGTTCTCAAGCAATGGTTTTCAGGTGCCCTGTGGGGTTTGACCTTCACACTCTCCAGTGCCTGCAGATGTTCTCATGCACAGGCTTTCAGGTGCCCTGTGGGGTTTGTTATGCACACTCTCCCTTGCCTGCATCTGTTCTCATGCACATGCTTTCAGGTGCCCTATGGGGGTTGCTATGCACACTCTCCAATGCCTGCAGATGTCCCCATGAACAGTCTTTTAGGTCCCCGTGGGGTTTTCTCTGCACACTCTCCAGTGCCTTCAGATTGTCTCATGCACAGGCTTTCAGGTACCCTGTGATGTTTGTTATTCACACTCTCCAGTGCCTTCAGATGTTCTTGTGCACAGGCTTTCAGGTGCCCTGTGGGGTTTGCTATGCACACTCGCCAGTGTCTGAAGATTTTCTCATGCACAGGCTTTCAGGTGCCTTCTGGTATTTGTTATGCACACTCTCCAGTGCCTGCAGATGTTCTCATGCACAGGCTTTCAGGTGCCCTGTGGGGTTTGTTATGCACACTCTCCCGTGCCTGCAGATGTTCTCATGCTCATGCTTTCAGGTGCCGTATGGGGGTTGCTATGCACACTCTCCAATGCCTGCAGATGTTCTCATGCACAGGCTTTTAGGTCCCTGTGGGGATTTCTCTGCACACTCTCCAGTGCCTTCAGATTTTCTCATGCACAGGCTTTCAGGTACCCTGTGATGTTTGTTATTCACACTCTCCAGTGAATGCAGATGTTCTCATGCACAGGCTTTGAGATGCCCTGTGGGGTTTGCTCTGCACACTCTCCAGTGCCTGCATATTTTCTCATGCATAGGCTTTCAGGTGCCTTGTGGTATTTGTTATTCACACTCTCCAGTGCCTGCAGACGTTCTCAAGCAATGGTTTCCAGGTGCCCTGTGGGGTTTGACCTTCACACTCCAGTGCCTGTAGGTGTTCTCATGCACAGGCTTTCAGGTGCCTTGTGGGGTTTGTTATGCACACTATCCCGTGCCTGCAGATGTTCTCATGCACATGCTTTCAGGTGCCCTATTGGGGTTGCTATGCACACTCTTCAATGCCTGCAGATGTTCCCATGCACGGGCTTTTATGTCCCTGTGGGGTTTTCTATGCACACTCTCCAGTGCCTTCAGATTGTCTCATGCACAGGCTTTCAGGTACCCTGTGATGTTTGTTATTCACACCCTCCAGTGCCTGCAGATGTTCTTGTGCATAGGCTTTCAGGTGCCCGGTGGGGTTTGCTATGCACACTCTCCAGTGCCTGCAGATTTCACATGCACAGGCTTTCAGGTGCCTTGTGGTATTTGTTATGCACACTCTCCAGTGCCTGCAGATGTTCTCATGCACAGGCTTTCAGGTGCCCTGTGGGGCTTGTTATGCACACTCTCCAGTGACTGCAGAGTTTCTCATGCACAGGCTTTCCGGTGCCCTGTGGGGTGGTTATGTACACTATCCAGTGCCTGCAAATGTTCTCATGCACAGGCTTTGAGGTGCCCTGTGGTTATTGCTCTGCACACTCTCCAGTTCCTGCAGAGTTTCTCATGCACAGGCTTTCAGGAGCCCTGTGGGGTTTGCTATGCACACTCTCCAGTGCCTGCAGATGTTCTCATGCACAGGCATTCAGGGGACCTGTGGAGTTTACAATGCACACTCTCCAGTGCCTGCAGATGTTCTCATGCACGGGCTTTCAGGTGCCCTGTCAGGTTTGTTATGCACACTCTCCAATGCTCTGAGGATTTTCTAATGCACAGGCTTTCAGGTACCCTGTGGGGTTTGTTATGCACACTCTCCAGTGCCTGCAGATGTTCTTATGCACAGGCTGTCAGGTGCTCAGTGGGGTTTGCTATGTACGCTCTCCAGTGCCAGCAGATGTTCTCATCCACAGGCTTTCAGGTGGCCTGTGAGGTTATTTCTGAACACTCTCCAGTGCCTGCAGATGTTCCCATGCACAGGCTTTCAGGTGCCCTGTGGGGTTTGTTATGCACACTCTCCAGTGCCTGCAGATGTTCTCATGAACAGGCTTTCAGGTGCCATGTGGAATTTGCTCTGCAACATCTCCAGTGCCTGCATATGGCTTTCATCTCCTAAATACCTCTGCCTAAGCTCTTCCCTCCACCTCCACATCTAACTCACCAAACCCCACTTTACCTCTGTGACCTCCCACACAACCCTACTAAATTCTCCTGCATTCATCTCACCCTGCTACTATGCTCTCCCTAACCCTTCCACATCCTCTTTCCCCTCCGTCCCCCTTTTATTCATCCCGAGCCTTTGGATTGAGTAAATGAAGGATATACTCCCAATTAACACTTCTGGATTTCATTCCTCCTCCACCCCTCCATTACTCCAGTCAATCTAACTAACAAACTCTCATATCCGCAACTCAAATTAACTCATAATAATACTAAAACTGTACTCATTATTAAATTATAGTAATCCATCACTAATTCTTGTTGGATACCGGAGTAGCGTGCTACTCATCGATAAGCGCTTCAACGCCTCGTCAGGGGTAGTAAGCGCTATATAAATACGATTACAATACAATACAATATGGTTTCATTCACAGGCTTTCAGGTGCCCTGTGTGGTTTGCTATGCACACTCGCCAGTGCCTGCAAATGTTCTAACGCACAATCCTTCATATGTCCTGTGAGATTTGCTATGCACACTCTCCAATGCCCACAGATGTTCTCATGCACAGGCTTTCAGGTGCCCTGTGGGGTTTGTTATTCACACTCACCAGTGTCTAAAGATGTTCTCATGCACAGGCTTTCAGCTGCCCTGTGGGGTTTTCTATGCACACGCTCCAGTGCCTGCAAATGTTCTCATGCACAGGCTTTCAGGTACCCTTTCATGTTTGTTATGGACACTCTCCAGTGCCTGCAAATGTTCTCATGCACAGGCTTTCAGTGGCCGTGTGGGGTTTGCTATGCACACTCTCCAGTGCCTGCAGATATTCTCTTGCACAGGTTTTCAGGTGCCCTGTGGGTTGTTATGCACACTCTCCAGTGCCTTCAGATGTTCTCATGCACAGGATTCAGGTACCCTGTGGGGTTGTTATGCACACTCTCCAGTGCCTGCAGATGTTCTCATGCACAGGCTTTGAGGTGTCCTTTGGGGTTTGCTCTGCACACTCTCCAATGTCTGCAGATGTTCCCATGCACAGACTTTCAGGTGCCTTGTGGAATTTGTTATGTACACTCTCCAGTGCCTGCAGATGTTCTCATGCACAGGCTTTCAGGTGCCCAGTGGGGTTGTTATGCTCACTCTCCAGTGCCTGCAGATGTTCTCAGGCAAAGGCTTTACGGTGCCCTGTAGGGTTTGCTATGCACACTATCTAGTGCCTGCAGATGTTCTCATGCACAGGCTTTCAGGTACCCTGTGGTGTTTGTTATGCACACTCTCCAGTGCCTGCACATTTTCTCATGCACAGGCTTTCAGGTTCACTGTGGGCTTTGCTATGCACAATCTTCAGTGCCTGCAGATGTTATCATATACAGTCTTTCAGGTGCCCTGTGGGGTTGTTATGCACACTACCAGTGCCTGCAGAGGTTCTCATGCACAGGCTTTCAGGTGCCCTCTGGGGCTTGCTCTGCACACTCTCGAGTGCCTTCAGATTTTCTCATGCACAGGCTTTCAGGTACCCTGTGATGTTTGTTATTCACACTCTCCAGTGCCTGCAGATGTTCTCATGCACAGGCTTTGAGGTGTCGTTTGGGGTTTGCTCTGCACACTCTCCAATGCCTGCAGATGTTCTCATGCACAGGTTTTCAGGTGCCCTGTGGGGTTTGTTATGCACACTCTCCTGTGCCTGCAGATGTTTTCATGCACAGGCTTTCAGGTGCCCAGTGGGGTTGTTATGCTCACTCTCCAGTGCCTGCAGATGTTCTCAGGCAAAGGCTTTACGGTGCCCTGTGTGGTTTGCTATGCACACTATCTAGTGCCTGCAGATGTTCTCATTGTAGGAAAGTACCATCTTGCCTGGCATGTTACCCCCATTTTTCACTGTATATATGTTGTTTTAGTTGTATGTGTCACTGGGACCCTGGTAACCCAGGGCCCCAGTGCTCATAAGTGTGCCTGAATGTGTTACCTGTGTAGTGACTAACTGTCTCACTGAGGCTCTGCTAATCAGAACCTCAGTGGTTATGCTCTCTCATTTCTTTCCAAATTGTCACTAACAGGCTAGTGACCATTTTTACCAATTTACATTGGCTTACTGGAACACCCTTATAATTCCCTAGTATATGGTACTGAGGTACCCAGGGTATTGGGGTTCCAGGAGATCCCTATGGGCTGCAGCATTTCTTTTGCCACCCATAGGGAGCTCTGACAATTCTTACACAGGCCTGCCACTGCAGCCTGAGTGAAATAACGTCCACATTATTTCACAGCCATTTTACACTGCACTTAAGTAACTTATAAGTCACCTATATGTCTAACCTTTACCTGGTAAAGGTTAGGTGCAAAGTTACTTAGTGTGAGGGCACCCTGGCACTAGCCAAGGTGCCCCCACATTGTTCAGGGCCAATTTCCCTGACTTTGTGAGTGCGGGGACACCATTACACGCGTGCACTACATATAGGTCACTACCTATATGTAGCTTCACAATGGTAACTCCGAATATGGCCATGTAACATGTCTAAGATCATGGAATTGCCCCCTCTATGCCATCCTGGCATTGTTGGCACAATTCCATGATCCCAGTGGTCTGTAGCACAGACCCTGGTACTGCCAAACTGCCCTTCCTGGGGTTTCACTGCAGCTGCTGCTGCTGCCAACCCCTCAGACAGGCATCTGCCCTCCTGGGGTCCAGCCAGGCCTGGCCCAGGATGGCAGAACAAAGAACTTCCTCTGAGAGAGGGTGTGACACCCTCTCCCTTTGGAAAATGGTGTGAAGGCAGGGGAGGAGTAGCCTCCCCCAGCCTCTGGAAATGCTTTCTTGGGCACAGATGTGCCCAATTCTGCATAAGCCAGTCTACACCGGTTCAGGGGACCCCTTAGCCCTGCTCTGGCGCGAAACTGGACAAAGGAAAGGGGAGTGACCACTCCCCTGACCTGCACCTCCCCTGGGAGGTGTCCAGAGCTCCTCCAGTGTGCTCCAGACCTCTGCCATCTTGGAAACAGAGGTGCTGCTGGCACACTGGACTGCTCTGAGTGGCCAGTGCCACCAGGTGACGTCAGAGACTCCTTGTGATAGGGTCCTTCAGGTGTTGCTAGCCTATCCTCTCTCCTAAGTAGCCAAACCCTCTTTTCTGGCTATTTAGGGTCTCTGTCTCTGGGGAAACTTTAGATAACGAATGCAAGAGCTCATCCGAGTTCCTCTGCATCTCTCTCTTCACCTTCTGCCAAGGAATCGACTGCTGACCGCGCTGGAAGCTTGCAAACCTGCAACATAGTTGCAAAGACGACTACTGCAACTCTGTAACGCTGATCCTGCCGCCTTCTCGACTGTTTTCCTGGTGGTGCATGCTGTGGGGGTAGTCTGCCTCCTCTCTGCACTAGAAGCTCCAAAGAAATCTCCCGTGGGTCGATGGAATCTTCCCCCTGCAACCGCAGGCACCAAAAAGCTGCATTACTGGTCCCTTGGGTCTCCTCTCAGCACGACGAGCGAGGTCCCTCGAATCCAGCAACTCTGTCCAAGTGGCCACCACAGTCCAGTGACACTGCAGTCCAAGTTTGGTGGAGGTAAGTCCTTGCCTCACCTCGCTAGACTGCATTGCTGGGAACCGCGACTTTTGCAGCTACTCCGACCTCCGTGCACTTCCATCGGAAATCCTTTGCGCACAGTCCAGCCTGGGTCCACGGCACTGTAACCTGCATTGCACGACCTCCTAAGTTGTTCTCCGGCGACGTGGGACTCCTTTGTGTAACTTCGGGTGAGCACCATTTCACGCATCCTCATAGTGCCTGTTTCTGGCCCTTCTCTGGGCGCTACCTGCTGCTAAGAGGGCTCTTTGTCTTGCACGACGTCCCCTCTACCTCCTGGTCCAATTTGCGATCTCCTGGTCCTTCCTGGGCCACAGCAGCATCCAAAAACGCTAACCGCACAATTTGCAGCTAGCAAGGCTTGTTGGCATTCTTTCGGAGGGAAAATACTTCTGTACGACTCTACACCGCGAGTGGGATCTGTCCTCCAAAGGGAAAGTCTCTAGCCCTTTGCGTTCCTGCAGAAACCGCAGCTTCTTCTGTCCAGTAGAAGCTTCTTTGCCCCCACAGCTGGCATTTCCTGGGCATCTGCCCATCTCCGACTTGCTTGTGACTTTTGGACTTGGTCCCCTTGTTCCACAGGTACCCCATATTGGAAATCCAGCGTTGTTGCATTGTTGGTTTGTGTCTTTCCTGCATTATTCCTCTAACACGACTTCCTTGTCCTTAGGGGAACTTTAGTGCACTTTGCACTCACTTTTCAGGGTCTTGGGGAGGGTTATTTTTCTAACTCTCACTATTTTCTAATAGTCCCAGCGACCCTCTACAAGGTCACATAGGTTTGGGGTCCATTCGTGGTACGCATACAACTTTTGGAGTATATGGTTTGTGTTGCCCCTATCCCTATGTTTCCCCATTGCATCCTATTGTAACTATACATTATTTGCACTGTTTTCTAAGACTATACTGCATATTTTTGCTATTGTGTATATATATCTTGTGTATATTTCCTATCCTCTCACTGAGGGTACACTCTAAGATACTTTGGCATATTGTCATAAAAATAAAGTACCTTTATTTTTAGTATAACTGTGTATTGTGTTTTCTTATGATATTGTGCACATGACACTAAGTGGTACTGTAGTAGCTTCACACGTCTCCTAGTTCAGCCTAAGCTGCTCTGCTAAGCTACCATTATCTATCAGCCTAAGCTGCTAGACACCCTATACACTAATAAGGGATAACTGGGCCTGGTGCAAGGTGCAAGTACCCCTTGGTACTCACTACAAGCCAGTCCAGCCTCCTACATTGGTTGTGCAGTGGTGGGATAAGTGCTTTGAGACTACTTACCACTCTTGTCATTGTACTTTTCATAAGAGAAAAATATACAAAACAAGGTCAGTGTATATACACATAGAACATTTTGTTATTGCATTTCCTCTTTTCACTCTTTTCTAAGTGCTGAAAAGTACTTCTAAACTATCAAAAAGTCCTTAAAAGTTTAAAAAGTTTTTTTTCTGTCTTTCTAAAAAGTTCTGAAAACTTTTTTCTCTTTTTCTATCACTTTAACTCTCTCTAAAAATGTCTGGCACAGGCCAAAATGTTGATCTGTCCAAACTTGCATATGATCACCTTAGCTGGAAAGGAGCAAGGAGTCTCTGCATAGAGAGAGGTTTGAGTGTAGGGAAGAATCCTTCCTTGGAATTGTTAATTAACATGCTTAGAGAACAAGATAAGGCTATAAGTGCCCCATCTGTTGAAAAAGTACCTAATAGTTCCCAATCTGATTCAGGGACTCCCCCAGGAAAAGATTCAGGAAAGAAACTTCCTAGCCTGCCCATTACTAGACAGTCTAGCATAGTTGGTAATGATGATGAGCCACACCATACAAATAGTGTTGTCTCACATCATAGCAAAAGCATTTATTCTCACCATACTGGTAGTGATGTTTCTGTTAGCCAAGCTGCTAGGGTGGCTTCTGTAAGGGACAGGTCTCCTTCTGTCCATTCCCATCATACCTCTGTATCTAGGAATGTCCCTCCCACCAACCCTGATGACAGAATGTTAGAGAGGGAACTCAATAAGTTGAGGGTGGAACAAACCAGACTGAAGCTTAAAAAGCAACAGCTGGATTTGGATAGACAGTCTTTTGAACTAGAGAAGGAAAGACAGAAGTTGGGTTTAGATACCCATGGTGGCAGCAGCAGTATTCCCCATAGTCATCCTGCAAAAGAGCATGATTCCAGGAATCTCCACAAGATAGTTCCCCCTTATAAGGAGGGGGATGACATTAACAAGTGGTTTGCTGCACTTGAGAGGGCAGTATGTTGTACAGGATGGCCCTCAAAGGCAGTGGGCTGCTATCCTATGGCTATCATTTAGTGGAAAAGGTAGGGATAGGCTCCTTACTGTGAAAGAAAATGATGCCAATAATTTCCAAGTTCTTAAGAATGCACTCCTGGATGGTTATGGCTTAACCACTGAACAATACAGGATAAAGTTCAGAGAGACCAAAAAGGAGTCTTCACAAGACTGGGTTGATTTCATTGACCATTCAGTGAAGGCCTTGGAGGGGTGGTTACATGGCAGTAACGTTACTGATTATGACAGCCTGTATAACTTAATCCTGAGAGAGCATATTCTTAATAATTGTGTGTCTGATTTGTTGCACCAGTACTTGGTGGACTCTGATCTGACCTCTCCCCAAGAATTGGGAAAGAAGGCAGACAAATGGGTCAGAACAAGGGTGAACAGAAAAGTTCATACAGGGGGTGACAAAGATGGCAACAAAAAGAAGGATGGAAAGTCTTCTGACAAGGGTGGGGACAAATCTAAAAATGAGTCTTCATCAGGCCCACAAAAACACTCTGGTGGGGGTGGTGGGCCCAAATCCTCTTTTAATCAGAACAAGGAAAAGAAACCATGGTGCTATTTATGTAAAATAAAAGGCCATTGGACAACAGATCCCAGTTGTCCAAAGAAAAGCACCAATGCTCCTACCACTACAACCCCTACTGCTACCCCTAGTGTCCCTACTAATAGCAGTGGTGGTGGGAGCAAACCTACTAATAGCCAATCCAAGGGAGTAGCTGGGCTCACTATTGGTAACTTAGTTGGGGTTGGCCTTGTTAGGGAGGCCACAGAGGCTGTGTTAGTCTCTGAGGGGGCTATTGATTTAGCCACCTTAGTTGCTTGTCCCCTTAATATGGATAAGTACAAGCAGCTACCCCTAATAAATGGTGTTGAGGATCAGGCCTACAGGGACACTGGAGCCAGTGTGACTATGGTCATAGAGAAACTGGTCCACCCTGAACAACACCTACTTGGTCACCAGTACCAAGTAACCGATGCTCACAACAACACACTTAGCCACCCCATGGCTGTTGTTAATCTCAACTGGGGGGGGGGGGGTTACTGGTCCAAAGAAAGTTGTGGTAGCCACAGATTTACCTGTAGACTGTCTACTAGGAAATGATTTGGAGACATCAGCTTGGTCAGATGTGGAGTTGGAGGCCCATGCAGCAATGCTGGGCATCCCAGGGCATATTTTTGCTTTGACAAGGGCTCAGGCCAAAAAGCAAAAAGGACAAGGAAGCTTGGATCCTGGAACAATGGACCAAGTGCTCCCTATACTAGGGCTAGTAGAAGCAAACCACTTCCTACTATCCCTCCCTCTACAGTGGATTCTACTTCTGAAGAAGAAGAATTCCATCCTTGTGCAGAACCTACACCAGAGGAGCTGGAAGCAGATACTGCTGAGCTTTTGGGTGAAGGGGGGCCTGCCAGGGAGGAGCTGAGTGTGGCACAGCAAACCTGTCCCACATTAGAGGGTCTCAGACAGCAAGCTGTCAAACAGGCTAATGGGGATGTCACTGACTCTCACAGAGTTTACTGGGAGGACAACGTCTTGTACACTGAGCATAGGGATCCTAAACCTGGAGCTGCGAGGAGATTAGTGATTCCTCAGGAGTACAGAAAGTTCCTCCTAACTCTTGCCCACGACATTCCCCTAGCTGGGCATCTAGGGCAAATGAAAACTTGGGACAGGCTTGTTCCCTTGTTTCATTGGCCTAGGATGTCTGAGGACACAAAAGATTTTTGTAAGTCCTGTGAAACCTGTCAAGCCAGTGGCAAGACAGGTGGCACCCCAAAGGCACCCCTTATTCCACTGCCTGTGGTTGGGGTTCCCTTTGAAAGGGTAGGGGTTGACATAGTTGGCCCCCTTGACCCTCCTACTGCTTCAGGCAATAGATTTATCTTGGTGGTAGTGGACCATGCCACAAGATACCCTGAAGCAATTCCTTTAAGGACCACTACATCACCTGCAGTGGCAAAGGCCCTCCTGGGAATATTTTCCAGAGTGGGCTTCCCAAAGGAAGTAGTATCAGACAGGGGAAGCAATTTCATGTCTGCATACCTAAAGGCCATGTGGAAGGAGTGTGGTGTAACTTACAAGTTCACAACACCCTATCATCCACAAACAAATGGACTGGTGAAGAGATTTAATAAAACTCTCAAAGGCATGATTATGGGTCTCCCTGAAAAACTCCGCAGGAGATGGGATATCCTTCTACCATGCCTCCTTTTTGCCTACAGGGAGGTACCCCAGAAAGGAGTGAGCTTCAGCCCCTTTGAACTTCTTTTTGGACACCCTGTTAGGGGTCCACTCACACTTGTAAAGGAGGGTTGGGAACAACCTTTAAAAACTCCTAAGCAGGATATTGTGGATTATGTACTTGGCCTCAGATCAAGGATGGCTGAGTACATGAAAAAGGCCAGCAAAAACCTTCAGGCCAGCCAAGAGCTCCAGAAGAAATGGCATGATCAGAAGGCTGTTTTGGTTCAGTACCAACCAGGGCAGAAAGTGTGGGTCTTGGAGCCTGTGGCCCCAAGAGCACTCCAAGATAAATGGAGTGGACCCCACACAATTGTTGAAAAGAAGGGAGAAGTCACCTATTTAGTTGACTTAGGCACTGCCAGGAGTCCCCTTAGGGTGCTCCATGTCAACCGCCTGAAACCCTACTATGACAGGGCTGATCTCACCCTGCTCATGGCAACTGATGAGGGACAGGAAGAAGACAGTGATCCTCTACCTGATCTCTTCTCTTCCACAGAACAAAATGCTCTTGTGGAAGGTGTAGTTTTGGCTGATTGTCTTACTGCTGAGCAGAAAGACCATTGCATAAATCTCCTAGATCAATTCTCTGAACTCTTCTCTACTGTGCCAGGTACCACTTCTTGGTGTGAGCACACTATAGATACTGGAGACAGTTTACCTGTCAAAAGTAAGATCTATAGGCAGCCTGACCATGTCAGGGACTGCATAAAGCAAGAGGTGCAGAAAATGTTAGAACTAGGAGTGGTTGAGCACTCTGAAAGTCCATGGGCTTCTCCTGTGGTACTTGTACCAAAACCCCATTCCAAAGATGGAAAGAAGGAAATGCGGTTTTGTGTAGACTATAGATGTCTCAACTTGGTAACCAAAACTGATGCTCACCCTATACCCAGGGCAGATGAGCTCATAGATACACTGGCATCTGCCAAGTATCTAAGCACTTTTGATTTGACTGCAGGGTATTGGCAGATCAAATTGTCAGAAGATGCTAAACCTAAAACTGCATTTTCAACCATTGGAGGACATTACCAGTTTACTGTAATGCCTTTTGGTTTGAAAAATGCACCTGCCACTTTTCAAAGGTTGGTGAACACAGTCCTGCAAGGGCTGGAAGCTTTCAGTGCAGCATATTTGGACGATATAGCTGTCTTTAGCTCCAGCTGGGATGATCACCTGGTCCACCTATGGAAAGTTTTGGAGGCCCTGCAGAAGGCAGGCCTCACTATCAAGGCTTCAAAGTGCCAGATAGGGCAGGGGAAGGTGGTTTATCTGGGACACCTTGTTGGTGGGGAACAGATTGCAACACTTCAGGGGAAAATCCAAACAATTATTGACTGGGTTCCCCCTACCACTCAGACTCAGGTGAGAGCCTTCCTAGGCCTCACTGGGTATTACAGGAGGTTCATTAAGAACTGTGGCTCCATTGCAGCCCCTCTTAATGACCTCACATCCAAGAAACTGCCTAAAAAGTTATTATTGACAGCAAACTGTCAGAAAGCTTTTGAGGAGCTAAAGCAGGCCATGTGCTCTGCACCTGTCCTGAAAAGCCCTTGTTACTCTAAAAAATTCTATGTCCAAACTGATGCATCTGAATTAGGAGTAGGGGCAGTCCTATCACAACTTAATTCTGAGGGCCAGGATCAACCTGTTGCTTTTATTAGTAGGAGGTTGACCCCTAGAGAAAAGCGTTGGTCTGCCATAGAGAGGGAGGCCTTTGCTGTGGTCTGGGCTCTGAAGAAGTTGAGGCCATACCTGTTTGGCACTCACTTCATTTTTCAGACAGACCACAAACCTCTACTTTGGCTAAAACAAATGAAAGGTGAAAATCCTAAATTGTTGAGGTGGTCCATATCCCTACAGGGAATAGACTATACAGTGGAACAAAGACCTGGGAGTAGCCACTCCAATGCAGATGGACTCTCCAGATATTTCCACTTAGACAATGAAGACTCATCAGGTCATGGCTAGTCTTATTGTCCTTCGTTTGGGGGGGGGGGTTGTGTAGGAAAGTACCATCTTGCCTGGCATGTTATCCCCATTTTCCACTGTATATATGTTGTTTTAGTTGTATGTGTCACTGGGACCCTGGTAACCCAGGGCCCCAGTGCTCATAAGTGTGCCTGAATGTGTTACCTGTGTAGTGACTAACTGTCTCACTGAGGCTCTGCTAATCAGAACCTCAGTGGTTATGCTCTCTCATTTCTTTCCAAATTGTCACTAACAGGCTAATGACCATTTTTACCAATTTACATTGGCTTACTGGAACACCCTTATAATTCCCTAGTATATGGTACTGAGGTACCCAGGGTATTGGGGTTCCAGGAGATCCCTATGGGCTGCAGCATTTCTTTTGCCACCCATAGGGAGCTCTGACAATTCTTACACAGGCCTGCCACTGCAGCCTGAGTGAAATAACGTCCACGTTATTTCACAGCCATTTTACACTGCACTTAAGTAACTTATAAGTCACCTATATGTCTAACCTTTACCTGGTAAAGGTTAGGTGCAAAGTTACTTAGTGTGAGGGCACCCTGGCACTAGCCAAGGTGCCCCCACATTGTTCAGGGCCAATTTCCCTGACTTTGTGAGTGCGGGGACACCATTACACACGTGCACTACATATAGGTCACTACCTATATGTAGCTTCACGATGGTAACTCCGAATATGGCCATGTAACATGTCTAAGATCATGGAATTGCCCCCTCTATGCCATCCTGGCATTGTTGGCACAATTCCATGATCCCAGTGGTCTGTAGCACAGACCCTGGTACTGCCAAACTGCCCTTCCTGGGGTTTCACTGCAGCTGCTGCTGCTGCCAACCCCTCAGACAGGCATCTGCCCTCCTGGGGTCCAGCCAGGCCTGGCCCAGGATGGCAGAACAAAGAACTTCCTCTGAGAGAGGGTGTGACACCCTCTCCCTTTGGAAATGGTGTGAAGGCAGGGGAGGAATAGCCTCCCCCAGCCTCTGGAAATGCTTTCTTGGGCACAGATGTGCCCAATTCTGCATAAGCCAGTCTACACCGGTTCAGGGGACCCCTTAGCCCTGCTCTGGCGCGAAACTGGACAAAGGAAAGGGGAGTGACCACTCCCCTGACCTGCACCTCCCCTGGGAGGTGTCCAGAGCTCCTCCAGTGTGCTCCAGACCTTTGCCATCTTGGAAACAGAGGTGCTGCTGGCACACTGGTCTGCTCTGAGTGGCCAGTGCCACCAGGTGACGTCAGAGACTCCTTGTGATAGGCTCCTTCAGGTGTTGCTAGCCTATCCTCTCTCCTAAGTAGCCAAACCCTCTTTCTGGCTATTTAGGGTCTCTGTCTCTGGGGAAACTTTAGATAACGAATGCAAGAGCTCATCCGAGTTCCTCTGCATCTCTCTCTTCACCTTCTGCCAAGGAATCGACTGCTGACCGCGCTGGAAGCCTGCAAACCTGCAACATAGTAGCAAAGACGACTACTGCAACTCTGTAACGCTGATCCTGCCGCCTTCTCGACTGTTTTCCTGGTGGTGCATGCTGTGGGGGTAGTCTGCCTCCTCTCTGCACTAGAAGCTCCGAAGAAATCTCCCGTGGGTCGACGGAATCTTCCCCCTGCAACCAACCAAAAAGCTGCATTACCGGTCCCTTGGGTCTCCTCTCAGCACAACGAGCGAGGTCCCTCGAATCCAGCAACTCTGTCCAAGTGGCCCCCACAGTCCAGTGACTATTCAGTCCAAGTTTGGTGGATGTAAGTCCTTGCCTCACCTCGCTAGACTGCATTGCTGGGAACGGTGACTTTTGCAGCTACTCCGGCCTCCGTGCACTTCCGGCGGAAATCCTTTGTGCACAGTCCAGCCTGGGTCCACGGCACTCTAACCTGCATTGCACGACCTCCTAAGTTGTTCTCCGGCGACGTGGGACTCCTTTGTGTAACTTCGTGTGAGCACTGTTTCATGCATCCTCTTAGTGCCTGTTTCTGGCACTTCTCCGGGTGCTACCTGCTGCTAATAGGGCTCCTTGTCTTGCTCGACGTCCCCTCTACCTTCTGGTCCAATTTTCGACCTCCTGGTCCCTCCTGGGCCACAGCAGCATCCAAAAACTCTAACCGCACGATTTGCAGCTAGCAAGGCTTGTTGGCGTTTTTTTGGCGGGAAAACACTTCTGCGCGACTCTCCACGTCGAGAGGGATATGTCCTCCAAAGGGGAAGTCTCTAGCCCTTTGCGTTCCTTCAGAAACCGCAGCTTCTTCTATCCAGTAGAAGCTTCTTTGCCCCCGCAGCTGGCATTTCCTGGGCATCTGCCCATCTCCGACTTGCTTGTGACTTTTGGACTTGGTCCCCTTGTTCCACAGGTACCCCAGATTGGAAATCCAGCATTGTTGCATTGTTGGTTTGTGTCTTTCCTGCATTATTCCTCTAACACGACTTCCTTGTCCTTAGGGGAACTTTAGTGCACTTTGCACTCACTTTTCAGGGTCTAGGGGAGGGTTATTTTTCTAACTCTCACTATTTTCTAATAGTCCCAGCGACCCTCTACAAGGTCACATAGGTTTGGGGTCCATTCGTGGTTCGCATTCCACTTTTGGAGTATATGGTTTGTGTTGCACCTATCCCTATGTTTCCCCATTGCATCCTATTGTAACTATACATTGTTTGCACTGTTTTCTAAGACTATACTGCATATTTTTGCTATTGTGTATATATATCTTGTGTATATTTCCTATCCTATCACTGAGGGTACACTCTAAGATACTTTGGCATATTGTCATAAAAATAAAGTACCTTTATTTTTAGTATAACTGTGTATTGTGTTTTCTTATGATATTGTGCATATGACACTAAGTGGTACTGTAGTAGCTTCACACGTCTCCTAGTTCAGCCTAAGCTGCTCTGCTAAGCTACCATTATCTATCAGCCTAAGCTGCTAGACACCCTATACACTAATAAGGGATAACTGGGCCTGGTGCAAGGTGCAAGTACCCCTTGGTACTCACTACAAGCCAGTCCAGCCTCCTACACTCATGTACAGGCTTTCAGGTGCCCTCTGGGGCTTGCTCTGCACACTCTCTAATTCCTGCAGATATTCTCGTGCACAGGCTTTCAGGTGTCCTCCGGGGTTTGTTATGAACAATCTCCAGTGCCGGCAGATGATCTGATGCACAGGCTTTCAGGTGCCCTGTGGTGGGATTGCTCTGCACACTCTCCAGTGCCTGCAGAGTTTCTCGTGCACAGGCCTTTAGGTGCCCTGTGGGGTTTGCTATGCACACTATCCAGTGCCTGCAGATTTTCTCATGCAAAGGCTTTCAGGTCACTGCGGTGTTTGTTATGCACACTCTCAAGTGCCTCCAGATTTTCTTATGCACTGGCTTTCCTTTGCCCTGTGGGGTTTGTTATGCACACTCTGTAGTGCCTTCAGATTTTCTTATGCACAAGCTTTCAGGTACTCTGTGGGGTTTGTTATGCTCACTCTCCAGTGCCTGCATATGTTCTCATGCACAGGCTTTCAGTTGCCCTGTGAGGTTTGCTATGCAATCTCTCCAGTCTATTCGGATTTTCCCATGCACAGGCTTTCAGGTACCATGTCGTGTTTGTTATGCACACTCTCCAGGGCCTGCAGATGTTCTCATGCACAGACTTTGAGGTGACCTGTGGTGTTTGTTATGCACACTCTCCAGTGCCTGCAGATGCTCTCATGCACACACTTTCAGGTGCCTAGTGGGGTTGTGATGCTCACTCTCCAGTGCCTGCAGATGTTCTCATGCGCAGGCTTTCAGGTGCCCTCTGGGGTAGTTATGCACACTCTCAAGTGCCTACAAATGCTCTCCTGCAAATGCTTTCAGATGCCTGCAGGGTTTGCTCTGCACACTCTCCAGTGCCTGCAGATTTTCTCATGCACAGTGTAGAAGGCTGGCCTTGCTTATAATGGGTACCTTGTGGTACTTACACCTTGTGCCAGGTCCAGTTATCCCTCATTACTGGAATAGAGGTGTTCTAGCAACTTAGGCTGATAGAGGTAGCTATGGCAGAGCAGCTTAGGCTGAACTATGAGACATGCAAAGCTCCTACCATACCACTTATATCATATAGCACTATATCATAGGAAAACACAATACTCAGAGTTACTAAAAATAAAGGTTCTTTATTTTAGTGACAATATGTCACAAGTATCTCAGAGGATATAGGCTCTCATTACAACCCTGGCGGTCGGTGTTAAAGTGGCAGTAATACCGCCAACAGGCCAGAGGGAAAAAAATGGGATTACGACCGTGGCAGAAACCGGCAACATAGACAGCCACTTTAACACTCCAACCACCACGGTGGTACAAACAAACAGCGCGGTGGTAACCGCCGACAGACAGGCGGAACACAATGTACTGCCCACCCTATCACAACACGGCTATCCGCCACCTTTTCCGGGGCGGAACCAACGCAAATAAAAACACAGCGTAAACAGTACACAGAAGGGAAAACACTCACCTCTCCACACCCCACGAGAAACCAGGACGCCATGGAACTCGAACTGCAGATACTGCCGGCAATGGTCTTCCTGCTCCTCTTTCAGGAGCTCCAAAGACGGCGGCGATGACCACGGTGAGTACTGCACCTACAATGGACGGGAGGGGGCAGGGAAAAGAGAGTGACACAGACATGCAACACGCAACACTCCCACCCTCACCCACAACACCATACACACAAATACTTGCTGCAACATTACATATACACCCCCCACCCCCCTTGAATAACACAAGGACAAAAGGAAATTATTGTAACGATTGTAATCAATACAAATCCATTAGTCAAAGTCAAAATCCAGTATATACAATTATGTACACCAACTACACAAGTCCAGATAGTGCACCAATCGTTGTCCGTGGGCCACTGGGTCCAAAATGCATGGACGAGGCCCACACTAGATACCTGACTCCAAACGGAGAGAACACTGGAGGGGCATCACATAGAAAATATACAGGCACCTCAGGGGGAGGGGGGCACCTCAGCCTGATGAATGCACAATGCCACTGCTCCACGAGGAGGCGCATTCCCATTGATGTATCCTGGGGAGTGCAAAGCCACAGTCTCTCAAGTCTCTCCAGAGGGTGGTTTGCCCACTGCTTTATCCTGGGGAGTGCAAAGCCACAGACTCTGAAGTCTCTCCAGTGGGTGGTTTGCCTAATGCTTTATCCTGGGGAGTGCAAAGCCACAGTCTCTCAAGTCTCTCCAGAGGGTGGTTTGCCCACTGCTTTATCCTGGGGAGTGCAAAGCCACAGACTCTGAAGTCTCTCCAGTGGGTGGTTTGCCTAATGCTTTATCGTGGGGAGTGCAAAGCCCCAGTCTCTCAAGTGGATCACAGTCTCCACTGGTTCTGGAGGGGGCATGGTGCCGAGAGTGCTTCATCCTGCCAAGGACTGAGGTAGTGGATGTATTTCTCCACTGGTTCTGGAGGGGGCATGGTGCCCAGAGTGCTTCATTCTGCCAAGGACTGAGGTAGTGGATGCCTTTCTCCACTGGTTCTGGAGGGGGCTTTGTGCCTAGAGTGCTTCATCCTGCCAAGGACTGAGGTAGTATATGAGATACTCCACTGGTTCTGGAGGGGGCTTTGTTCCCAGAGTGCTTCATCCTGCCAAGGACTGAGGTAGTGGATGAGATACTCCACTGGTTCTGGAGGGACCTTTGTGCCCAGAGTGCTCCACGTGCATTGTGGCTGCACCAATACACTCGCCTGAGTGTGTGTGCCACGAGATTGCCGAGGTACAGGTAGGATGATACACCATGGAGGCAGAGACATACCCCACACTGCTGCAGCTTCGCATTCCATATGCAGGTATCAACTGTGATGACATTGATGCTTCATGGAAGCTGCCCAGGGTCCTGGAACTCACCACCAGCCTCAGACGACTGACCACAGGGGATGGTAGTCATGTCTGTGGTGGTGCCACTGTCTGAGGATGTTGCTGGGCGCTGGCGGTGCTTGCAGCTGTGTCAGTCGCGGCAGTGCTGCCTGAGGTGTTTTCGGCTTCTCCCTCCGGGATGTGGGCACCTTTTTCACCTTGGCAGGTGGTGGAATGTCCTTGCCCACGCTCCATGGCACACTGGCAGCCCTGTTGGTTGACGCACTCCATGACCCCGCAGTTGCTGGCACCACTGTGCCTGGGGATGTGGTGGCTGAGGTGCTGGGCTGGGACCTGGAAAGCCTGGCCCTAGGGAAAGGACGGGGGGAGGTGTAGGGAAGAGGTCAATATTAGCAAGGAAATGTTTTTTAGACACACTGGGACGGGTAGATGGAAGATGTTTGGGAGTGGAGGTAGAGGTAGTGGTTGTAGGTGTACGTCTGCTGAATTTGGGTGAAGGTGCATGGGCTGGAGGCTGTTGTGAGGTGGATGGCTGTTGGGTGGGTGTGTGCCTGCGTTTGTGTACTTTGGGAGGAGGGCTCACAGACACACTGGGAGAGGACACTGGGGATGTGTGAATGGTAGTGGGGTTGGTGATTGCACATGAGCGGTGTGTGGTTATCGGTGTGCTGGTGCTGGTGATGGAGGTAGTGGATGAGGATGTAGTGTATGCAGGTGTGAGTGGAGTCGAGACTGGGAGGAGAGAGACGTGGAGGAGGGGGACACAGTGGAGGCAATAGATGTTGGTATGTGTGCGTGGGTATGATGCTTGTGTGAGTGCCTGTGGGATGTGTGGTGCTTATGCTTGCCAGAGCCACCCTTGTGTGTTGATGTGTGTGCATGCTGGTCTGATGGTGTGCTTGGGATAGACTGAGGTACAGGGGATTGGGTTCTGGGTGGAGGAGGATGGAGGGGGGAGCATGGACACAGAGACAATGGCTGCCATCATTGCTGAGGTCAGAGCCTGAAATGCTCTCTGTTGGGCTGCCTGGCCAGAATGAATGCCCTCCAGATATGCATTTGTTTGTTGCAAATGCCTCTCAACACCCTGGATGGTATTCAGAATCATAGACTGCCCAACAGTGAGGGATCTCAGGAGGTCAATAGCCTCCTCACTGAGGGCAGCAGGGCTGACTGGGGCAGGGCCTGAGGTGCCTGGGGCGAAGGAGATGCCCACCCTCCTGGGTGAGCGGGCAGAGGACACACGCTGAGGGGCTGCTGGGAGGGCTGTGCTGGTAGGAGTGTGGCAGCTGTACCTGTTGATGCGGGGGGCACAGAGGGGCCCGCCACCGCAAGGGAGCTCCCATCAGAGGATGAGTCCGTATCACTGCTGTATTCTCCTGTCCCCGTCATGGAGCTCCCCTCGCCCTCCGTCCCACTTGTGGCTTCAGACTCTGTTGTTTCTCCCTAAAGAGCCAAGTGGGATGCAGCTCCCTCCTGCTCCGGTGCCACTGCTCCTCTGCCTGATGATGCTATTGCACATAAGAACAGGGAGTCCACAAAAAGGGGGGGAAAGACAAAAGAAAGACATGTTCAGTGCATGCAACACCACTACTGTTGACGGACACAACAGACACAGCAGCCCTCAGCACTACGCCATGCACTTACAGTTCCTAGATTAATCACATGCCCATGGGGTACAAGGCCTAAGCCCGATTGCTGCACACCTGGAAGTCACAGGAGCCTGACTAGGTGTAGATGGCACCAACCACTAGAGGGGTTGGTGCCACAGAGCCTGCCTCACAAGGGACCTTGCCTACAAAGATCGCCCTGGCTTAGGGGAACCCACTGCCCACCTCCACCACCCAGACACCTCGTAATGCACGCAGAGTCAGCTAAATGAGAGTGTACTCACTCCCTTGTGGCTGCTGTGATGCCCTCAAGCACCCATCCAACTCAGGATACGCCACCACCAGGATCCAGAACATCAGGGGGGTCATGGTGCGACGGGCACCCCTCCCACATTGGGAGGCCATCCCCAGCTGGGCCTCAGCCGTCTTCTTGCTCCAGCGGCAAAGGTCCTCCCATCTCTTACGGCAGTGGGTGCTCCGTCTGTGGTCCGGACGTCCTTGGCGATGGCACGCCAAATAGCCTTCTTCTGGTGGGCGCTGACCTAGAGGAATAGTACAGGGGAAAAGGAAAATCTTTACCCGTCCGGACCATCATATGCATTGGCCCACATTCCCACCCTTGCCCTGACGCACATGCACTCACCGTCCGCACATGCAGGCCTCAGTCCCCCCCCATTTATCTTCCATCCACACCACTCAAAATAGGCATTGCCCATGCAGCATTCTCACAGTGTACTCACCTGTTTGTCTGGAGGACCTTACATTTGTGTGTACTGTGTACTAGGGAAGGACCCCATCCACTAGTTTCTCCAACTCCTCCCAAGTGAAGGCAGGGGCCCTTTCCCCAGACACATGAGCCATCGTCGCTTCCAGACTGAGGTCACAGCAGCACTTGTAGTGCAGGTCCTCTCCTATTGAAGGCCAGGTATCAAGTGAGTGAACAGACAGAAAATGGCAGTCACGTCCGTGGCGGTGCATACCGTCACCGTCGGCGTACATCGTCATTGGCTCCTCGGACCCATAGGGTCCAATGTTAACCAAAGCAGGATTGCGCCGCGGTCTTCGACCGCCTGCTGCAATGGTGTAGAACGCCAGTGTAGTTACCTCATATCCCCTTGTCCCACATTACAGGTCAGGCAGCTGCCATTTCTGGGGCCACATGGTATTAATTTAAACTGCATCACACCAATGTAGGCCTTACGTACACACAGTAACAGGCCCATTGCGGAATAATAAATGTGTGCAAATTAAATTTTGTGATACCTCAGTATTGGCTGACTCTCTGCTCGCTGTTCTCGTCCATAGGGCACGTCCGCTGGGGTAAGTGATGAGATGGCGTCATCCTCCGGTGTACAGACCGCTGATAGACCTGTCCACAATGAAAGAGAGACACGTAATAGTCACCTACAGATTGGATTGTGCAACAATCCATGAACTGCGTGTCCAGTTGGAGCCAGACCTGATGTCAGCTATCCACCATCCCACAGGAATCCCCCCTCTAGTGCAGGTCCTGTCAGTACTCCATTTCCTGGCAAGTGGTTCCTTTCAAACAACAGTGGCCATTGCATAGGCATCTCCCAGCCAATGTTCTCTAATGTGTTGTCCAGAGTGTTGTCTGCCCTGCTGCAACACATGCTCAGCTACATTGTGTTCCCTCAGGTGGAGGATTTGCCCACAGTGAAAGGTGACTTCTATGCCCTAGGACATATCCCCAACAGCATAGGTGCCATTGATGGGACACATGTGGCCTTGGTACCCCCCGCAGGAGTGAACAGGTGTACAGAAACCGGAAGAGCTACCATTCAATGAATGTGCAGATGGATTGCTTGGCCGACCAGTACATCTCCCATGTGAATGCCAAGTTTCCAGGCTAAGTGCATGACGCTTACATTTTGAGGAATAGCAGCATCCCTTATGTGATGGGGCAACCCCAGAGGCACCGTGTGTGGCTAATAGGTGACGACTCGGACCCTATACAGTGTGAATAGTTGTCTGGGTATGAGGTTGTCCCTATGGGTTAGTGTGTGTCTAACAGTTGTCCCTCCATATTTGCAGGTGACTCTGGTTACCCCAACCTGTCATGGCTACTGACCCCAGTGAGAAATCCCGGGACAAGGTCTTGTGGCAGCTGTGGAGCCTGCGGACAGTAAAGAAGAGGAGACAGAAGAAGAGGATATCGACAACAGAAACAACTTTATCCAGCAATACTTCCAGTGAGACACAGGTAAGAATATGTCACTGCCTCCCACATCTCATACTATTGTTTGGGCTAGCAAAAGTCTGGCATTTTCACTCAGTGTATGGACCCTGACTTGTCACTTTGACTTTCCATTTCACAGATGTGGGTCCCACTTTGTGCCCTCTGCTATATTTCCTCCAGGCCTACAGTTGTGTTACATCAGTATGTGAACAATTAAATTGACATTGCTATATTCCATGATTATTGCAATTACACATTTGTGAAACCACAGACTGATTCCAGATTGTTTTGTGATTGAAGTGTGTTTATTTCTGTGCAAATAAGTGGAGGGGGTTGTAAAATGGGCTGGGGGGATGGTGGAAGAATGTCCATGGCAGAGTCCATTCGTTTCACAGGTGCATTGTCCAAAGGAGCATAGGAAGTGGAGCAATGGCAGTTGAAGGATGAACAGGGTGACAAAGTGGGACAGAAGGGTGACCTTCAGGGGGGTCTCATTTCCTGGCGGGGGTCTTGGCAATGTTCTCTGTCTTGTTACTGGATCTCAGGGACCGTTTGTGGGGTGGTTCTCCATCTGCAGGGGGTGGGGTGCTGGTGTCTTCTTCCTGTGGCGGTGTCTCCTATCCACTAGAGCCGGCGGAGGTGGAGGGCTGTTCATCGTCCAGGCTAGTGTCAGGGGCCCCTTGTTGTGCCACAGTTTCCATCCTGGTGTTGACAAGGTCTTGCAGCACCCCTGCAATGGTGACCAGGGTGTTGTTAATGGACTTCAGATCCTCCCTGATCCCCAGATAGTGTTCCTCCTGCAGCTGCGGGTCTCCTGAAACTTGGCCAGTACCGTTGCTATCGTCTTCTGGGAATGATGGTAAGCTCACATGAAGTTGGAGAGGGTTCGTGGAGAGTGGGTTCCCTGGGCCTGTCCTCCCCCTGTCGCACAGCAGTCCTCCCAGTTTCCCTGTTTTCCTGAGCCTTTGCCCCCTGAACTGTGTGCCCACTGCCACAGCCCCCAGGTCCCTGATTTTCTTGGGTTGGTGGGTTTGCCTGGGTTCCCTGTAGTGGTGGACACACTGCTGATTGGCGTGTCCTGGGGACAGAGGGTTGGGTCTACTGGGTGTGTGCTGTGGTGGTGTTTACTGAGGGGGGAGGCTCTGTGGTGGCTTGTGACTGTCACGGGAACCGACTGTCTCGAGGTCCCCGATGGTCCGGGCTGGTCATCTTGATCCAGTTGTGCAGAGCTGCTGTCATCACTGTGGGTCTCTTCTGTGGGGGGACTGGATATGTCTGGTACCTCCTGTCTGGTGACGTTGGGTTGGGGTCCTGCAGGGATGTAAAGGCATGATTACTGCATCTGTGTGTGCCACTGTGTGCAATGGGTGAGTGACCCTGTACTCCAGTGCTTGCATTCTTGTCTAGGTCCTGGTGTGATATTTGGTTTGGAGTCTGAGTGGGCATCTGTAGTAGACATGCTTTAGTGATAGGTGTCCATGCTTTGGTGTTGCATGCAGGGCTTGGTGTTGGGATGGGTGGTTTGTGATAGTGGAGCATATGTGAGGTGTTAGAGTGATGGGGGTGAGGGTGAGGGTAGGAGTATTGATGGCATGCAGGTAGGGTGGGGGATATAGTAGTAAAGCTTTGATTTACCATAGTCCAGTCCGTCTGCTACTCCTGCAAGGCCGTCAGGATGCAGTATTGCCAAGACATGCTCCTCCCATGTTGTTAGTTGTGGGGGAGGAGGTGGGGGTCCACTCCCAGTCCTCTGTACAGCAATCTGGTGTCTGGAGACCACGGAATGTACCTTCCCCCGTAGGTCATTCCACCTCTTCCTGATGTCATCCCTTGTTCTTGGATGCTGTCCCACTGCGTTGACCCTGTTGACGATTCTGTGCCATAGCTCCATCTTCTTTCCAATGGAGGTGTACTGCACCTGTGATCCGAATAGCTGTGGCTCTACCCAGACGATTTCCTCCACCATAACCCTGAGCTCCTCCTCAGAGAACCTGGGGTGTCGTTGAGGTGCCATGATGTGGTGTGAGTGATGTGTGAGGTGGTGTGTGTTGTGATGTGTGAGGGGATGTGTTGATGTGTGTTATTTGGGGTGTGTGGATGTTGTGTAAATAATGATGTTGTGTGTCTGTGGATGCTGGTGTTGTTTATGGTGGTGTCTCTCTCTGGCATGGTATCAGAATTTTGGTATTAAGGGTTTGTGGGTGATGTGGGTGTGTGCTTTATATTGGATTGGGTGTGTGGGTGTGGTGGGTGTATGTGTATCAGGTGTGTGTATTTTGAATTGTCCAATGTGGTTGTGTTTTGTATATGTGTGTGTATTTTGAGCGCTGCGGTGTGTACCGCCAATAGAATACGCGGTTGAAAGACCGCCGCGTGGATTTGTGGGTCGTGATAGCGAGGGCGTATTCCTGTTGGCGTGACGGTAGAGGTTGGTTATCGCCAGTTTATCACTGACCTTTGGGTGTCTGGATTATGGCGGATTCCGATCTGTGGGTCGTAATAGCTGTAGGGGACTTCCGCGGCAGCAGTGGTATGTCGGCGGTCTTCTGCACAGCGGTATGAGGATTTACCACTAGGGTTCTAATGAGGGCCATACTCCCTTAGGAGGTAAGTAATATACACCAAATATATACACACACAAACCAAACTCAGGTAAGTAACAGTTAGAAAAGTAGTGCAAACAATGTAGAATCACAATAGAATGCAATAGGGAGAAATAGACCTAGGGGCAACACAAACCATATACTCTAAAAGTGGAATGCGAACCACGAATGGACCCCCGGCCTAGGGTAGTGTGTAGAGGGTCATTGGGAGTGTAAGAAAACACTAAGGGTGCCCAAGATACCCCACCCCAAGACCCTGAAAATTAGGAGTAAAGTTACCCTACTACCCCAGAAAGACAATAAAGTCGAGATAGGGGATTCTGCTAGGACAACAACTGACTGCAAAACACTGAAGACGGATTCCTGGACCTGAGGATGTGTAAAGGAAGGGGACCAAGTCCAAGAGTCACGCAAGTGTCTGGGGGGCAGGAGCCCACTAAACCCCGGATGAAGGTGCAAAAGGGCTGCCTCCTGGTGGAAGAAGCTGAAAATTCTGCAACAACAGAAGGTGCCAGGAACTTCTCCTTTGGTCAGAAGATGCCCCACAGTGTGCTGGAAGATGGAGAGTTGTTTCCATGAAGAAAGACTGCAAACAAGCCTTGCTAGCTGCAAGAGTCGTGGTTGAGGATTTTGGGTGCTGCTAGGGCCCAGGAAAGCCCCTTGGAGGAGGAGACAGAGGGAGCGCTCAGAAACACAGAGAGTCCCCGTAGAAGCAGGCAGGACCCACAGAAGCACCTGAACAGGCACTCAGAAGATCTGAGGACAATGGTTAACTCAGAGTCACAAAAGCGGGTCAAACGACATCGGAGTCCAACTCAGCGAGTTGGGCAATGCAGGACAGAGTGCTGGGGACCTGGGCTAGGCTGTGCACTAAGGAAGTCTTGCAAAAGTGCACAGAAGCACTAGTAGCTTCAGTTCACGCAGTGCACAGGATTACTGTCTGGGGTGGGGAGGCAAGGATTACCTCAACCAAATTTGGACAGAAGGGCCACTGGACTGTCGAAGACACTTGGGCCCAGCTCCTGTGTTCCAGGGACTACGCTCGTCAGGATGAGAGGGGACCCAGAGGACCGGTTATGCAGACGTTTGGTGCCTGCGTTAGCAGGGGGAAGATTCCGTCAACCCACGGCAGAATTCTTCTTGGCTTCCAGTTCAGGGTTCAAGGCAGACAGCCATCAGAGCATGCACCACCAGAAAACAGTTGAGAAAGCCGGCAGGATGAGGCGCTACAATGTTGTTGGTAGTCTTCCTGCTACTTTGTTGCGTTTATGCAGGCGTCCTGGAGCAGTCAGCGGTCGATCCTTGGCAGAAGTCGAAGAGGAAAGTGCAGAGGAACTCTGGTAAGCTCTTGCATTCGTTATCTGGTGAGATGCCCACAGGAGAGACCCTAAATAGCCCTCAGAGGAGGATTGGCTACAGAGAAAGGTAAGCACCTACCAGGAGGGGTCTCTGATGTCACCTGCTGGCACTGGCCACTCAGAGCTGTCCATTGTGCCATCACACTTCTGCATCCAAGATGGCAGAGGTCTGGGACACACTGGAGGAGCTCTGGAAACCTCCCCTGGGAGGTGCTGGTCAGGGGAGTGGTAACTCCCCTTTCCTTTGTCCAATTTCGCACCAGAGCAGGGCTCGGGGGATCCCTGAACCGGTATAGACTGGTTTATGCAAGGAGGGCACCATCTGTGCCCTTCAAAGCATTTCCAGAGGCCAGGAGAGGCTACTCCTCCCAGGCCCTTCACACCTATTTCCACACCTCTCTCTGAGGAAATCCTTTGTTCGGCCTTCCTGGGACCAGGCTGCCCAGGACCCAGGGGGGCAGAAACCTGTCTGAGGGGTTGGCAGCAGAGATAGCTGCAGTGGAGACCCAGGAAAGTTAGTTTGGCAGTACCCGGGGTCTATGCTGGAGACCCAGGGATGCATGGAATTGTCCCCCCAATACCAGAATGATATTGGGGGGACAATTCCATGATCCTAGACATGTTACATGGCCATGTTTAGAGTTACCATTGTGACGCTACATATAGGTATTGACCTATATGTAGTGAACATGTGTAATGGTGACCCCGCACTCACAAAGTCCGGGGAATTTGCCCTGAACAATGTGGAGGCACCTTGGCTAGTGCCAGGGTGCCCACACACTAAGTAACTTTGCACCTAACCTTCACCAAGTGAGGGTTAGACATATAGGTGACTTATGAGTTACTTAAGTGCAGTGTTAAATGGCTGTGAATTAACGTGGACGTTATTTCACTCAGGTTGCAGTAGCAGGCCTGTGTTAGGGTTTCTCTGAGCTCCTTATGGGTGGCAAAAGAAATGCTGCAGCCCATAGGGATCTCCTGGAACCCCAATACCCTGGGTACCCAGGTACCATATACTAGGGAATTATAAGGGTGTTCCAGTGTGCCAATGAGAATTGGTCAAATTAGTCACTAGCCTGTAGAGACAATTTTAAAAGCAGAGAGAGCATAAACACTGAGGTTCTGGTTAGCAAAGCCTCAGTGATACAATTAGGCACCACACAGGGAACACATACAGGGCATACTTTATGAGCACTGGGGTCCTGCCTGACAGGACCCCAGTGACACATAGGCAAAAACAAACATACATACAGTAAAAATGGGGATAACATGCCAGGTATAATGGTACTTTCCTACACACATGCTTTCATGTGCCCTGTGGGGTTTGCTATGCACTCTCTCCAGTGCCTGCAGATGTTCTCATGCACTGGCTTTCAGGTGCCCTGTGGGGTTTGTTATGCACACTTTCCATTGCCTGCGGATGTTCTCAAGCACAGGCTTTCAGGTGCCCTGTTGGGTTTGTTATGCACACTTTCCAGTGCCTGCAGATGTTCTCACGCACAGGCTTTCAGGTGCCCTGTGGGGTTTGCTATGCATACTCTCCACTGCCTGCAGATGTTCTCACGCACAGGCTTTCAGGTGCCCTGTGGGGTTTGCTATGCACACTCTCCAGTGCCTTCTGATGTTCTCATGCACAGGCTTTCAGGTGCCCTGTGGGGTTTGCTATGCACACTCTCGAGTTCCTGCATATTTTCTCATGCACAGGCTTTCAGGTGCCCTGTGGGGTTTGCTATAAACCAGTGTTTCTCAACCTTTTGACTCCTGAGGACCCCCAATGAATCATTACTGGAAGCCGGGGACCCCCAGCAATTTGTACAATTTAATTTTCAAACATTAAAACAGTAATTCGCAAAAAATATAACAAGTACACATCAAACAAGTACTCAAATTACTAAAGATACAATTCTTTTATATTGAAAAAATATGCAAAAATCTAACATTTTACTAGAAAGGTTGACGCTGCATCTCGGCAACTACCTTTTCAAAGTTTGGTTTTTATTTAGGAAAGGTGAATCCTCAGGTCAGATTCTACATTTCCGGAGCGATTTGTTTTTATTTTTTAGGTATGCAAGATCTGAGTAAGCTTTTTCACATAAACTAGTGAAGGGGAAAGGAAGTAAACCATAAGGGCCTCTCATCTCTCCCTAGCCTCTCTGTCACATGTATTTCATTTGTTTTATAGCACCTCTCATACCACTGTAGGGTGTCGGGGCACTGTACAGGGGACTTACAAGGTGTAGGATTCACATGTCATCCACACTGGTAGGCATTTTCTAAGAGTGCTTGGTCCCGAGAAGTACAAATTTAGGATTCAGAACACAGCACAGTGATTATCAATGACGTTGGCAAGAAGAACGTATTTCTACACAAGCAAACCTTTTTTAGCAGCATAAGGAAAATGAAAGACTAGGAAAAAAAAAATATTCTAATTTGTGTCATGCTGTTTGTCTTTAATGGCAGTTCGCAGCTCATTGTGCTAGATTAAGATTATGAACTGCACCATAACAAAAGAATCTCTGTGACAAAAGCAGTAACCCACTGTGCCATGCACATAAAATACTGTTTTTTCCAATATACACGTTCTTTGCAGCAGGCATATTAACCACCTGTGCTATCTTTGAGTCACAACTGCAACTAGACAGAGCTCCCATCTCTCTTCAGCAGATACATTAATCACTTGAGTTAGCTTGACATTTTAATTGTTGCTGTACAAGGAGCTTTGCAGTGGGTTTAAAACTGCTCAACAAATGAAGTAATAAAAATGAAAACACGCACGCAGAGAAGTGCCTTTCTGCTAGCCCAGGCCTGCGGACCCCCTGGGAATGTGTCACGGACCCCTTGGGGTCCGCAGACCACAGGTTGGGAACCACTGCTATAAACACTCTCCAGTGCCTGCAGATGTTCTCCTGCACAAGCTTTCAGGTGCCCTTTTGGGTTTGCTATGCAAACTTTCCAGTGCCTGCAGAGGTCCCCTAGCACAGACTTTCAGATACCCTGTGGTGTTTGTTATGCACACTCTCCAGTGCTTGCAAATGTTCTGCTGAACAGGCTTTCAGGTGCCCTGTGTGTTTTGCTATGCACAGCATTCAGTGCCTCCGGATGTTCTCGTGCAGAGGCTTCCAATTGCCCTGTGGAGTTTCTAATGCACACTTTCCAGTGCTTGCAGATTTTTTGATGCACAGGCTTTCAGGTGCCCTGTGGGGTTGTTATGCACACTCTCCAGTGCCTGCAAATGATTTCCTGAACAGGCTTTCAGGTGTCCTGTGAGGTTTGCTATGCACACTCGCCAGTGCCTCCAGGTGTTCTCATGCACAGGCTTCCAGGTGCCCTGTGGAGTTTGTTATGCACACTTTCCAGCGCTGCAGATTTTCTCATGCACAGGCTTTCAGGTGCCCTCTGGGGTTTATTATGCACACTATCCAGTCCCTGCAGATGTTCTCATGCACAGGCTTTTAGACTCCCTGTCGGCTTTGCTATGCACAAGCTTCAGTGCCTGCAGATTTTCTCAAGCACAGTCTTTCAGGTGTCCTGTGCCTGCATATGTTCTCATGCACAGGCGTTCAGGTGCCCTTTTGGGTTTGCTATGCAAACTCAACAGTGCCTGCTGATTTCCTCATGCACAGACTTTCAGATAACCTGTGGTGTTTGTAATGCACAATCCTGAGTGCCTGCATATTTTCTCATGCAAAGGCTTTCAGGTGCCCTGTGGGGTTTGCTATAAACACTCTCCAGTGCCTGCAGACGTTCTCCTGCACAAGCTTTCAGGTGCCCTTTTGGGTTTGCTATGCAAATTCTCCAGTGCCTGCAGTGGTCCCCTAGCACAGACTTTCAGATACCCTGTGGTGTTTGTTATGCACACTCTCCAGTGCCTGCAAATGTTCTGCGGGACAGGCTTTCAGGTGCCCTGTGTGTTTTGCTATGCACAGCATCCAGTGCCTCCAGAAGTTCTCATGCAGAGGCTTCCAATTGCCCTGTGGGGTTACTAATGCACACTTTCCAGTGCTTGCAGATGTTTTCATGCACAGGCTTTCAGGTGCACTGTGGGGTTGTTATGCACACACTCCAGTGCCTGCAAATGCTTTCCTGGACAGGCTTTCAGGTGTCCTGTGAGGTTTGCTATGCACACTCGCCAGTGCCTCCAGGTGTTCTCATGCACAGGCTTTCAGACTCCCTGTCGGCTTTGCTCTGCACAAGCTTCAGCGCCTGCAGATTTTCTCAAGCACAGTCTTTCAGGTGCCCTGTGCCGCTGATTTACTCATGCACAGACTTTCAGATAACCTGTGGTGTTTGTTATGCTCACTTTCCAATGCCTGCAAATGATCCGCTGAAAAGGCTTTCAGGTGCCCTGTGAGATTTGCTATGCACACCATCCAGTGCCTTCAGATGTTCCCATGCACAGGCTTCCGGGTGTCCTGTGGAGTTTGTTATGCACACTCTCCAGTGTCTGCAGATTTTCTCATGCACAGGCTTTCAGGTGCCCTGTGATGTTTGTTATGCACACTCCCCGGTGCTTGCAGATGTTCTCATGCACAGGCTTTCAGGTGCCCTGTGGGGTTAAATATGCACACTCTCCAGTGCCTACAGATGTTCTCATGTACAGGCTTTCAGGTGCCCTGTGGGGTTTGCTCTACAGTCTCCAGTGCCTGCATATTTTGTCAATCACAGGCTTTCAGGTGCTCTGTGGAGTTTGCTTTGCACACTCTCCAGTGACTGATGATTTTCTCATGCACAGGTTTTCAGGTGTCCTGTGGTGATTGCTCTGCACACTCCCAAGTGCCTGCTGATTTACTCATACACATGCTTTCAGGTGTCCTGTGGGGTTTGCTATGCACACTCTCCAGTGCCTGCGGAGGTTCCCAATCATAGGTTTTCAGGTGCCTTGTGGTGATTGCTCTGCACATTCTCCAGTGCCTGCAGATTTTCTAATGCACATGCTTTGAGGTGCCCTGCATACTCTCCAGTGCCTGCAGATGTTCTCCTCCTCACGCTTTCAGGTGCCCTGTGGGGTTTGTTATGCACACTCTCCAGTGTCTGCAGATTTTCTCATGCACAGGCTTTCAGGTGCCCTGTGGTGTTTGTTATGCACACTCCCCGGAGCATGCAGATGTTCTCATGCACAGGCTTTCAGGTGCCCTGTGGGGTTAACTATGCACACTCTCCAGTGCCTACAGATGTTCTCATGTACAGGCTTTCAGGTGCCCTGTGGGGTTTGCTCTACACTCTCCAGTGCCTGCATATTTTCTCATGCACAGGCTTTCAGGTGCCCTGTGGGCTTAGTTGTGCACACTCTCCAGTGCCTACAGATGTTCTCATGCACAGGCTTTCAGGTGCTCTGTGGAGTCTGCTTTGCACACTCTCCCGTGCATACAGATTTTCTCATGCACAGGTTTTCAGGTGCTGTGTGGGGGTATTTCTATACACACTCTCTAGTGCCTGAAGATTTTCTCATGCACAGGCTTTCAGGTATCCTGTGAGGTTTACTATGCACACTCGCCAGTGCCTCCAGGTGTTCTCATGCACAGGCTTCCAGGTGCCCTGTGGAGTTTGTTATGCACACTTTCCAGCGCTGCAGATTTTCTCATGCAAAGCCTTTCAGGTGCCCTCTGGGGTTTGTTATGCACACTATCCAGTGCCTGCAGATGCTCTCATGCACAGGCTTTCAGACTCCTTGTTGGCTTTGCTCTGCACAAGCTTCAGTGCCTGCAGATTGTCCCAAGCACAGGTTTTCAGGTGCTGTGTGGGGGGATTGCTATGCACACTCTCCAGTGCCTGCAGAGGTCCCCTAGCACAGACTTTCAGATACCCTGTGGTGTTTGTTAAATACACTCTCCAGTGCATGCAGATTTTCTCATACACAGGCTTTCAGGTGCCCTGTGCAGTTTGTTATGCACACTCTCCACTGCCTGCAGATGTTCTCCTCCTCACGCTTCCAGGTGCCCTGTGGGGTTCGCTATGCACACTCTTCAGTGCCTACAGATGTTCTCATGCACAGGCTTTCAGGTGCCCTGTGGTGTTTCTTATGCACACTCTTGAATGCCTGCAGATTTTCTCATGCACAGGCTTTCAGGTGCCCTGTGGGGTTTGTTATGCACATTCTCCGGTGCCTGCATATGTGCTCATGCACAGGCTTTCAGGTGCCATGTGGGGTTGTTATGCACACTCTCCTGTGCCTGCAAATGTTCTCATGCATAGGCTTGTAGGTGCCCTGTGGGGTTGTTATGCACACTCTCCCGTGCCTGCAGATTTTCTCATGAACAGGCTTCCAGGTGCCCTGTGGATTTTGTTATGCACACTGTCCAGTGCCTGTAGATTTCCTCATGCACAGGCTTTCAGGTGTCCTTTGGGGTTTTCTATGCACTCTCTCCAGTGACTGTAGATGTTCTCATGCACAGGCTTTCAGGTACCCTTTGGTGTTTGGTATGTGCACTCTCCAGTGCCTGATGATGTTCTCATGCACAGGCTTTCAGTGCCTGCAGAGTTTCTCATGCAGAGGCTTTCAGGTGCCCTGTGGGTTTGTTATGCACACTCTCCAGTGCCTGCAGAATTTCTCATGCATAGGCTTTCAGGTGCCCTGTGGAGTTTGCTATGCACACTCTTCAGTGCCTGGATATTTTCTCCTGCACTAGCTTTCAGGTGCCCTGTGGGGTTTGCTCTGCACATTCTCCAGTGCACTGAAGATTTTTCTCATACACAGGCTTTCAGGTGCCCTGTGCCTGCTGATTTACTCATGCACAGACTTTCAGATAACCTGTGGTGTTTGTTATGCTCACTTTCCAATGCCTGCAAATGATCCGCTGAAAAGGCTTTCAGGTGCCCTGTGAGATTTGCTATGCACACCATCCAGTGCCTTCAGATGTTCCCATGCACAGGCTTCCGGGTGTCCTGTGGAGTTTGTTATGCACACTCTCCAGTGTCTGCAGATTTTCCCATGCACAGGCTTTCAGGTGCCCTGTGATGTTTGTTATGCACACTCCCCGGTGCTTGCAGATGTTCTCATGCACAGGCTTTCAGGTGCCCTGTGGGGTTAAATATGCACACTCTCCAGTGCCTACAGATGTTCTCATGTACAGGCTTTCAGGTGCCCTGTGGGGTTTGCTCTACAGTCTCCAGTGCCTGCATATTTTGTCAATCACAGGCTTTCAGGTGCTCTGTGGAGTTTGCTTTGCACACTCTCCAGTGACTGATGATTTTCTCATGCACAGGTTTTCAGGTGCCCTGTGGTGTTTTCTCTGCACACTCCCAAGTGCCTGCTGATTTACTCATACACATGCTTTCAGGTGTCCTGTGGGGTTTGCTATGCACACTCTCCAGTGCCTGCGGAGGTTCCCAATCATAGGTTTTCAGGTGCCTTGTGGTGATTGCTCTGCACATTCTCCAGTGCCTGCAGATTTTCTAATGCACATGCTTTGAGGTGCCCTGCATACTCTCCAGTGCCTGCAGATGTTCTCCTCCTCACGCTTTCAGGTGCCCTGTGGGGTTTGTTATGCACACTCTCCAGTGTCTGCAGATTTTCTCATGCACAGGCTTTCAGGTGCCCTGTGGTGTTTGTTATGCACACTCCCCGGAGCATGCAGATGTTCTCATGCACAGGCTTTCAGGTGCCCTGTGGGGTTAACTATGCACACTCTCCAGTGCCTACAGATGTTCTCATGTACAGGCTTTCAGGTGCCCTGTGGGGTTTGCTCTACACTCTCCAGTGCCTGCATATTTTCTCATGCACAGGCTTTCAGGTGCCCTGTGGGCTTAGTTGTGCACACTCTCCAGTGCCTACAGATGTTCTCATGTACAGGCTTTCAGGTGCCCTGTGGGGTTTGCTCTACACTCTCCAGTGCCTGCATATTTTCTCATGCACAGGCTTTCAGGTGCCCTGTGGGCTTAGTTGTGCACACTCTCCAGTGCCTACAGATGTTCTCATGCACAGGCTTTCAGGTGCTCTGTGGAGTCTGCTTTGCACACTCTCCCGTGCATACAGATTTTCTCATGCACAGGTTTTCAGGTGCTGTGTGGGGGTATTGCTATACACACTCTCTAGTGCCTGAAGATTTTCTCATGCACAGGCTTTCAGGTATCCTGTGAGGTTTACTATGCACACTCGCCAGTGCCTCCAGGTGTTCTCATGCACAGGCTTCCAGGTGCCCTGTGGAGTTTGTTATGCACACTTTCCAGCGCTGCAGATTTTCTCATGCAAAGCCTTTCAGGTGCCCTCTGGGGTTTGTTATGCACACTATCCAGTGCCTGCAGATGCTCTCATGCACAGGCTTTCAGACTCCTTGTTGGCTTTGCTCTGCACAAGCGTCAGTGCCTGCAGATTGTCCCAAGCACAGGTTTTCAGGTGCTGTGTGGGGGGATTGCTATGCACACTCTCCAGTGCCTGCAGAGGTCCCCTAGCACAGACTTTCAGATACCCTGTGGTGTTTGTTAAATACACTCTCCAGTGCCTGCAGATTTTCTCATACACAGGCTTTCAGGTGCCCTGTGCAGTTTGTTATGCACACTCTCCACTGCCTGTAGATGTTCTCCTCCTCACGCTTCCAGGTGCCCTGTGGGGTTCGCTATGCACACTCTTCAGTGCCTACAGATGTTCTCATGCACAGGCTTTCAGGTGCCCTGTGGTGTTTCTTATGCACACTCTTGAATGCCTGCAGATTTTCTCATGCACAGGCTTTCAGGTGCCCTGTGGGGTTTGTTATGCACATTCTCCGGTGCCTGCATATGTGCTCATGTACAGGCTTTCAGGTGCCATGTGGGGTTGTTATGCACACTCTCCTGTGCCTGCAAATGTTCTCATGCATAGGCTTGTAGGTGCCCTGTGGGGTTGTTATGCACACTCTCCCGTGCCTGCAGATTTTCTCATGAACAGGCTTCCAGGTGCCCTGTGGATTTTGTTATGCACACTGTCCAGTGCCTGTAGATTTCCTCATGCACAGGCTTTCAGGTGTCCTTTGGGGTTTTCTATGCACTCTCTCCAGTGACTGTAGATGTTCTCATGCACAGGCTTTCAGGTACCCTTTGGTGTTTGGTATGCGCACTCTCCAGTGCCTGATGATGTTCTCATGCACAGGCTTTCAGTGCCTGCAGAGTTTCTCATGCAGAGGCTTTCAGGTGCCCTGTGGGTTTGTTATGCACACTCTCCAGTGCCTGCAGAATTTCTCATGCATAGGCTTTCAGGTGCCCTGTGGAGTTTGCTATGCACACTCTTCAGTGCCTGGATATTTTCTCCTGCACTAGCTTTCAGGTGCCCTGTGGGGTTTGCTCTGCACATTCTCCAGTGCACTGAAGATTTTTCTCATACACAGGTTTTCAGGTGCCCTGTGGGGTTTGTTGTGCACACTTTGTCGTGTTATTTGTGGGTGCTCTGTAGATTTTGTAATGACCAGTTCATATGTGTACTGTTGTTTTGTCTTACACATGCTTTGATGTGCATTTCCTGTGCACCTCTCAGGCTTGCAGGTTCCCTGATGGTTTTGTCACAAACACTCTCAGGTGCTCTGTGGGTTTTATCTTGAACATTCTCTCGGGTGCATTGTGAGTTTTGTCATACACATACTGCCACCTGAACTGTGAAGTTTTTCATACACATACTCTAAGGTGCGCTGTGGAGTTTGTCATACACATACTGCCACCTGCACTGTGGAGTTTGTCATGCACTCTCTCCGGTGCACTCTGGAGTTTGCCATGCACCCACTCCTAGGTACACTGTGGAGTTTGTCTTGTGCACACCCTCAGGTGCACTGTGGAGTTTGTCATGCACATATTCTCAAGTGCACTGTGGAGTTTGTGATGCACTCACACAGATGCATTGTGGAGTTTGTCATACACACACTACCACCTGCACTGTGGAGTTTGTCATGTGCACACTTTCATGTGCACTGTGGAGTTTGTCATACACACACTGCCACCTGCACTGTGGAGTTTGTCATGTGCACACTTTCATGTGCACTGTGGAGTTTGTCATACACACACTGCCACCTGCACTGTGGAGTTTGTTTAGTGCACACCCTCAAGTGCAGTATTGAGTTGGTCATGCACTCACTCCCAGGTGCACTGTGGAATTTGTCATACACATATTCTCTTGAGCACTGTGGAGTTTGTCATGCACACACCTAGGTGCACTGTGGGTTTTGTCATGCACATATTCTCAGGTGCACTGTGGAGTTTGTCATGCACAAACTCAGGTGCACTTTGGAGTTTGTCATGCACACGCTCTCAGCTGCTCTGTGCAGTTTGGCATGCCCACGATCTCAGGTGTATTGTAGAGTTTGTTATTCACACACTCCCAGGTGCACTGCGGAGTTTGTCATCCACACGGTCTCAGCTGCTCTGTGCAGTTTATCATGCATACACACTCAGGTGCACTACTGTGAAGTTTGTCATGCACATGCTTTCAGGTGAACTGTGGAGTTTGCAATGCACATGCTCCAAGGTGAACTGTGGAATTTGTGATGCACACACTCTCATGTGCAGTGTGGCGTTTGTCTTTCACATTCTCTCAGGTGCAGTCTGGGCTTCTCTTTGTAGTCAAGTTTTTGTCAGAAATAAAGAAGTGACACAATTCTAATAATAATTGAGTATATTTATAAGTAAAATAAAATATGGCTGGGCGTACAGCACAGTTCTGTAACTGAAGCCACACTCAACTCATCTCTTATAAACAGTGATTTTTATAGTCTTGGTGGATAACTAAGTTCCACCTCTTTTATAACATTTACAAATAACAAAGACCGGAATTCTTTAAGAGCTACGTGACAGCATGTTACATAAATACATATATGACAGATAAAAAAGACACATCTAACATACACAGGGCCTGATTCTAACTTTGGAGGACGGTGTTAAACCGTCCCAAAAGTGGCGGATATACCACCTACCGTATTACGAGTTCCATAGGATATAATGGACTCGTAATACGGTAGGTGGTATATCCGCCACTTTTGGGACGGTTTAACACCGTCCTCCAAAGTTAGAATCAGGCCCACAATGTCCTTCGATCCTACCCTTTGAACTCTATCAATATGTCCTCCCTCCACATCTACCAACTTTTAAGTTTTACGGTCTGCCTCCCACTCCCTGCCAGCCTTGAAACACAAACATCTAGTGCCGTCTCTCCGTTTCAGCCTGTCATGATTTACCCCTTCCCCTAACCCTGGTATCAGAAAGTGGCTCAGACTCTCCTCTGTGTATGCGTCTTTCTAAATTATCTGTGGTATGTGAGGTCGGGCTGTGACTGCTTTTACCCTGCACCTGGCCTCTCTCCTCATTCTCCTTTCTGTCCCTGCGTTCCCACTTGACCTTTGTATCCAAACCGGGGCCTGTACTTTTTTCGTATAATATACACATCTGCACATTTGTTTTCCTGTAGTTTTCTTGAAGCCTATTACATTCCCCCCTCTAGTTGAATTTTCAACTACCTTCTCACATTTCCTACCCTCTGTACCTATCTCAGTGTATGCGTCTGCTTCTCCTTCCACACTTTACTAACTAATCTTTTAGTAAACAACCCTTCCAGCTTCTGACCACCGAATTTGCAACACCCTACAATAACCTGAACAAGACAATACATCAACAGGATCATCACATGAATTGGAAGAAGTCCTTTCAACAATTCGGGTAACCAGGACGGCATCCACGAAAACAACCCTGGAAACCACTTGATGGACATACCCCTCTCTTCTACCATCTTCTTCTGTAGATTGTGCAAAGCCTGTATAGCCTCTGTTATTGTCCCATCGTCCGCATCGTTAGCCGGCATGTATGTACAGCACACCGTACTGATCTTGGCACAGACCCCACCCTCCATTGCCGTAATCAAGTCTAACACATATCTATGTTGCATAAGCATCACTTGCACTGCCCGTAGCTCTTCTTTGATTGCATTGAAACCATCTTCCATTGCATTGATGGCTTTCATCAGTTCCCAACATGTTATTTGCAACCACCGAGCAGTGGCTTTAGCCTGAATGAATGGGAAGATGCTTCTGAAAAACGACTGGCCATCATTGAACAATCGATAATCTTGTGGAACATCTGCTCGTGTTGCAGTGTCAATTATTCAGCAGCTTTTCTCCTTCGATAATGGTGTAACAAAGTCATTGGAAGGCTCATAGGATGCTCGTGTAACTTTGAAAAACATCCCCTCCTGGAATCACTAAGGAGGGGGTATGCACAGTGACTAAGAAACAGAGACCATTCTATTCTGCAGTAAGTCGCGTATGTAGCCATTCTCCACACTGCCAATAATAGTCCATTAAACTGCTGGCGCCCCATTGCATTTCACCATTATATCTTGTGGTGATACAATTGACCTGTGTCCCTACTGAATCTGTTCCATTTCCCTAAAAACATAAGGAGAAAACAGTAGGTGTTCGACCCACTCGAAGAGTTGAAGGTGTTTCTACCCAGGTTAAACTTTGTATATTCTCATCCCATATAGCCTGACAGTCCTGTTGTATGTTTGTGTTGTTTCCTCTCCCCCATAAGGAGAGAGGTCTACATCCAAATACGGCTCCATTGTGCCATTGACCATGGACATATACTGAACCATTTACCCTGAGATAAGGTCTCTCCTGACAGTCATAGGGCTTAGGGGTTGCTGTGTAAACCTTACATAGAAGAGTAGATTGTGATACCCCTAGGAATCCCTGTCCTAGTATTCTAGCCTTCCACCTATCCTACGTTAGAGCTCCTGTCCTCGTCATTGCTTCTATTTTTGTTTCTATATCCTTACGGTCAGCCAGAATATTCGTTATGTCAGCTATCCCTTTCTCGTATTATTATATGATGTTCACTAAAAATGTTCCCTGCTGTACTTGTGAAGGATGTATCCGTGCCCTCATTCCACATAGGAAAAGAATGAGAAGACGCTGTGTAACATTAAGAGATACTTCTTTAGATGAATGTAATCTATCTGAATCACTAACATGTGGAATTAGAGAACATACTAAACAGGATTCATTAGTACTTTGCATACCTACGTCTGTCATATGCTGATACCACATGTTTTCTGACAGTCTGTGATGTATCACATGAGATATATTCTTATATTCACATGTCTCTCTTTTCAAACGTACAATATTTAAACATGATACTATACATGAGTTAGAATACCATTTCAAACCCACAGTAAATGTGAAAAAACATAAACAAACAAATAATAAAACGATCCAAAAAAGTCTATTGGCTGAGCTAATATTGTGCTCCGCTCGCTCTTTAAAAAAGAACAATGTTATTTCTCCTTTGGTTCACTCTCCTCCAAAAGTTCCTGTACTAATGACAATGTTTGACACAAGGCAGGGGCCGGTCGAATGTCTGACAAATATATCCATGGTTTCCTGCAGTGGGGGTGCTCTGGGTGACCGGATAGGGCCCCTCGAACTTGCTGTCTTTCCATTGCCTCACAAAGTTCGTACATACACTTGTTGACCCACAGGAATTAGACTGATCTGCTGGGCTGCGGCGGTGCTCTTCTGCTGCTGCGTCACCTGTTTAGAGAAGACTTCAGCAAATGAGATAAATACCCACTCATTTCCTCCCCCAAAAATTCAGCAGTTTTATGAGCATCTGTCTTTTACCCTGCTATCGTTAAGGGGGTCGGCATAGGGCGTCCTGTCACTATCTGGTGCGGGTCAGGTGATGACCACTTCCTGGTTGATTTCTGAGGGCATACAAGGCTTACGGGAGGCAGTGGAGCCAGTTCTTATGCAATGCAGCACAGTCTACTTATTTTGTTTTTTAAAAGGCCGTTAAGGCGTTCCACTATACCATTACTTTGGGGATGATGGACAGATGACAATTTATGCTTTATCCCCAGAGAAGTGCAAATGTGTTGAAAAAGGGCGTTAACAAAATGTCTGCCATTTTCTGAATGGATTTTTCTGCAATTCCCCATCTCGGTATTACTTCTCGTATCAAAATATTAGCTGCTGCTTTAGCATCATTATGTACACATGGTCCTGCCTCGATCCACCTTGAAAAAGGACAGACCACCACTATTAGATACCTGTAATTGTTACATCTATCAATCATTTCAACAAAATCTAAATGTAGATTTTTAAATGGACCTGTTGGCCATGGAATTTTTGATGTAGTAACTTTTAATGTAGGTCTTGGGCTGTATTGTTAGCATGCTGCACATTCAGCAATATACATTGTAATCATTTCAGAGAATTGTGGGATAAGCTATTCTGCCTGCAGAGTAGCTAGAAGATATTCTTTAGCTGTATGCGCAGGGAGATGCAGTTGCTCCAGCGCTATGCACAACAAAACTTGTGGTATTACAGGTTTCCCAACACTTTCCTTTCTATAGATGAAATATGTTGGTGATTGTATATATCCTCGTTGTTCCCACAGTTCCCTTTCACATAGTAGTGCCTGTTCCTGCAACTCACATAAATGTAATTGTGCTGTCTCGGTGTACGGGGGTGATAATTCAATATAATTCTGTTGTCTGCTTATCATTTTCAATGTGTTCTCTTCTGAATCAATATAATTTAGAGATGTCTTAGCTGCCTCCTTGGCTGCCCAGTCTGCCAGATCATTACCCCTGGAGACAAGGTCTTTCTTATGTGTATGGGCTGCACATTTTATTACTGCCTCATTAGATGGTAATGTTAAAGCATGTATCAGTTTTGCTGTTGGAAAATGGGTTATTGGTAAGGGTGGGTAGGTACCTACACTTAGCAATAGGCCACTAACCTCCACTAAGGTCCAGTTAGGTCTCAGTAAATTAAACCCAGCTCAACCCTTGGTAGCTTGGCAACGAGCGTCAAGGCTTAATTAGGAAACAGAGTATAAAGCATTCAAATATCACAAAACAGTAATCAAATGAAACACAGGAAACAGTTGAAAAATCCAAAACCAATTTATAAAAATAGATTATATTTTTATTTTTAAAATGACACAAAAACGAATAAAATCGGATAAGGGGAACCAGAGATATGAATTTTTTAAGAATTATTGTTTTTTAGTGCCTAGAAACAAAAAGCGCCAATCGGGTCATCTGGTTGCACCTCGACCGGGGCAATGTCAACGTTTAAGGCCGACCACGAAGGAGCCCTGCTTGGCCACGGGCCGCGAGAGGCCTCGGTTAAAAGTTTACCTTCACACTTAGGGGGTCATTACAACCCTGGTAGATGGTGTAAAGCTGCGGTAATACCGCAAACAGGCCGGCGGAAAAAAAAGGGAATTATGACCGTGGCCGAAACCACCAACATAGACAGCCACTTTAACACTCCGACCGCCACGGCGGTACAGACAAGCATCGCAGCGGTCACCGCCAACAGACATGCTGAAGACAATGTACCGCCCACAGTATCAGAACCCGCCAATCCGCCACCTTTTACGGGGCGGATTCACCGTGGATAAAAACATGACGGAAACAGCTTTTGCAATGGGAAAACGCTCACCTTAACACACTCCACGAGGAAGGAGGCCACCATGGAGCCCGAACTACAAATATTCCCTGCGCTTGTCTTTCTGCTCCTCTACGATCACCATCTACCTATGACATAGGGGAGGGGGGAGGCAAAAGTCAGGGACACACACACGCAAAAACCCCAACCCCAACACGACCCTCACCCACTACAACACACACACCAATGCATGCCCAAAATGCATAGGCAAGGCCCACACTAGATACCTGTCCACAAACGGAGAGAACACTGCAGGGGCATCAGATAGAAATACAACAGGCACCTCAGGGGGAAGGGAAGGGGGGGGCACCTCAGCCGGATTACAGCACCACGCCAGATCCACGACGGGGCTCCATGCCCATTGATGTATCCTGGGGAGTTCAAAGCCACAGTCTCTCAAGTCTCTATAGTGGGTGTATTGCCCACTGTACCATCCTGGGGAGTTCAAAGCCACAGTCTCTCAAGTCTCCACAGTGGGTGGGTTGCCCACTGTACCATCCTGGGGAGTGCAAAGCCACAGTCTCTCAAGTCTCTACAGAGGGTGGGTTGCCCACTGTACCATCCTGGGGAGTGCAAAGCCACAGTCTCTCAAGTCTCTACAGTGGGTGGGTTGCCCACTGTACCATCCTGGGGAGTGCAAAGCCACAGTCTCTCAAGTCTCTACAGTGGGTGGGTTGCCCACTGCACCATCCTGGGGAGTGCAAAGCCACAGTCTCTCAAGTCGATAACAGTCTCCACTGGTTCTGGAGGGGGACTGGTGCCCAGACTGCATCAGGCTCCCCGTGACTGTTCCTGTTCCGTCACTGTCCCAGCTGCACATGGGCTAACAATGCTTGATTTGGCGGTCTTTTCCCTGTCGAGCGGTGCTTTGCCATGTTGGTCTTTGCCCTGTTCAGCTGTGTTTTACCCTGTTCAACGATCTTCACCATTGCGGTCTTTTCCCTGTTCAGCAGTGCTTTGCCATGGCGGTCTGTGCCCTGTTCAGCGGTTCTTGACTTTGCAGTTTCTGACCTGTTGACCTGTTCAGCGGTCTTCACCATGGAGGTCTTTTCCCTGTTCAGCGGTGCATTGCCTTGGCGGTCTGTGCCCTGTTCAGCGGTGCTTTACTTTGCAGTTTCTGACCTGTTCAGCGGTGCTTTGCCCTGTTCAGCGGTCTTCACCATGGCGGTCTTTTCCCTGTTCAGCGGTGCATTGCCATGGCGGTCTGTGCCCTGTTCAGCAGTGCTTAACTTTGCAGTTTCTGACCTGTTCAGCGCTGCTTGACTTTGTTGTCTGACCTGTGCATTGGTGTGTGGCATGACGGTCCCTCATTGCCCTGGCGGTGGTCTCCGGACCAGTGACGATTGTGCTGCCCTCCTGGGCAATTACTCTGGCTGTGGTCTCCGGACCTGTGACGATAGTGCTAGAGGTGGCGTCCCGGCCACCGGGGAGGATGGCGCCCTTCTCCGCCGTGCTGCTCTTCCCAGACTTTGCAGACTTCTTCTGGCCCTTCACCACCTTTGGAGGAGTCACAGCTGACTCAGCACTCCCCCTGGGACCCTTGTGAGCAGTTTTGCCGCCAGGAGTCTTCACCCTGTCCCGTCGGCCACTTTCCAACTTAAGGTGCTTTACAGGGGGTGGACTGGCAGTGCTTTGGCTCCGTGTCACACTGGCTGCCCTGGAGGCCGGTGCACTCCACACACCTTTAACACGCACCACTGGTACTGGACTTTTTTTGGCTGAGGTGCTACTACGGGACCTATGAATCGGAGGGGTGCGGGTGGTGGCAAAGAGGTCAAGGTTGCTGAGGAAGAGTTGCTGACGAAGACTGGGATGGGTAGCTGGAGGGGGTCTGGGAGTGGAGGAGGTGGTTGTAGGAGGTGTAACTTTAGGTTATTTGGGTGCAGGTACTGGAGGCTGTCGTGAGGTGGATGGATGTTGGGTGTGTGGGTGCCCGCGTTTGTGTACTTTGGGAGGGGGCATCACAGACACACTGGGAGTGGACACAGGGGACGTGTAAATGGTAGTGGGGGTGGTGAGTGCAGGTGAGCGGGGTGTGGTGCTGGGTGTTCTGGTGCGAGTCCTGGTGCATGTAGATGTAGTGCATGCAGGTGAGAGTGTAGCCGACACTAGGAGGGAGGAGGGAGACGACGAGAAGGGGGACACAGTGGCGGCAGAGGATGTTGTTGTGTCTGTATGTGGGTGATGCTTGTTTGAGTGCCTGTGGGTTGTGTGGTGCTTATGTTTGACTGAGCTAATTTTTTGTGTTGAGGTGTATGCATGCTTGTCTGATGGTGTGCTTGGGAAAGGCTGGGGTACAGGGGACTGGGTCTGGGTGGAGGAAGTTGGAGGGGGGAGGCTAGACACAGGGACAATGGTTGCCATCAGTGCTGGGGCCAGAGATTGCAGGGTTCGATGAAGAGCAGCCTGACCAGAATGAATGCCCTCCAGGAATGCATTACTGTGTTGCAACTCCCTTTCTACACCCTGGATGGGCAGGGGCTGAGGTGCCTGGGGCGAAGGTGATGCCCACCCTCCTGGGTGAGCGGACATGGGGCGAAGGCTGAGGGGCTGCTGGGAGCATGGTGCTGGTAGGGGAGGTGGCGGCTGTACCTGTAGAAGTGGGGGACACAGATGGTGCCGCCACCACAAGGGAGCTCCCATCGGTGGACGATTCCGTGTCGCTGTTTGGTGATCCTGTGACCGGCGTGAAGCTCCCCTCCGTCCCACTGGTGTATTCAGAGTCTGTGGTGTGGACCTCCATGGCCATGTGGGATGCAGCTCCCTCGTGCCACTGTACCTCCGCCTGATGATGCTGATGCACACAAGAACAGGGAGAGCACAAAAAGGGGGGGATGACAGAAGAAAGACAGGTTAAGTGCATGGCTTACCGCTACCGTTGGCGGACAATACAGACACAGCAGCCCTCTGCACTATACAGTGCTCTTGGCCTCTACAGATGCAATCCTTGGGATCTGCCCTACATGGCTATGGTGGTCATCTGCACACATAGATGACACAGGGGCATGTATACCTGTACTTGGCACTCTACAGAGGTGGGGTGGAGTGGCACATGGCCTGCATTACAGAGGGGCCTAGCCTACGGAACTCGCCCTGACCTAGGGAAACCCACAGCCCTCCTCCCCTATCCAGACCCCTCCACTGCGCGCAAAGTCCGCAGAATGAGAGTGTACTCACCCCCTTGTGTCTGCTGTGATGCCCTCAAGCGCGCATCCAACTCAGGGTAGGTCACCGCCAGGATTCGGAACATCAGGGGGGTCATGGTTCGACGGGCACCCCTCCCATGTTGGGAGGCCATGCCCAGCTGAGCCTCCGCCGTCTTCTTGCTCCAGCGGCGAATGTTCTCCCATCTTTTCCAGCAGTGGGTGCCCCGTCTCTGGTGGACCCCCAGGGTCCGGACGTCCTTGGCGATGGCACACCAAATGTCCTTCTTCTGGTGGGCGCTGACCTACATGACATGTACAGGGGAAGAAGAGAAGTCATTAACAACAGCACCGTCGAAGTGGGTGGCCCCCATCCCTACCCTTGCCATGTGGCACAAGCATTCACAGTCCTTCATGTTCCCTGAACTCTGCCCCCTTCCTACTGACATCCAGCCCTCTCCACCCAATCATAGCCCATACAACATGCTCCCTGTGTACTTACCTGTTGGTCTGGAGGACCGTAGAGTAGCATGTACTGGGGGAGGACCCCGTCCACGAGCTTCTCCAACTCCTGAGCAGTGAAGGCAGGGGCCCTTTCTCCAGACGCAGCAGCCATTGTCTCTCCCAGACCGAGGTCACAGCAGCACTTGCAGTATAGGTCCTCTTCTGTCAAAGATCAGGTATCGAGTGATTGAACAGATAGAAAATGGCGTTCACGTCCGCGGCGGTGCGTATCATCACCGCCGGCGCACTTCATCATTGGCTCCTGGGACCCATAGTGTCCAATGTTAACCAATGCAGCATTGCGCCGCGGTCTACGACCGCCTACCGCGACGGTGTACAACGCCAGCGCAGATACCGCAGATCCCATTGTCCCACTTTAGAAGTCAGGCAGCCGCCATTTCAGGGGCCCACATGGCTTCATTTACTACTGCTTCACACATACCTAGGCCTACACTCAACACACATACAGGAAGAGTTTTGTATTTGGTGTCGTGTTCTGTTTAGCTGTGGGTACATACCTGGGAATTTGTTGACTCTGTGGTCGCTGTTGTCCTTCCTAGGCACCGTCAGCTGGGACATGTGAGGAGATGGTGGAATCCTCCAGTGTACCGACTGCTGGTGGACCTGTTGACAATGGAGGAGCGACATTTAATCATCACCTACAGGTTTGACCGTGCCACAATCTAGGAACTGTGTACCCAGTTGGAGCCAGACCTGATCTCACCAATCCACCATCCCACAGGAATCCCCCCTGACGTGCAGGTGCTATCAGTGCTCCATTTCCTTGCAAGTGGGTCTTTTCAGACAACAGTGGCCATGGCATCAGGGATGTCCCAGCCTATGTTTTCCAACTTGTTGTCCAGAGTGTTGGCTGCCCTGCTGAAACACGTAAGGAGCTACATCGTTTTCCCTCAGGTGGAGGATTTGGCTACAGTGAAAGGTGACTTCTATGCCCTTGAACATATCCCCAACATCATAGGTGCTATTGTTGTGACCCATGTAGCTCTGGTCCCCCCCCCCACAGGAGTGAACAGGTGTACAGGAACCGGAAGAGTTATCATTCCATGAATTTACAGATTATATGTTTGGCAGACCAGTACATCTCCCAGGTAAATGCTATGTTCCCTGGATCTGTGCATGACGCCTACATCCTGCGGAATAGCAGTATCCCGTATGTGATGGGTCAACTCCAGAGGCACCGTGTGTGGCTATTAGGGGACTCTGGTTACCCCAACCTGTCATGGCTATTGACCCCAGTGAGGAATCCCAGGACCAGGGCAGAGGAATGCTACAATGAGGCCCATGGGCGGACTAGGAGGGTGATCAAACGCACCTTCGGCCTCCTGAAGGCCAGGTTCAGGTACCTCCATATGACAGGTGGTTCCCTATTCTACTCACCAAAGAAGGTGTGCCAGATCATCATCGCCTGCTCGATGCTTCACAATCTTCCTTTGCGACGCAAGGTGCCTTTTCTGCAGGAGGATGGTCCAGATGGCGGTGTTGTGGCAGCTGTGGAGCCTGTGGACAGTGATGAGGAGGAAGCTGAGGAAGAAGACATAGACAACAGGGAGTCAGTCATACAGCAATATTTCCAGTGACACACAGGTGAGAACATTTTTTTTTACTATTACATTCACTTTCACACTTCTACCTCTATCCTGTCTGTCATTTAGTAACAGTATTTGGTAACTGAGTTGTACCTTTCCATTACGGTTTCACAGGTGTGGTTAGCAACGTGTGTCATCTGCTTGGATCCTTCATGGACTTGTGATGTTTGACATAGGTATGTTGGCTTTACAATTGAAAACACATTTTGACACTGTCATTGATAATACAAATTTACCAAATCACAGACTGACTCCAGATTGTTTTGTACTTCAAGGGTGTTTATTTAAGTGCTCAAAAATGGAGTGGGGTTGTAAAATGGTGATGGGTGATGGTGGAGGAATGTTCATGGCAGAGTCCAGTCCATTGGTCACACAGGTGCATTGCCCATATGGGCATAGGAAGTGGAGCTGGGGCAGTTCCAATCTGGACAGGGTAACAAAGTGGGACAGTGGGAGGACAATCAGGGTGGTCTCATTTCCTGACGGGGGTCTTGCCATCTTGCTCTGTCCTGTTCCTGGATCTCAGGGACTGCTTGCGGGGTGGTTCTCCGTCTGCAGGGGGTGGGGTGCTGGTGTGGTGGTCCTGTGGCGGGGCGTCCTGTCCACTAGCGCCGGCAGAGGTAGTGGGCAGTTCATCGTCCAGGCTAGTGTCAGGGGCCCCTTGGAGTGCCACGGTTTCCATCATGGTCTTTTGTATGTCCTTCAGCACCCCTACGATGGTGCCCAGGGCGGAGCTGATGGTTCTGAGCTCCTCCCTGAACCCCAAATACTGCTCCTCCTGCAGGCGCTGGGTCTCCTGAAGCTTGGGCACGACCGTCGCCATTGTCTCCTGGGAGTGGTGGTATGCTCCCATGATGGAGGAGAGGGCCTCGTGGAGAGTGGGTTCCCTTGGCCTGTCCGTCCCCTGTCGCACAGCAGCCCTCCCAGTTCCCCTGTGTTCCTGTGCCTCCGTCCCCTGGACCGTGTGCCCACTACCACTGCCCCCAGGTCCCTGTTGTTGTTGGGGTGGTGGGTTATCCTGGGTTCCCTGTAGTGGTGGACACACCGCTGATTGACGTGTCCTGGGTACGGGGGTATGGGCCCGCTGGGTGGGTGCTGTGCTGGTGTTACCAGAGGGTGGAAGGTCAGTGTTGGGCTGTGCCTGTGCGAGGGGAACTGACTGTCCCGAGGCCCACGATGGTCCGGGCTAATCATCTGGATCCAGTTGGCCAGAGCTGCTGTCATCACTGTGGGCCTCTTCTGTGGGTGGAGTGGAGATATCTGAACCCTCCTGTGTGGTGACGTTCCGTAGTGGTCCTGCAGGGGTATAAGAGCATGATTATTGCATGTGTGTGTGTCATGGTGTGCAATGGGTGGGTGTGCGTGTACCCCAGTGCAAGCATTCCTGTGTGGGGGTTTGTGTGATGATGGTTAGGGGGTTGTTATGGGTATGTACAGTGGGCATGCTTTAGTAAGGGGTGACCATGCTTAGTTGTGTCATGCAGGGCTTGGTGTTAGGATGGGTGGTTTGTGTTATTAGTACATTACTGAGGAGTTGGAGTGATAGGGGAGGGGGTGAGGGTGGGGATGTGTGATAGCATATAGGTAGGGTGGGGGATATGATAGTTAAGATTTGACTTACCAGTGTCCATTCCTCTACTGACTCCTCCGAGGCCCTCTGGATGCATGATGGTCAAGACTTGCTCCTCCCATGTTGTTAGTTGTGGGGCAGGAGGTGGGGGTCTGCCGCCAGTCCGCTGTACCGCGATGTTGTGCCTGGAGACCACAGAACGCACCTTCCCCCGTAGGTCGTTCCACCTCTTCTTGATGTCCTCCCGATTTCTTGGATGCTGTCCCACAGCGTTGACCCTGTCGACGATTCTTCGCCATAGCTCCATCTTCCTGGCTATGGAGGTGTGCTGCACCTGTGAGCCAAATAGCTGTGGCTCTACCCGGAGGATTTCCTCCACCATGACCCTGAGCTCCTCCTCGGAAAACCTGGGGTGTCTTTGGCGTGACATGGGGTGGTGTGGGTGATGTGTGGGGTGGTGTATGTGTTGATGTGTGTGATGATGTGTAGTGGTGTGTGGTGTTTTGTGCGTGGAATGTTGTATGGGTGATGGTGTTGTGTGCCTCTGTGTGATGGGGTTCTCAATTGCTGTGCTCTCTGTCTCTCGGCTTCCTCAAGATTTCTGTTCGTAGGGGTTTGTGGGTGATGTGGGTGTGTGTTTTATATTGTGTTGGGTGTGTGGGAGTGGTGTTTGTATGTGTATCAGGTGTGAGTATTTCGAATTGTCCAATGTGGCAGTAATTTGGAGATGTGTGTGTATTTTGAGCGTGGCAGTGTGTATCACCAATGGAATACCCCGGTTGAAAGACCGCCGCGTGGATTCGTGGGTCGTGATAGCATGGGCGTGTTTCTGTTGGCGTGACGGTGGAGGAATTGTTTTCGCCAGTTTAACACTGACCTTTGGTGTGGCGGACTTGTGTGGGTGTCTGAATTTCGGCAGATTCCGAGATGTGTGTCATAATAGCTGTGGCGGAATTCCGCGGCCGCTGCGGTGTATTGGCGGTCTTCTGCACGGCGGTAAGCGGCTTTTACCGCCAATGTTGTAATGACCCCCTTAGTCTCTTTTTTGAAGATTTTCTTCAGCGGGATGAACCTGCCAGTCCAATCCGACCTCCTGGAGCCCTTCTCCGTATACGCGATGCGGGAATCCTCGGTAAAGATTTTTACCTTCGGACTTAGTCTCTTTTTTGGAGATTTTCTCTACTGGGTCGAACCAGCAAATCAGGCCCAGAAGTTCTGAGATGGTCCTTGGGGGGGTGCAGACTACAACTCCCAGAATGCACCTGGCACAAACTCCTTTTTGGCCACTGGACAGTGGTCAGCTGGTCGCTTTCTTCAGGAGTTGGTGCAGGGGACTCTGGTTAGCAATTTTTCACCTGTAGCAAACAGGGGGTCTCTCCTTGAACCAGTTGCAGCCAGGCAAAGTCCTTCTTGTGGTGAAGCCCAGGTGTGCAGCTGGTGCAGTCCTTCTCAGTGCAGGTTCCAGGTGCAAGCCAGGGGTCCAGCAGGGCAGTTCTTCTTCTTCTGTAGTTCTTCCTTGTTGGATGTGGTAGGGAACTGAGGTGTGGGTGCAGGTCTGCCAGTTTTATCCTTGCTCCTGGGTGAAAAGCAGGGGGGTCCTGGTTCTCCAATCAGGTGCAGGGTCCTTCCCCCTGTGATGACCACTTCCTGGGAAGTGTGGCAAAAATCAATCCCAGGAGGCAACATTCTCCAAAACTCCATCATGGTTGAAACTGATTTTTGGAGGTCACATCTGGCTGAGCCCACCCACTGGTGTGGCTAAAAATCAAAAACACACCCCTCTCCTGGCCTCTCCTAATCTAATCAAGGGGGCACCTAGTTGTCTGGGGTTGCAGGATGTGGGGGTGTTGCTGGTTGCTCCAAATGTCCTTCTCTGCCTTTGAAGACCAGTTTGGCAGCCCTCTCCCTTCCTGCCTCACCATCTGCTGAGGGGAGATTCCCTCCCACAGGCACATTCCTTTGTGTGAAGCCAGGCCACTTCACACCTCATCAAGGCAGCCTGGCCAGGCTGCTAGAGGCTGGCCAATCAGAGCACCGCAGCAAAAACAATGCAGGGCTGAAATTGGCAACTTTTCAGGTAAAGTTTAAAACTCTTTAGCTGAACAAGTTATATTAAATCCCACAACTGGAAGTTGTGGGATTTATTACAAAATGTATTTGATACCAAACTCTTGGTATCCATCATTTAAGGAGATTTAAAAAATTTAAATAAAGTCTCCCCATTCGAGCTTATGAAGGCCATTTACTACAATGAGGGAAAAACAAATTTGGCTGTTTTTACCTCACCAGGGCTTATACATCTATTTTTATAAGGTCCCTGCTTATAGTTACATGGCACCCAGCCCTAGGGGCACATAGGGCACACCTTAGGGGTGACATATATGTAACAATAAGGTAGTTTAAGACTTTGGAACTACTTTTAATTCCAAAGTCGAATTTGCATATAACTTTAATTTAAAAGCAGCCAGCAAGCAGGCCTGCCTTTAAAATGACACTTGGCACCTCAGCAATGCACCTATGGGTGCACTACCTATGCTGTGGTCCCTAAACCTACATGCCCTACCATATACTGGGGACTTATAGGTAGGTTAACATAGCCAATTATAATTAGCCTAATTTGCATATCCATTTTACACAGAGCACAGGCCCTGGGACTGGTTAGCAGTACCCAGGGCACCATCAGAATCAGAAAAACACTAGCAAAAAGTGGGAAATGGGGGCAAAAAGTGAGGGGGCCTCTGCAATCAGCACTGATTTCTCACATTTGCCACTAAATCTTTGTGCATCACTGGAGACCCTTCAGATTTAAAAAATCCTCTCCTTTCCCACCTATGGATGCTCGAATGCACAGTAGTAGTAACTTATGCTGAATCTGAATATATTGTAACTTCTAACCCACTAGCATGCCGCAACACTTCAATAACAGCCACTAATTCCGCAGCTTGCGCTGAAAAATGAGAGGGTAGTGGTACTTGACTCACTACCTGCAATGTGTGAGATGACCCCTGCTGTTCGGCTCTTACAACTGCTGCTCCTGAATGTCTAATCCCTGTTTCCTGGTCTATGAAAGACAATCCATCCACAAAGAGCAACATGCTCCCCGGGATGGGATCTTCCCCCACCTTACTCTCTTCTTCTGGTGCATAATTAGCACAGTTATGTACTTGTTCATCGTCAGTAACTGGGTGTGCAAAGAATGTTGCTGGATTAACTGTATGACATCTAACCACCTGCAAGGATGGTAATAAAAGCATTACTTCGTACCCAGATACTCTCTGAGTCATGAGAGTGTTTTTACCTCTTTGCAAAATAGTGAATACTGCATGGTCTGCATACAGTGTTAAGGGTAATCCCATCACGATCGTAGTGCTCTTCAGAACTGCAAATGCTGCTGTAGCCAGGGCTTTCTCACATGGATAGTGACCTTTCATGATAGGATCTAGCAGCCCACTGCAGTAGGCAATTGGCTTATGTCCCATAGATGTTTTCTAAGTCAGTACTGCAGTCATAGTCATTCCATTACAATGACAAAAGAGGTAGAATTGTTTCTTATAGTCGGGTGTACCTAACACTGGAACATTCATGATCGCTTTCTTTAGCTCCAGGAATGCTGTCTCTCCATCATCTGTCCAACGTATTTTGTTTGCAGTCGCATGGGACTCCTTTAATGCAGTGAGAAGCAGTGCTGTCAATGTAGTATAATAAAATACCCACTGCCTCACATAATTACAGAGTACTAAACACTGCTGCATCTGTTTGGCAGTGGTGGGCTTGGGCATATTCTTTATCCTTTCTATTCTGTCAGGTGTGACCTTTCTCTCATTTTTAGATATCAATTGTCCCAAATAGTGAACCTCTTTCTGCACGTACTGCAACTTATTTTTATCCACCATTGTATCCTTTGTCTGCAAGTGTGCAGAGGAGGCCAATGGTATTGTTGTTTCTACATGTTTCTTTAGTGGCACTACAAACCAAAACATCACCCACATATTGTAAAAGCGTACTTTCACATTGAATGTTCGCTAAATCCTTTTTAACTGTCCAATTAAAAATACTTGGGGACTCGCAAAAACCTTGAGGAAGCCTACTATGGCAATATTGTGTATCTCTAAATATAAATCCAGTCAAATATTGGCTATTGATCTGCAATGGAATACTGAAAAATGCATTTTTCAAATCAATTACAGAAAAAAAGAGGCATCTTTAGAAATATTTGTCAATATAACCGAAGGATCGGGCACTACAGGGAACTCCGGAATGACAATATCGTTCAGAGAGCGTAAATCCTAAATGATTCTCAAAGTTCCCCCTTTGGCCTTTCTTATCAGGAAAATCGGCGTATTACATGGTGTCGATCTTTCAGATATCACTCCTTGCTCAAGTAGCGCCTGAATTGTAGGTAGAATACCTTCCTCTGCTTCTTTGGACAGAGGGTACTGACGTATCCTGGCCAATAGAGCTCCAGGTTTCAATGTAATCTGAACAGGCTCAGCTCCTTTAATCAATTCAAAATTATGGGGTCCTTGTGTCAATAACACTTCCGGCACCCTATCCAAGTCTCTTTCTTTTATTGTTGCCTCTGGTACATGTTTTGACTCTGTTCTATACTACAGCTGCATTATGAGAGAAATGTCCACTTCAAACACAATTGTTCCAATTAAGGATTGTTCACTGAACAATTCCTCATCAAAAATATCTCTTAATTTGACCCCAGTATCTCTGACCACTATTGATGCCCACATTCCCTGTCCTTTGTCAAATGCGATGAGCACTGCCTATGTTGGCCTTAATTCACAAACTGATATGTCCAGTACCATTTCTCGTTCTGTCATTGGGTCTATGGGTTCACATGGTCGAAACGCTAAGGGCCATATTTATACTTTTTGACGCAAAACTGCACTGACGCAGTTTTGCGTAAAAAATTTGAACGCCATTTCTTAGCGCCACCCGGGTGTCAAATTTATAATTTGACGCACAGCAGCGCACACCACTGGTTAGAGTCATTCTTTTTTTTACTCACACCAATGCGCCACGTTGTAAAGAAAAACAACATTAACGTGGCGAAAATGACTTTAATCCGGTATACGACGTCGCAAACCGGGTGCATGACGTTTTTTGACGCAATAGCGCAATAGCGTCAAAAAGCGGCGCAAACACAACAAAATGTGGAAAGGAGCCCCAAAATGGATCCCAGAAGCTATGTGAGACCCCAGGAAGATGACAACTACCCAGGAACCAGCCAGGAGGACCCACACAAGACCCAGGAGAGGGAGAAGAAGAAAAGAAAGTGTTTGTTCAGTGCAGAGGAGCATGAAATACTGGTGAAAGAGGTGACGGAACAACAGCACCAACTTTTTGTCACCTCTAAATTGCCAATTTGTAGGAGAGAGGCAATTTGGCAACAAATTGTCGATAAGTTCAACAGTGTGGCTGAAGTACGGAGAACAGTCACAGCGTGCAAGAAACGCTGGCATGACTGCAAGCGCAGGACCAAGGAAAAGATGGCAAGGAACAGGAAGGCAGCACTGCAGACTGGAGGTGGGAGTCCAGCACCACAGGAGGCCCTGGACCACATGGAGGAGATGGTTGCAGCCATCATCCCTGAGGAGATCGTCACAGGGATGCAAGGATAGGACAGCACAGACTACAAGGAGACAACACTGATGCAAGGTAAGTGGCATGGGGAACTAAAATGCCTAATTGTTAACTGCAATCAAGGGGGGGGACATAGCTGTAGGAGGCTGGACTGGCTTGTAGTGAGTACCAAGGGGTACTTGCACCTTGCACCAGGCCCAGTTATCCCTTATTAGTGTATAGGGTGTCTAGCAGCTTAGGCTGATAGATAATGGTAGCTTAGCAGAGCAGCTTAGGCTGAACTAGGAGACGTGTGAAGCTACTACAGTACCACTTAGTGTCATATGCACAATATCATAAGAAAACACAATACACAGTTATACTAAAAATAAAGGTACTTTATTTTTATGACAATATGCCAAAGTATCTTAGAGTGTACCCTCAGTGAGAGGATAGGAAATATACACAAGATATATATACACAATAGCAAAAATATGCAGTATAGTCTTAGAAAACAGTGCAAACAATGTATAGTTACAATAGGATGCAATGGGGAAACATAGGGATAGGGGCAACACAACCCATATACTCCAAAAGTGGAATGCGAACCACGAATGGACCCCAAACCTATGTGACCTTGTAGAGGGTCGCTGGGACTATTAGAAAATAGTGAGAGTTAGAAAAATAACCCTCCCCAAGACCCTGAAAAGTGAGTGCAAAGTGCACTAAAGTTCCCCTAAGGACAAAGAAGACGTGTTAGAGGAATAATGCAGGAAAGACACAAACCAGCAATGCAACAACTGTGGATTTCCAATCTAGGGTACCTGTGGAACAAGGGGACCAAGTCCAAAAGTCACAAGCAAGTCGGAGATGGGCAAATGCCCAGGAAATGCCAGCTGCGGGTGCAAAGAAGCTTCTACTGGACAGAAGAAGCTGAGGTTTCTGCAAGAACAAAAAGGGCTAGAGACTTCCCCTTTGGTGGAATGATTCCACTCTCCGTAGAGAGTTGTGCAGAAGTATTTTCCCACCGAAAGAACGCCAACAAGTCTTGCTAGCTGCAAATCGTGCCTTTGGCGTTTTTGGAAGCTGCTGGGGCCCAGGAGGGACCAGGAGGTCGCAAATTGGACCTGAAGAGAGAGGGGACGTCGAGCAAGACAAAGAGCCCTCACAGAAGCAGGTAGCACCCAGAGAAGTGCCAGAAACAGGCACTACAAGGATGCGTGAAATGGTGCTCGCCGAAGTTGCACAAAGGAGTCCCACGTCGCCGGAGACCAACTTAGAAAGTCGTGCAATGCAGGTTAGAGTGCCGTGGACGCAGGCTTGGCAGTGCACAAAGGATTTCCGCCGGAAGTGCACAGGGGCCGGAGTAGCTGCAAAGTCGCGGTTCCCAACAATGCAGCCCAGCGAAGTGAGGCAAGGACTTACCTCCACCAAACTTGGACTGAAGAGTCACTGGACTGTGGGGGTCACTTGGACAGAGTCGCTGGATTCGAGGGACCTCGCTCGTCATGCTGAGAGGAGACCCAAGGGACCGGTAATGCAGCTTTTTGGTGCCTGCGGTTGCAGGGGGAAGATTCCGTCGACCCACTGGAGATTTCTTCGGAGCATCTGGTGCAGAGAGGAGGCAGACTACCCCCACAGCATGCACAAGCAGGAAAACAGTCGAGAAGGCGGCAGGATCAGCGTTACAGAGTTGCAGTAGTCGTCTTTGCTACTATGTTGCAGGTTTGCAGGCTTCCAGCGCGGTCAGCAGTCGATTCCTTATCAGAAGGTGAAGAGAGAGATGCAGAGGAACTCGGCTGAGCTCATGCATTCGTTATCTAAAGTTTCCCCAGAGACAGAGACCCTAAATAGCCAGAAAAGAGGGTTTGGCTACTTAGGAGAGAGGATAGGCTACTAACACCTGAAGGAGCCTATCAGCAGGAGTCTCTGACGTCACCTGGTGGCACTGGCCACTCAGAGCAGTCCAGTGTGCCAGCAGCACCTCTGTTTCCAAGATGGCATAGGTCTGGAGCACACTGGAGGAGCTCTGGACACCTCCCAGGGGAGGTGCAGGTCAGGGGAGTGGTCACTCCTCTTTCCTTTGTCCAGTTTCACGCCAGAGCAGGGGCTAAGGGGTCCCTGAACCGGTGTAGACTGGCTTATGCAGAATTGGGCACATCTGTGCCCAACAAAGCATTTCCAGAGGCTGGGGGAGGCTACTCCTCCCCTGCCTTCACACCATTTTCCAAAGGGAGAGGGTGTCACACCCTCTCTCAGAGGAAGTTCTTTGTTCTGCCATCCTGGGCCAGGCCTGGCTGGACCCCAGGAGGGCAGATGCCTGTCTGAGGGGTTGGCAGCAGCAGCAGCTGCAGTGAAACCCCAGGAAGGGCAGTTTGGCAGTACCAGGGTCTGTGCTACAGACCACTGGGATCATGGGATTGTGCCAACTATGCCAGGATGGCATAGAGGGGGCAATTCCATGATCATAGACATGTTACATGGCCATATTCGGAGATACCATTGTGAAGCTACATATAGGTAGTGACCTATATGTAGTGCACGCGTGTAATGGTGTCCCCGCACTCACAAAGTTCAGGGAATTGGCTCTGAACAATGTGGGGGCACCTTGGCTAGTGCCAGGGTGCCCTCACACTAAGTAACTTTGCACCTAACCTTTACCAGGTAAAGGTTAGACATATAGGTGACTTATAAGTTACTTAAGTGCAGTGTAAAATGGCTGTGAAATAACGTGGACGTTATTTCACTCAGGCTGCAGTGGCAGGCCTGTGTAAGAATTGTCAGAGCTCCCTATGGGTGGCAAAAGAAATGCTGCAGCCCATAGGGATCTCCTGGAACCCCAATACCCTGGGTACCTCAGTACCATATACTAGGGAATTATAAGGGTGTTCCAGTAAGCCAATGTAAATTGGTAAAAATGGTCACTAGCCTGTTAGTGACAATTTGGAAAGAAATGAGAGAGCATAACCACTGAGGTTCTGATTAGCAGAGCCTCAGTGAGACAGTTAGTCACTACACAGGTAACACATTCAGGCACACTTATGAGCACTGGGGCCCTGGGTTACCAGGGTCCCAGTGACACATACAACTAAAACAACATATATACCGTGAAAAATGGGGGTAACATGCCAGGCATGATGGTACTTTCCTACACCACCCCCCCCCAAACGAAGGACAATAAGACTAGCCATGACCTGATGAGTCTTCATTGTCTAAGTGGAAATATCTGGAGAGTCCATCTGCATTGGAGTGGCTACTCCCAGGTCTATGTTCCACTGTATAGTCCATTCCCTGTGGGGATATGGACCACCTCAACAATTTAGGATTTTCACCTTTCATTTGTTTTAGCCAAAGTAGAGGTTTGTGGTCTGTCTGAACAATGAAGTGAGTGCCAAACAGGTATGGCCTCAACTTCTTCAGAGCCCAGACCACAGCAAAGGCCTCCCTCTCAATGGCAGACCAACGCTTTTCTCTAGGGGTCAACCTCCTACTAATAAAAGCAACAGGTTGATCCTGGCCCTCAGAATTAAGTTGTGATAGGACTGCCCCTACTCCTAATTCAGATGCATCAGTTTGGACATAGAATTTTTTAGAGTAACAAGGGCTTTTCAGGACAGGTGCAGAGCACATGGCCTGCCTCAGCTCCTCAAAAGCTTTCTGACAGTTTGCTGTCCATAATACCTTTTTAGGCATTTTCTTGGATGTGAGGTCATTAAGAGGGGCTGCAATGGAGCCATAGTTCTTAATGAACCTCCTGTAATACCCAGTGAGGCCTAGGAAGGCTCTCACCTGAGTTTGAGTGGTAGGGGGAACCCAATCAATAATTGTTTGGATTTTCCCCTGAAGTGAAGGTGTCCCAGATAAACCACCTTACCCTGCCCTATCTGGCACTTTGAAGCCTTGATAGTGAGGCCTGCCTTTTGCAGGGCCTCCAAAACTTTCCATAGGTGGACCAGGTGATCATCCCAGCTGGAGCTAAAGACAGCTATATCGTCCAAATATGCTGCACTGAAAGCTTCCAGCCCTTGCAGGACTGTGTTCACCAACCTCTGAAAAGTGGCAGGTGCATTTTTCAAACCAAAAGGCATTACAGTAAACTGGTAATGTCCTCCAATGGTAGAAAATGCAGTCTTAGGTTTAGCATCTTCTGATAATTTGATCTGCCAATACACTGCAGTCAAAGCAAAAGTGCTTAGATACTTGGCAGATGCCAGTGTATCTATAAGCTCATCTGCCCTGGGTATAGGGTGAGCATCAGTTTTGGTTACCAAGTTGAGACCTCTATAGTCTACACAAAACCGCATTTCCTTCTTTCCATCTTTAGAATTGGGTTTTGGTACCAGTACCACAGGAGAAGCCCATGGACTGTCAGAGTGCTCAACCACTCCTAGTTCCAACATTTTCTGAACTTCTTGCTTTATGCAGTCCCTGACATGGTCAGGCTGCCTATAGATCTTACTTTTGACAGGTAAACTGTCTCCAGTATCTATAGTGTGCTCACACCAAGAAGTGGTGCCTGGCACAGTAGAGAAGAGTTCTGAAAATTGTCCTAGGAGATTTATGCAATGGTCTTTCTGCTCAGCAGTAAGACAATCTGCCAAAACTACACCTTCCACAAGAGCATCTTGTTCTGTGGAAGAGAAGAGATCAGGTAGAGGATCACTGTCTTCCTCCTGTCCCTCATCAGTTGCCATGAGCAGGGTGAGATCAGCCCTGTCATAGTAGGGTTTCAGGCGGTTGACATGGAGCACCCTAAGGGGACTCCTGGCAGTGCCTAAGTCAACCAAGTAGGTGACTTCACCCTTCTTTTCAACAATTGTGTGGGGTCCACTCCATTTATCTTGGAGTGCTCTTGGGGCCACAGGCTCCAAGACCCACACTTTCTGCCCTGGTTGGTACTGAACCAAAACAGCCTTCTGATCATGCCATTGCTTCTGGAGCTCTTGGCTGGCCTGAAGGTTTTTACTGGCCTTTTTCATGTACTCAGCCATCCTTGATCTGAGGCCAAGTACATAGTCCACAATATCCTGCTTAGGAGCTTTTAAAGGTTGTTCCCAACCCTCCTTTACAAGTGTGAGTGGACCCCTAACAGGGTGTCCAAAAAGAAGTTCAAAGGGGCTGAAGCCCACTCCTTTCTGGGGTACCTCCCTGTAGGCAAAAAGGAGGCATGGTAGAAGGATATCCCATCTCCTGCTGAGTTTTTCAGGGAGACCCATAATCATGCCTTTGAGAGTTTTATTAAATCTCTCCACCAGTCCATTTGTTTGTGGATGATAGGGTGTTGTGAACTTGTACGTTACACCACACTCCTTCCACATGGCCTTTAAGTATGCAGACATGAAATTGCTTCCCCTGTCTGATACTACTTCCTTTGGGAAGCCCACCCTGGAAAATATTCCCAGGAGGGCCTTTGCCACTGCAGGAGCTGTAGTGGTCCTTAAAGGAATAGCTTCAGGATATCTTGTGGCATGGTCCACTACCACCAAGATAAACCTATTGCCTGAAGCAGTAGGAGGGTCAAGGGGGCCAACTATGTCAACCCCTACCCTTTCAAAGGGAACCCCAACCACAGGCAGTGGAATAAGGGGTGCCTTTGGGGTGCCACCTGTCTTGCCACTGGCTTGACAGGTTTCACAGGACTTACAAAATTCCTTTGTGTCCTCAGACATCCTAGGCCAATGAAACAATGGAACCAGTCTGTCCCAAGTTTTCATTTGACCCAGGTGCCCAGCTAGGGGAATGTCATGTGCCAGTGTTAGGAGGAACTTTCTGTACTCCTGGGGAATCACTAATCTCCTGGCAGCTCCAGGTTTAGGATCCCTATGCTCAGTGTACAAGAGGTTGTCCTCCCAGTAAACTCTGTGAGAGTCACTGACATCCCCATTAGCCTGTTTGACAGCTTGCTGTCTGAGACCCTCTAATGTGGGACAGGTTTGCTGTGCCACACTCAGCTCCTCTTTGGCAGGCCCCCCTTCACCCAAAAGCTCAGCAGTGTCTGCTTCCAGCTCCTCTGGTGTAGGTTCTGCACAGGGAGGGAATTCTTCTTCCTCAGAAGTAGAATCCACTGTAGAGGGAGGGATAGTAGGAAGTGGTTTGCTTCTACTAGCCCTAGCTTTAGGGAGCACTTGGTCCATTGTTCCAGGATCCAAGCTTCCCTGTCCTTTTTGCTTTTTGGCCTGATCCCTTGTCAAAGCAAAAATATGCCCTGGGATGCCCAGCATTGCTGCATGGGCCTCCAACTCCACATCTGACCAAGCTGATGTCTCCAAATCATTCCATAATAGACAGTCTACAGGTAAATCTGAAGCTACCACAACTTTCTTTGGACCAGTTACCCCCCCCCCAGTTGAGATTTACAACAGCCATGGGGTGGCTTTGTGTTATGTTGTGAGCATCGGTTACTTGGTACTGGTGTCCAAGTATGTGTTGTTCAGGGTGCACCAGTTTCTCAATCACCATTGTGACACTGGCACCTGTGTCCCTGTAGGCCTGGACCTCAACACCATTTATTAGGGTTAGTTGCTTGTACTTCTCCAAGTTATGGGGGCAAGCAACCAAAGTGGCTAAATCAATAGCCCCTTCAGAGACTAAAGTAGCCTCTGTGGTCTCCCTAATCAGACCAACCCCAACTAAGTTACCAATAGTGAGCCCAGCTACTCCCTTGGATTGGCTATTAGTAGGTTTGCTCCCACCACCACTGCTATTAGTAGGGACACTAGGTGTAGCAGTAGGGGTTGTAGTGGTAGGAGCAGTGGTGCCTTTCTTTGGACAACTGGGATCTGTTGTCCAATGGCCTTTTATTTTACATAAATAGCACCATGGTTTCTTTTCCTTGTTCTGATTAAAGGAGGATTTGGACCCACCACCCCCACCAGAGTGTTTTTGTGGGCCTGATGAAGACTCATTTTTAGATTTGTCCCCACCCTTGTCTGAAGACTTACCATCCTTCTTTTTGTTGCCATCTTTGTCACCCCCTGTATGAACTTTTCTGTTCACTCTTGTTCTGACCCATTTGTCTGCCTTCTTTCCCAATTCTTGGGGAGAGGTCAGATCAGAGTCCACCAAGTACTGGTGCAACAAATCAGACAAACAATTATTAAGAATATGCTCTCTCAGGATTAAGTTATACAGGCTGTCATAATCAGTAACTTTACTGCCATGTAACCACTCCTCCAAGGCCTTCACTGAATGGTCAATGAAATCAACCCAGTCTTGTGAAGACTCCTTTTTGGTCTCTCTGAACTTTATCCTGTACTGTTCAGTGGTTAAGCCATAACCATCCAGGAGTGCATTCTTAAGAACTTGGAAATTATTAGCATCATTTTCTTTCACAGTAAGGAGCCTATCCCTACCTTTTCCACTAAATGATAGCCATAGGATAGCAGCCCACTGCCTTTGAGGGACATCCTGTACAACACAGGCCCTCTCAAGTGCAGCAAACCACTTGTTAATGTCATCCCCCTCCTTGTAAGGGGGAACTATCTTGTGCAGATTCCTGGAATCATGCTCTTTTGCAGGATGACTATGGGGAATACTGCTGCTGCCACCATGGGTATCTAAACCCAACTTCTGTCTTTCCTTCTCTAATTCAAAAGACTGTCTATCCAAATCCAGCTGTTGCTTTTTAAGCTTCAGTCTGGTTTGTTCCACCCTCAACTTATTGAGTTCCCTCTCTAACATTCTGTCATCAGGGTTGGTGGGAGGGACATTCCTAGAAACAGAGCTATGATGGGAATGAACAGAAGGAGACCTGTCCCTTACAGAAGCCACCCTAACAGCTTGGTTAACAGAAACATTACTACCAGTATGGTGAGAATAAATGCTTTTGTTCTGATGTGAGACAACACTATTTTTATGGTGTGGCTCATCATCATTCCCAACTATGCTAGACTGTCTAGTAATGGGCAGGCTAGGAAGTTTCTTTCCTGAATCTTTTCCTGGGGGAGTCCCTGAATCAGATTGAGAACTATTAGGTACTTTTTCAACAGATGAGGCACCTATGGCCTTATCCTGTTCTCTAAGCATGTTAAGTAACAGTTCCAAGGAAGGATTCTTCCCTACACTCAAACCTCTCTCTATACAGAGACTCCTTGCTCTTTTCCAGCTAAGGTTGTCATATGCAAGTTTGGACAGATCAACATTTTGGCCTGTGCCAGACAATTTTAGAGAGAGTTAAAGTGATAGAAAAAGAGAAAAAGTTTTCAGAACTTTTTGGAAAGACAGAAAAAAAAAACTTTTTAAACTTTTAAGAACTTTTTGAAAGTTTAGAAGTACTTTTCAGCACTTAGAAAAGAGTGAAAAGAGGAAATGCAAAACTTTTTGGCTATGTGTATATACACTGACCTTGTTTTGTATATTTTTCTCTTATGAAAAGTACAATGACAAGAGTGGTAAGTAGTCTCAAGCACTTATCCCACCACTGCACAACCAATGTAGGAGGCTGGACTGGCTTGTAGTGAGTACCAAGGGGTACTTGCACCTTGCACCAGGCCCAGTTATCCCTTATTAGTATATAGGGTGTCTAGCAGCTTAGGCTGATAGATAATGGTAGCTTAGCAGAGTAGCTTAGGCTGAACTAGGAGACGTGTGAAGCTACTACAGTACCACTTAGTGTCATATGCACAATATCATAAGAAAACACAATACACAGTTATACTAAAAATAAAGGTACTTTATTTTTATGACAATATGTCAAAGTATCTTAGAGTGTACCCTCAGTGAGAGGATAGGAAATATACACAAGATATATATACACAATAGCAAAAATATGCAGTATAGTCTTAGAAAACAGTGCAAACAATGTATAGTTACAATAGGATGCAATGGGGAAATATAGGGATAGGGGCAACACAAACCATATACTCCAAAAGTGGAATGCGAACCACGAATGGACCCCAAACCTATGTGACCTTGTAGAGGGTCACTGGGACTATTAGAAAATAGTGAGAGTTAGAACAATAACCCTCCCCAAGACCCTGAAAAGTGAGTGCAAAGTGCACTAAAGTTCCCCTAAGGACAAAGAAGTCGTGTTAGAGGAATAATGCAGGAAAGACACAAACCAGCAATGCAACAACTGTGGATTTCCAATCTAGGGTACCTGTGGAACAAGGGGACCAAGTCCAAAAGTCACAAGCAAGTCGGAGATGGGCAGATGCCCAGGAAATGCCAGCTGTGGGTGCAAAGAAGCTTCTACTGGACAGAAGAAGCTGAGGTTTCTGCAGGAACGAAAAGGGCTAAAGACTTCCCCTTTGGTGGGCGGATCCCACTTGCCGTGTAGAGTTGTACAGAAGTGTTTTCCCGCCGAAAGGACGCCAACAAGCCTTGCTAGTCGCAAATCGTGTGTTTGGAGTTTTTGGACGCTGCTGGGGCCCAGGAGGGACCAGGATATCGCAAATTGGACCTGAAGAGAGAGGGGACGTCGAGCAAGACAAACAGCCCTCACTGAAGCAGGTAGCACCCAAAGAAGTGCCAGAAAAAGGCACTACGAGGATGCGTGAAACGGTGCTCACCGAAGTTGCACAAAGGAGTCCCACGTCGCCGGAGACCAACTTAGAAAGTCGTGCAATGCAGGTTAGAGTGCCGTGGACCCAGGCTTGGCTGTGCACAAAGGATTTCCGCCGGAAGTGCACAGGGGCCGGAGTAGCTGCAAAGTCACGGTTCCCAGCAATGCAGCCCAGCGAGGTGAGGCAAGGACTTACCTCCACCAAACTTGGGCTGAAGAGTCACTGGACTGTGGGGGTCACTTGGACAGAGTCGCTGGATTCGAGGGACCTCGCTCGTCGTGCTGAGAGGAGACCCAAGGGACCGGTAATGCAGCTTTTTGGTGCCTGCGGTTGCAGGGGGAAGATTCCGTCGACCCACTGGAGATTTCTTCGGAGCTTCTGGTGCAGAGAGGAGGCAGGCTACCCCCACAGCATGCACAAGCAGGAAAACAGTCGAGAAGGCGGCAGGATCAGCGTTACAGAGTTGCAGTAGTCGTCTTTGCTACTATGTTGCAGGTTTGCAGGCTTCCAGCGCGGTCAGCAGTCGATTCCTTATCAGAAGGTGAAGAGAGAGATGCAGAGGAACTCGGATGAGCTCTTGCATTCGTTATCTAAAGTTTCCCCAGAGACAGAGACCCTAAATAGCCAGAAAAGAGGGTTTGGCTACTTAGGAGAGAGGATAGGCTACTAACACCTGAAGGAGCCTATCAGCAGGAGTCTCTGACGTCACCTGGTGGCACTGGCCACTCAGAGCAGTCCAGTGTGCCAGCAGCACCTCTGGTTCCAAGATGGCAGAGGTCTGGAGCACACTGGAGGAGCTCTGGACACCTCCCAGGGGAGGTGCAGGTCAGGGGAGTGGTCACTCCCCTTTCCTTTGTCCAGTTTCACGCCAGAGCAGGGGCTAAGGGGTCCCTGAACCAGTGTAGACTGGCTTATGCAGAATTGGGCACATCTGTGCCCAAGAAAGCATTTCCAGAGGCTGGGGGAGGCTACTCCTCCCCTGCATTCACACCATTTTCCAAAGGGAGAGGGTGTCACACCCTCTCTCAGAGGAAGTTCTTTGTTCTGCCATCCTGGGCCAGGCCTGGCTGGACCCCAGGAGGGCAGATGCCTGTCTGAGCGGTTGGCAGCAGCAGCAGCTGCAGTGAAACCCCAGGAAGGGCAGTTTGGCAGTACCAGGGTCTGTGCTACAGACCACTGGGATCATGGGATTGTGCCAACTATGCCAGGATGGCATAGAGGGGGCAATTCCATGATCATAGACATGTTACATGGCCATATTCGGAGTTACCATTGTGAAGCTACATATAGGTAGTGACCTATATGTAGTGCACGCGTGTAATGGTGTCCCCGCACTCACAAAGTTCAGGGAATTGGCTCTGAACACTGTGGGGGCACCTTGGCTAGTGCCAGGGTGCCCTCACACTAAGTAACTTTGCACCTAACCTTTACCAGGTAAAGGTTAGACATATAGGTGACTTATAAGTTACTTAAGTGCAGTGTAAAATGGCTGTGAAATAACGTGGACGTTATTTCACTCAGGCTGCAGTGGCAGGCCTGTGTAAGGATTGTCAGAGCTCCCTATGGGTGGCAAAAGAAATGCTGCAGCCCATAGGGATCTCCTGGAACCCCAATACCCTGGGTACCTCAGTACCATATACTAGGGAATTATAAGGGTGTTCCAGTAAGCCAATGTAAATTGGTAAAAATGGTCACTAGCCTGTTAGTGACAATTTGGAAAGAAATGAGAGAGCATAACCACTGAGGTTCTGATTAGCAGAGCCTCAGTGAGACAGTTAGTCACTACACAGGTAACACATTCAGGCACACTTATGAGCACTGGGGCCCTGGGTTACCAGGGTCCCAGTGACACATACAACTAAAACAACATATATACAGTGAAAAATGGGGGTAACATGCCAGGCAAGATGCTACTTTCCTACAGATGTCTTGTGAGCAATGCTAGTCATACCTGGGGCTCTCGTGCTATTCATTTTCAGCTTAGATGGACTTCTTGTCACTCATGCTCCTAGCAAAGATAGCTGATGTCACACTTACTGCTGTCAAGGGTGTGGTCGTACATTCCTGTTACCAATCCAATAGCACATCCACTGCCTCATGTATGAAACACCATTTAAACTTATGATTGATGGTGTCTTAGTTGTGTGTCATGTGCTGCAATGGCCCATGTTGGCAACATGGATGTGTGTCATAGCTGTTACATTACATTACATGTCATGCACATACTCCCTGATGCACCATGGAATTTGTCATGTACATACTCCCATGTGCACTGTGGTCTTCTCTTGCACATGCTCTAAGGTGAGCTGTGGTATTTGTCATGCACACATTCTAAAATGCACTCTCAAATGCAATGTGGAGTTTGTCATGCACACACTGCCAGGTGCACTGTGTCATACACACACTCTCAGGTGCATTGTGGAGTTTGTCATGCAAACACTCTCCGATGCACTGTGGACTTTGCCATACACACACTCTTAGCAGCATTGTGGAGTTTGTCATACACACACTCTCAGCTGCTCTGTGGTCCTCACAGGCACATGCTCTCAGGTGCACTGTGGTGTTTGCCACGCACACACTCTCAGCTGCTCTGTGTTCTTCACAGGCACATGCTCTCAGGTGCACTGTGGTGTTTGCCACGCACACACTCTCAGCTGCTCTGTGGTCTTCACAGGCACATGCTCTCAGGTGCACTGTGGTGTTTGCCACGCACACACTCTAAGCTGCTCTGTGGTCTTCACAGGCACATGCTCTCAGGTGCACTGTGGTGTTTGCCACGCACACACTCTCAGCTGCTCTGTGGTCTTCACAGGCACATGCTCTCAGGTGCACTGTGGTGTTTGCCACGCACACACTCTAAGCTGCTCTGTGGTCTTCACAGGCACATGCTCTCAGGTGCACTGTGGTGTTTGTCACGCAAACACTCTCAGCTGCTCTGTGGTCTTCACAGGCACATGCTCTCAGGTGCACTGTGGTGTTTGCCACGCACACACTCTCAGCTGCTCTGTGGTCTTCACAGGCACATGCTCTCAGGTGCACTGTGGTGTTTGCCACGCATACACTCTCAGCTGCTCTGTGGTCTTCACAGGCACATGCTCTCAGGTGCACTGTGGTGTTTGCCACACACACACTCTCAGCTGCTCTGTGGAGTTTCTCATGCACACTCTCAGATGCACAGTGGAGATTGTCATGCACACTCTCAGATGCACAGTGGAGATTGTCATGCACACACTTCCAGGTATATTATGGAGTTTGTCATGCACACACTCCCAGGTGCATTGTGGAGTTTGTCATACACACTTTCAGACACACTGTGAATTTTGCCATGCGCACTCTCAGATCCACTGTGGAGTTTGTCATGCATACACTGACAGGTGCACTCTGGGCTGCTCTTGCACATGTTCTCAGCTGCACACTAATGGTTGGTTGGCCAGCATTGACCATGAAGGTGGTCATTTACACACTCAGATGTACTTTGGAGTTTTTCATGCACACGCTCTCAGGTACACTGTGGAGTGTGTCATGCACATTCTCTCAGATGTGCTGTGGTCTTCTCTTGCACATGCTCTCAGGTGTACTGTACATTTTGCCATGTACATTCCCAGATGCAATGTACAGTTTGTCATGCACGCTCACAGATGCATTGTGGAGTTTGTCATACACCCACTCTCAGGTGCACTGTGGAGGTTGTGATGCACACGATCAGATGCACTGTGTTGTGGGGTGTGTCATACACATTTTCTCAGATGCGCTGTGGTCTTCTCTTGCACATGCTCTCAGGTGTACTGTGGATTTTATCAGGTACGTTCTCAGATGCACTGAGGAGTTTGTCATACACACTCTCAGATGCACTGTGGAGTTTGTCATGCACACTCTCAGACACATTGGGAGTTTGTCATACACACAATCTCAGATGCACTGTAACTTTTGTTGTACACACTCTCTCATGTGCACTGTGGAGTTTGTCATGCATACACTCTCAGGAGCACTGTGGAGTTTGTCATGCACACACTCTCAGATGCACTGTGGACTTTGTCATGCGCACACTCTCAGATGCACTGTGGACTTTGCCCTGCACTCACTCTCATGTGAACCCTTCAGATGTACTATGGAGTTTGTCATGCACACACTCAGGTGCAATGTGGACTTTGTCAGGCACACACTCAGGTGCACTGTGGAATTTGTCATGCACACACTCAGGTGCACTGTGGAGTTTGTCATGCACATGCTCCCAGCTGATGCAGTGAAGTTTTTCATTTTTTTCAAGATGAGCCCCAAAAGTAGGTCACACATGAAAACTGTACAAATGTCAACAAATACATGTTGGTTGCATCTCTTTCATCTTTTGTCGTGCCAGATGTTACAGTCCTCTCAAAGGTACAAGTGTGATGCGGTGTGCCCTCTTGTAGGCACATGAGTAATTGTGATAGAGGTAACCACTGTGTGAACACTGGGAGCAGGCAGATTCTCTTTGGTGGAGGTACCATGCTGAGAGTGCTGCCAGGTAGTGACCCGGCTTAGTCTGCTCGTCATTCAGTGGTAGCCCCAACGGGGGAGTTATGGGTATATTTACAAGCCCTGTGATGCATCGCAGACCAGCAAGTGACCCCTCTGCGCTGCCTGTGCCGCAAGGGCAGAAATGCACTGTATCTACAAGATATGGTGAATTTCTGTCATTTCACTCTGCGCTTACATTGCTGCCTAGGGCAACGCAGACACCCTTGCACCATGAACCTCTTTATCTCTCTCTCTGATATTCCCTGTCTCTCTCTGACTCTCTCTCTTTGATTCTACCTGTCTAACTTTCTGCCTCTGTCTCTCTCTTTCTCTAGCCTGTCTCTGTCTCTCTCTGACACACTCTCTCTGACTCCCTCTCTCTCTGATTCTCTGTGTCTCGCTCTCTCTGACTCTTGACTCTATCTGATACTCTATCTGTCTCTCTCTGTCTCTGTCTCTCTGACTCTCCCTGTCTTTCTCTGTCTCTCTGAATCTCCTTGGCACTCTCTGTCTGACTGCCTTTCTGATGGTCTGTGTTTCTGTCTCTCTCTGTATCTTTCTCTGACACTCTCTCTTTGACTCTGTGTGTCACTGACTTTCTCTGTCTTTCCCTGTCCTCCTCTCTCACACTCTCTCTGGCTCTCTCGGCATAACTCTCTCTCTCTCTATCTCTCTCTCTCTGTCTATCTTTCTCTGATTCTTCCTGTCTCTCTCACCAGCCCTCCCTCGCTCTCTCTTTCTAGCTCTCTCTGTCTCTCTCTCTCTCTCTGTGACTCTCCCTGTATCCCTGATTCTCCCTCTCTCTCTCTTGCTCTCTCTCTCTCTCTCATCGCGACACTCTCTGTATCTCTGCCTCTCCCTGTATATCACTTTGACTCTCTCTGACATTCTCTCTCTGACTCTCTCTGTCTCCCTTTCTCCCTTTCTGCACCTCGCTCTCCCTCTGTCCCTCGCTCTCCTCTCTCTGTCTCTCTCTCTCTCTGTCATTCACCTGATATCTCTCTCTGACTCTATCTCTCTGATTCTCTCTGTCTCGCTGCCTCTCCCTGTTTCTCTCACAGTCTCTCTGCCTCTCCCTATATCTCTCTGACTCTGTCTCTCTCCCTGTCACTCTATCTCCCCTCTCTCACCCTCTCTCTGTCTCCCCTCTCTTTCTTCCTCTCTTCCTCTGCCTCCCTCTCTATTTCCTCTCCCCTCTCTCTCTCTTCCCTCCTCTGTCTATCTCTCTCTCTGTCTCACTCCACACTCTCTCACTTATTTCCCTGTCTCCCCCTCTCTCTGTCTCTCTCCCTGTCTCTCTCTTCTCTCCCTGTCTCCTTTCTCTGTCTCTCGCTGTCTCTCTCCCTCTCTCTTCTCTCCCTCTCTCTCTATCTTTCGCACACTCACTCTTCTCTGCCTGTCTCTCTCTTTGTGATTCTCCTTGTCTCTCTCACCCTCTCACTCTTATCAGACACTCTTGAGGCTCCTTTCTCAGCAGACACACAGTAAGGAGGCCCCTTCTTGTAAAGATCGCTCACACTGTGTCAATACGGAGCCAACAAGATGATTTTTGGGGCAGGATCGGCGCTCACCGTCCGCCCAGGTAAGTGGATCACCCTGGATCTCAGTGGGTTTAAAGCCTCTGCTGTCTCTGGTGTGGGAAACTGGCACCCTGTTACAGTACCCCCAGTTTTTTGCTGGTTTCTGGATGCAACTTGGACTGGAGTGCACCGGGATCCTGCTAACCCGGTTCCCAGTGCCAGTGTTCTTTCCCTAAAATTGCAAATGTATTGATACAATTGGCAATGCCTTTAGCTGCCACTGTAAGCCCCTAGTAAATGGTACTTTTGTACCAAGGGCATGGGGTACTAAGGGTAGGCATCTTAGGATACCAGCACATATTGTGCCAACCTCAAGGGCCAATGCATCTAGATGCACTCACCACTGCCATTGCAGGGTAAGTGTCCTGGTGTAATCCCAAAATGCAGACTCAACATGGCACACAGCCTGTGTGCTCTGTCCACTGTACACTGCATCCAATATAGGTATGTCACCCATCTGGCAGGCTTTCTAGCCCTAAGTCAGGGTGCACTATACTGTATGTGAGATTATAGCTGCATGAGCAATATGCCCCCACTGTGTCCTTCCCAAACCTGGGACATAGTAAGTGAACAGAGCAGCCATTTTAAATGCATGTGCTGGACACTGATCAGTGCGAGTTACCCAGCTACATGATGGCCCCTCTGAACCCTGGGTTGTTTGTTATCAAACAACTCAGAATGATAAATCCAAACAGTATTGGATTCATTACAAAAGGTGCTCAGGGGCCACCTACAAAGCTTGCAAACCCAGACATTGTTGCTGGGCGGTCACAACCAGCTTGCCACCACCAGACAAGATTCTGGAACCCTGGGGTGAGAGCTCTTGCTCTTTTCGTCCCAGAACAAAGCCCTTCCTGGGTGGAGATGTAAACACCCCCTCCTCAGGAATGTGCACTGCCCTGCTAGCAAGCTTCAAAGGGCGTATGACCCTTGAAACATGAACCCAGGTCTCTCACCTCTTGCGCCCTCAACACTCCAAGGGGACCCACCAGACTTACCTTTAGGTCCACATGTAAAGCGCTTTTCCAAGCTGTTCCCTGCAGTGGCCTTGCACCAGCTCCAGAACCCTTTTCCTACAGCTCACATTGGAACTGGGAGCAGCTCAAACGTCTCCAGCTGGTCCATAGGTCCCATCGATGACCTCGACCTACCTGCAAAAAGAGACATTGGTAAACACATTGCCTGAATCTATATGCATTTTTAAAGTATTTTCTCCATTTACTCCTATGCTGCGTATTTACGCACACATTACAACATTTTCCAAACTTAAAAAATTCATAACTTAAAAAGTTACCCTATTTTATGATCTTGGTATGAAAATGTTTATAAAAATCTGAAGTATTTTTGTAAATTAGTCACAAGTTATTCTTTTGAGGGTGTGTCTTGCTTTATTGATACTGTACGTACAACAAATGCTTTGTACTTTTCAAAGATTAGCCTAACTGTTCAACTAAGCTACCATATATCAGATCATTAGGTGGTGTAGTTTTTACCCCTATAAATCAATGTGTGGTTGCCCGGAATCTCTACACAGTGTGCCTAGCTTTGCACACTACATAGAGGGCCATCCTCCTACATCTGGCTGTAGATTTTTCGATCCTTTTAAAAGACTTGCTGTCCCAGGAGGTGTTTGAGTCAGATTTGAAGAGCTGTTCACTGGACCCCGCTCTGCTCACTGGTCTGCATGCAGTGTTTTTGTAAAGCCTTCTTTTGGAGTGTACTTATAACAGCTACAAACTTATCTTCGGACGTGGGACGGAGCTCATAGTCACTCCCAGTGAGTGTTTTTTATTGTACAAAGTGAGTGACCTCCCCGAGGGCTGCATGTGAGAAACAACTTGGGGGCTGCATGTGAGAGACCAATCTGGGGGGGCGTCATGTGTGAGACCCTCCGGGGGCTGCATGAGAGAGACCCCTCTGGAGGGGGGCTGCATGTGAGAGACCCCTCTGGAGGCTGCATGTGAGTGACCCTCCCTGGGGGCTGCATGTGAGAGACCCCTCTGGGGGCTGCATGTGAGAGACCCCTCTGGGGTAGCTGCATGTGAGAGACCCCTCTGGGGAGGGCTGCATATGAGAGACCCCTCTGGGGGGGCATCATGTGTGAGACCCCCCTGGGGCTGCATGTGAGAGACCCTTCTGGAGGGCTGCATGTGAGAGACCCTCCCTGGGAACTGCATGTGAGAGACCCCTCTGGGGGGGGGCGTCATGTGTGAGACCCCCCTGGGGCTGCATGTGAAAGACCCCTCTGGAGGGCTGCATGTGAGAGACCCTCCCTGGGAACTGCATGTGAGAGACCCCTCTGGGGCCCTGGGGGGCTGCATATGAGAGACCCCGCGGAGGCTGCATGTGGGAGACCCCCCTGGGGTGGGCTGCATGTGTGCGCAGTGTTTACTGCAGTGAGTTCAGGAACACACATCACTGCTACTTCAAGTTATCAATGGGCATTGACATGCCGGATGTAATTTTACATGTTTGTAAGGTAGTGGTGCTTCCTCTAAGTTGAATAGTTCAACCTCATGAGATGTAAAATGTCATCCTTTTCTTCAGAAATACAGCTATGTCACGGCGCCGCCTCTTCACGGCGCTATGCCACAGAGGTGTTTGTGAGATAAACCAATATTTTATGCTGTGTCATCGGATAACAGCTGTGTACGTTCATCAGCTGTGATAATCCGACCCTCTGGACCTGGTGATGCTTTACTAGATGAGAATCAGCACCCTCCCTGTCTGGTGACACCAGCTGACCCTGTGCTAGGTCTGTGTGCCCCTGTCTGCCGACATCAGCTTAACATGTGCTGCCCCTGTCTACTGACACCAGCTCACCCTGTGCTGACCCTTTGTGGCTACAACTGCCCTCTCTGTGCTAGGGTCTGTCTCCCCTTGTCTACTGACACCAGCTCACTCTGTGCTGGTGAATGTCCGCTCCCCTGTCTACTGACACCAGCAGACCCTGTGCTGAGGTCTGTCTGACACCTGCTGGCCTGTGCTAGGGTCTGTCTGCCCCTGTCTGCAGAAACCAACTGACCCTGTGCTGGTGTCTGTCTTCCCTTGTCTGCTGACACCATCTGGCCTTGTGCTGGGGTCTGACTGTCCTCTGTTTACTGACACCAGCTCACCCTGTGCTGACCCTTTGTGTCTACAACTGCCCTCTCTGTGCTAGGGTACGTCTGACCTTGTCTGCTGACACCAGCTGACCCTGTAATGGGTCTGTCTGACACCTGCTGACCCTGTGCTGGGGACCGTCTGACCCTGTCTGCTGACACCAGCTGATCCTGCACTGGGGTCTGAAGCCCCTATCTACTGACACCATCTCACCCTGTGCTGACCCTTTGTGCTAGGGTCTCGAGACCCCTATGTGCCAGGAGCTGTCCTTCCTGTGGTGGAGTCACCAGGCCCTGTGTGCTTGCACCTGCCTTCCTTGTGTATTGGATTCCAGACCCCTGTGGGCCAGTACTGGGGGTCTCTAGGCCCTTGTGTGCCAGCACCTGGGGTCTTAGGATTTCTGTGTCAGGACAGGGGGTCTCCAGACCCCTGTGTGCCAGGCCCTGCACTCCCTGTGTGTGGTCTCCAGACCCCTGTGTGCCAGGCCCTGCGCTTCCTGTGTGTGGCCGTCAGACCCCTGTGTGCCATGCCCCTCGCTCCCTGTGTGGTCTCAACACCCCTGTGTCCCAGGACCAGGGGTCTCCAGACCCATGGACCTGCAGCAGTAGACACCTCTTTTTGTAAGGCCACGTGAGGCTGTGTGAATACTGGGGGCTTCCAGAAGCTTGTGTTCGGAGCAGGCACTAGGCTCTCAGTTCAACCAGGTAAGTTGGAAACAACCCAAAGGGAGATAAATAAATAGTTTTATAAGGAGAAAACAAATGTTTTTGCCATCTGATCTGTAAGTGAATGTGAAACCTTGTGAAAATAGTAATGAGCATTGGCAAAGACAATAGGCCTCACCTATACAAGAGCTGTTGGCTTTGCTAATATGTTTTAGCCATGTTGTACACCAGCATGGCTGCTGTTCAGCATGGCTAAACATTAGTGGGGGTAAAGGAAAGTGGCGTGGAGTATTGTAAAGTGGAGTAGAGTGGAGTGTTGTGGATTATTGTAAAGTGTAGGAGAGTGGAGTGTTATGGAGTATTGTAAAGAGAGGTAGAGTGGAGTGTTATGGAGTATTGTAAAGTGAAGTAGAGTGGAGTGTTACGGAGTGTTGTAAAGTGGAGTAGAGTGCAGTGTTATGGAGTGGTGTGAAGTGGAGTACAGTGGAGTGTTATGGAGTATTGTAAAGTGCAGTAGAGTGGAGTGTTAAGGAGTATTGTAAAGAGAGGTAGAGTGGAGTGTTATGGAGCATTGTAAAGAGAGTTAGAGTGGAGTGTTATGGAGCATTGTAAAGTGTAGGAGAGTGGAGTGTTATCGAGTATTGTAAAGAGAGGTAGAGTGGAGTGTTATGGAGTGTTGTAAAGTGGAGTAGAGTGGAGTGTTACGGAGTGGTGTAAAGTGGAGTAGAGTGCAGTGTTATGGAGTGGTGTGAAGTGGAGTACAGTGGAGTGTTATGGAGTATTGTAAAGTGGAGTAGAGTGGAGTGTTAAGGAGTATTGTAAAGAGAGGTAGAGTGGAGTGTTATGGAGCATTGTAAAGAGAGGTAGAGTGGAGTGTTATGGAGTGGTCTAAAGTAGAGTGGAGTGTTATGGAGTGGTGTGAAGCGGAGTAGAGTGGAGTGTTAAGGAGTATTGTGGAGTGGAGTGGTGTAGTATGTTGTAGAATACAGTGGAGTAGAGCGTCATGAGGTGGCATAGAGGGAGTTGCATAGATCGTCGTAGAGTTTAGTAGTGTTATACTGTGGCATAGAGTGGAGTAGAGTTTAATGGAGTGGAGCATCATAACATGGAGTGTAGTAGAGTGTAGTGTCATAGAGTGAAGTGGAGTGGCCTAAACTGAAGTGGTGTAAAGTGGAGCAGAGTAGAAGAGAGTTCCACAGATTGCTGGGCCTTAGATCACAATGGTGTAGAGTTGCGTAGCTTACAGTTGTGTAGAGTGCAGTCTTACAGAGTAGAGTGTCATAGAGTGCAGTGATGTAGAGTGGTACAGAGTAGAGTGGCTCAGAGTAGAGTAGCTCAGAGTAGAGTGGTGCAGAGAGCAGTGGTGTAGAGTAAAGTGGTGCAGAGTAGACTAGAGTTCCATAGATTGGAGGGATGTAGAGCACAATGGTGTACAGTGGTGTAGTGTGCGATGGCATAGAGTGCAGTCTTAAAGGGAAGAGTGTCACAGAGTGCAGTGGGGTAGAGTGGAGTGGCTTAGAGTAGAGTGATGCAGAGTAGGGTGGTGCAGAGAGCAGTGCCATAGAGTACAGTGGTGGAAGGTAGAATATAGTGGCGTAGAGTGCAGTGACATTGACAGCAATGGTGTAGAGTTGTGTAGCATGCAGCAGCTCAGAATGCAGTGGTGCAGATTGGAGGGGCATTGAGTTCAGTGGTGGAGAGTGCAGTTTGCAGAGTAGGGTGTCATAGCATGCAGTGGGGTAGAATAGAGTGGCTCAGAGCAGAGTGATACAGAGTAGAATGGTGCAGAGCGCAGTGCCGTAGAGTACAGTGGTAGAGGGTAGAATAGAGTGGCATAGAGAGCAGTGACTTTGACCACAATGGTGTCCAGTTGTGTAGCATGCATTGGTGTAGCATGCAGCAACTTAGAATGCAGTGGTGCAGAGTAGAGGGGTATTGAGTTCAGTGGTGGAGAGTGCAGTTTGCAGAGTAGAGTGTCATAGAGTGCAGTGGCACAGAGTCCGGTGCCATAGAGTAGAGTGGTGAAGAATAGAATGGTGCAGAGTAGAGTGGTGCAGAGTAGAACAAAGTGGCATAGCGTGCAGTAGCACAGCATGCAGTGGTGTAGAGCCCAGTGGCATAGTGGGTTTCAGAGTAGAATAAAGTGGCATAGAGTGCAGTAGTGCAGAGTTGTCGTAGAGTGCAGTGCATAGAGTGCATTGTTTTTTAGTAAAATGGTGTTTAATGCATTGGTGTAGAGTTTAGGGGAGAGTTGCGTAGAATGGTGCAGGGTAGAGTAGAGCGGTGTATTGTCGTGCAATGTAGAGTACAGTGCCATAGAGTTCAGTGTTGTAGAGTAGACTGTCATAGTGTGCAGTGGTGCTTAGTAGAGTGGCTCAGAAAGCATTGATGTGGAATGCAGTGGCATAGAGTGGTGCAGAGTATAGTGGCGTAGAGAGCAGTGGTGTAAGGTACAGTGGTACAGAGTAGAATAGAGTGGTGTATAGTGCAATGACAAAGAGACAATGGCGTGAAGTGCAGTGGTGCATAGTACTTTAGCGTAGAGTTCAGTGGCATAGAGTGCATTGGTTTTGAGTAAAGTAATATAGAGTGCATTTGTGTACAGTGCAGTGATGCAGAGAAGAGTGGTGCTGAGTGCTATGGTGCCAAGGGCAGTGGCACTGAATGCAGTGGCATAGAGTAAATTATTTCAAGTAGAGTGAAGTGGTGCACGGTAGAGTACAGTGGCATGCAGTAGAGTGGAATAGTGTGGAGTGCAGTGGTGAAGAGTGCAGTGGTGCATAGTAGAACAGTGTGAGGTGTAGTGCTTTGACATTGAATAGAGTGGTGTAGAGTAGAGAGGTGTAAAGTGAAGTGGTGTAGAGTGGAGTAGAGCAGAGTAGAATAGAGTGACAAAGTGTGGAGTGGCATGGAGTGGAGTGGCGGGGAGTAAAGTGCAGTGGAGCAGAGTAGAGTGGCGTAGTGTGCAGTGGTGTGGAGTAGATTGGTGTTCTGTTCAGTGGTAAAGTCTAGAAGGCAGTGGCATAGAGTACAGTGATGCAGAGTAGAGTAGAGTGGTGTAGAGTGGTTCATTGTAGAGTGCAGGATCATAGAGTTCAGTGGCCGAGAGTGAAGTGTTGCAGAGTTGTCTGTCATAGAGTGCAGTGGTGGTTAATAGAGTGGCATACAGTGCGTTGGCATAGAGTGGTGTGGAGTGGAGTGCCATAGTGTGGAGTGATGCAGAGTAGAGTGCAGTGGAGTGGAATGGGGCAGAGTAGAGTGGAATGACGTAGAGTGGAATATGAACACTGCCCTTACAGACAACACATCTTCAATTGAAATGATCATTACATTTACATAAAGAGTTTTACTAATAAAAGTATTCAGCGCACAAACGCTAATGTGAGGAAATGTCTTCTCCTAGTGTATTGGTGATCGTCTTAAAACATTTGTTTCCACCACACTTCAGAATTTCCAAAATGTGCTTCATTTGTACTTTTCTAATTCTGACATATTCTGAAATATCTGTGCAGTTCATTTACAGACATTTGGATTTTGTTGAGTGCACACCCAGTAGCCAGCATGATTGTCATATACATTCTCTCACTTTGAACTCAGGGAAAGGAAAGAAAATTAAACATTAGGTTCCCTCAGAAGCCAGAGCTTGACATTTGACCTCTATCGTTGAAAGCACAGCAAATGTGACAGGATAAGAACAAGAGTTAAATACCCGTTTACAGAAGTCCAGTACTGGTGGAAGACTACAGTAAATAGAGTTTAGACAAGAGAAGGGATGAACACAAGCTGGGCAGCCTTAAACATATAGAGCCAGCAAACAGAAAGCAAGCAAATGTGACAGGATAAGAGCAAGAGTTAAATACCCGTTTACAGAAATCCAGTACTGGTGGAAGACTACAGTAATAGAGTTTAGACAAGAGAAGGGATGAACTCAAGCTGGGCAGCCTTAAACATATAGAGCCAGCAAACAGAAAGCAAGCAAATGTGACAGGATAAGAACAAGAGTTAAATACCCGTTTACAGAAATCCAGTACTGGTGGAAGACTACAGTAAATAGAGTTTAGACAAGAGAAGGGATGAACTCAAGCTGGGCAGCGTTAAACATATAGAGCCAGCAAACAGAAAGCAAGCAAATGTGACTTACAAACCACAAAGCCAATGGTAAGCAATGGGTGAAATATATTCCAGGGAAGCTTCCTGAATGTCCCCAAAATATAGTTAGCAAACCGGATAGCTGCTCTGTCTGTTAGAGTTCGACCTAAGATGTACTTTCAAATTAGAGCTTCCAGCAGAGAGGTCATCCGCAGGCAGCAAGGACTGCGCCAAAATGAGTGACAGGCCTGGTGGGGGCTGGAGCAGAGTCGGTCACTTGTCTGGTGGGGCTGGAGCAGAGTCAGTCGCATGTCTGGTGGGGACAGAACCAGTGACATGTCTGGTGGGGGCGGGGACAGAGTCCGTCACATGTCTGGTGGGGTTGGGGACAGAACCAGTGACATGTCTGGTGGGGCGGGGACAGAGTCATTTACTCACCTGGCAGCAGGGGCTGGGACAGTCAGTCACAGGTGTGTCTGCGGATAGAACATTGTAGAATGACCAGTTTACTTTCACTTTAATCAAGAAGAAATTGTGTGACATGTTTTTCATAGCCCCCGCCCCCATTGAACCCTGACCCTAGTTAGAGGTGACCAGGTCTCCAGGTGGTGTAAATGGGGGTCTTGCCACAGCTCCCCAACCTTCCTGGCCCCTCACCTCCTCCTCCGGCTCAGCCCTCCTGGCCTCAGTGAGGGGTCAGCAGGGCTCTGGATGGTAAAGGTGGGGTTCTGACCTCACCCCCCAGCTCTCCTGGCAACAGTGAGGGATGACAGGTCTCCAGATGGTTTAAACAGGGTTTAGACCACTGCATCCCCAGCCCTCCTTGCCCCGGTGTCAGTAAGGGTATTTGTCTCACCCTGCATCAATGTGTGACTACCACAGGCTACGGTAGACAGATGTTTGGAGCTGGGATGGCCCTCTCTGTGCAGCCCGGTAAGTCAGGTGCTGTGAGTGTCTTACTGCATTTGCCCCTTCTCCTCCTGCCCCGATGTTACTCCAATGACAAACCCCAGTGACTCAGAGGGTGAGTTGTGTGACCTGTAATGAGCTTCACTTTCTAGGTCATGTTTGGGTCCAGGACCAAACTCAGTGTCCGTTCAGGAAGTGGTCAGAAAGGTGTGGAAACATCTTTGTGTCCCCCACCACCAGACTCCTCCTATTCATCACACATGTGACCCTCCACCGGTCTCCAGCTCTCCTACCCCCATGAGTGAGACTCAGAGGACACGTGGCCTCCCTTGAAAGGAGTTGCCTCTGGTCTCCAGCTCTCCTACCCTCATGAGTGAGGGTCAGAGGGCATATGTCCTCACTTCCAAGGAGCCTCCACTGGCCTCCAGCTCTCCTACCCTCATGAGTGAGGCTCAGAGGACACGTGACCTCACTTGGAAGGAGTTGCCTCTGGTCTCCAGCTCTCCTACCCTCATGAGTGAGGCTCAGAGGTGTCTCAGGGTGTTCTTGTAAAGCCTTCCCCCACAGTGGAATAATAACTTCAAGTTCATGTTTGGGAGTGGAACGAGGCTCGAGGTGCAGCCCAGTAAGTGTGTTATAACAAAAAGTGTTGAAACGGTTGCTGCATGTGGAATATTTAGTTGTCTAGAGAATATTTTGGTACTTACAGTTTAATGGGCCATGGAATATCAGGACAATGACCCGGGTGCATTACGTATCACACTCACTTTCAGGATAACTTGTGTTCTATATCCTCCTCAGACCCACAAGGCGTAAAAAAACACAGAGTGTTAGACTTGGTTTCCTTGGTTTGCTTACGTCTGGCACTTTGAAAAGCCATGATACTCATCACCATCACCTAGAGTTACTGTAAGTTACTGTGCGTTACTCTGTGTTACTGTGAGGTAGCATGTGTTACCATGAGTTACTATTACTTACAGTGAGTTACTATTAGCTACTGTGAGTTAGCATGAGTTTCTATGAGTTACTGTGTGTTACTTTGCGGTAACATGAGTTACCAGGAGTTACTGTGCCTTACTGTGTGTTAATATGAGGTAACATGAGTGACCATGAGTTACTATGAGTTGTTGTGCGTTACTTTATGTGACTATGAGGTAGCATGAGTTACTATGAGTTGCTGTGCGTTACTGTGAGTTACTATGAGTTACTGTGAGTTAGCATGAGTTACTATGAGTTACTGTGTGTTACTATGAGGTAACATGAGTTACCATGAGTTATTATGAGTTACTGTGCATTACTGTGAGTTACTATGAGTTATTGTGAGTTAGTAAGAGTTACTGTGAGTTGCTATGAGATTCTGCATGTGACTGTGTTACTATGACTTAGCACCAGTTACGCTTGGAGTACCATTCAATGCAGGCCAGGATTTGTATTGGATTGTAACCCAAAGTAACACAAAGTAACACTATGCGTGGCTTTGCGTTACTTTACGTCAAGGGGGTGTTCGAAGGTCAGTTCATGGGCGTTCCCAGGCAACCACCATTAGGTGTTGATGCAGATCCCTTTCTGCAAACATTCGTGGACAGTGAATTATGGCAAAAATGTATACCTCCTCGAGACAGGAGTAATGGGGAGAAATGTAATTCCTTTTTTTTCCTACTTTGAATGGATGCGTCATTGTACAGCCGACATAGGGGCTTATTTACAAGAAAGTGGTGCGGTGCTGCGCTACAATTGGCAGCACTGCGCTACGTCACTTCAAAAACGCAGATATGGCGCACCCCTGTGTTTCCCTTAGTGCTGGTACTAAATCTAGCTGCCAGCGCTAACGCCGGCATCCTTTCACCATATTGTACCATAGTGCAAGAGTGCCTGCGATGCAGAGAAGGATTGTTTATGTGCAGGAAGGTGTCCCTTCCTGCGCATAAACAATCTTCAAGGGTGATTTGTTACAAATCGTCATTCATTAATGATTGTTTATGTGCAGGAAGGTGTTTATGTGAAGGAAGGTGTTCCTTCCTGCACATAAACAATCTACAAGGGATATTTGTTACAAATTGTCATTCATTGATGATTGTTGATGTGCAGGAAGGTGTCCCTTCCTGCACATAAACACTCTACAAGGGTGAGTTGTTACAAGTCGTCATTAATTAATGATTGTTTATGTGCAGGAAGTGACAGCTTCCTGCATATAATCAATCATTCATGGCCTTTTGCTCTTTGTATGTGTGCATGGAAAAAGCATAAACGTATTCCTCCTCGTTGTGCCATGCCAACGCCACCTCCGTGGTGGCCTTAGTCTTTGGCGCTGCCACAGATTTACAATTTCTTGTAAATCTGGGGCAGCGTCAAAAGCAATGGGTAGTTGCAGTGGAACGCCCACTGCAACATCCATTCATGCCTCTCTGACGCAGAAAACTTCATCGGGGGCCCATATTTACAAGGGGGCGTTAAGCCGCCATCTTTAATTATGGCGCAAGGGGCTTGTAAATATGCCCCATAGAGTGCAGAAAAGTGTTAACGGATAGTTTTGTCCTGAAAAGAATCTGTTCTGGTGCAAAAAGGAGTCCTTGTGAAATACACACCCTTGCACTATGGCACAATGTTGTGTGCGTTGGCGCATGGCAGTTTACTGTGCACCCACGCAGGGAGTGTGGAAAGCAGCACCGCATCTCAGTAGTTATGGGGCTGTTCTGCTCTCTGTCTTCCACACAGAGCAGCGCTCTGTGTGGAGTTTGCGTTAATCTGGACCTTGTTTTTGTTGAAACAGTGAACATATAGCTCCCACTTTAGCTAAATAAGTTCAGATGAGAAGAGGTTTACTTCAAAGACTGAAGCAATCTCAGTAAGAAATGATGGCAAAGCCAATAGGTCTGGCTCTGAGCTGCTACCAAATGCAACACAGAAGGGCACAAATACCCACAGACTATGTGTGCCATGTCACGCTGCCTGACAGCTGTGGCCCAGACACCAAGAGATGATGGGTGTGAATAGTAAAACCATGCCTGCCTTGTACTCTGTACCTAACCCCCAGTAATCTGAATTTACCTTGCATCGGGAAGGCAATCCATGGGTGGAGTATGGACGTTCCCACGCAGCCACGCATGGATTTTGTAAACCTGGAATTGTATAGAAAAAGCTACGCATCCCTTAAGCAGGCAAAATGAGGACAGATATCTTTATTTCTCCTCATTACTTCCTCGTTATGTGTGATGCTCTCTGAAGAACACATAGAAAGAATAAATTACCTTTCAGTGTTGTTTTGTGCAAGAAGGAGTCCCTTCTGGCACAGAAACACTCCTGCCTGTAACACAGGCACCCTTGCACTAACATGCAAAAATGCCCGCGTTGCAGCTGGGCAGCCACAAATGTGTCTGGGCAGGGTGAGAGCTGAAGAGCGTCATACCTTGGTAATTATGGCACTTTTTGGCAGTCTCCCTGTCATGAAACACAGCGCAGGAACTTGTCTTCCTGCACTGAATTGCGTGAACTCAAAGCAAATCTGCCCTGCGGCGTTTAGAGTTAAATACACCAGGCTTGCTTATCACAAGTCTGTGGAAGGCCCAGTAAATGCAAGGACACTACAGATGATACCCCAGCTCCTGCAGTGAGCAGGGCAGTGTAATTTCAGATAGTAAGTAATGGAGTAAATCCACACCCATAAAAATATGTCCATGTCTTAAAAATGTTGAAAAGAGTTCACAAGATTTGCTTGGTTCTCCGGAATGAGCCAATGCAAAAATTATTTGTTTTTTTCATCTGGGGCATATTAAGAAAGAGTTGTGTGGGTCTTGCACTACACACCAGTGGTACACTCTCATATCTACCATTAGTGGTAGACCTGTAAATGCCCAAGGGGAAGCGTAACAAGCATAAATATCTTTGCTTCTCCTCCTTTAACCTCTTTCCCTGTGTGCATCATTCTGCAGCACACATAGAAAGAGGAAAAGGCAACAGAGGATTGTTTTTGTGCAGGAAGGTCTCCTTTGCACAATGGCGCCAGCGCAGGGGACAAGGGAGAAATGCACCGCATTACGTTAAATACTGCGCATTCCTGCCCTTTCCCTGTCACGCAGCACAGCACAGCAAGGTGATAAGGATACCTCTTGATGTGGAAGAATATTTTGTGTTACAGATTAGATGCGCCTAGAGGTTGCGGCAGGCGCTGTCACATAGTGAGCAGAGAGAGCTTCTTGTAAAGGGCGCTCACAGTGTGTGAACACGGCAGGCAACAGGCTGATCTTTGGGACAGGGACTAGACTCACTGTCCGTCCCCGTAAGTAGTGGAATCGCTGTGACTCAAGTGGGGCAGCGCTATGCAGCCAGTGCTTTATATTGTATGCATTGCAACATTTACATAGTGCTTCCTACCCCATGTGGGGCACTAGCCTATGTGGGCAGCAGGAACACTGTGTGGAGTGTGTGCTTGGAAGGAGTTTGTTTTTGTTTTGTTCCCATGTGAGAAGCTCTACCATGTTGTGCAGGTATCTTGTTATGGGATGCAGCGCTTAGAAGTCCGATGGATTGAGAGGTGTGAGAAAGACTCTTGGCTTCTCCTACAGCCTTCTTGCAAACTGGTTTTAAAAGTTGGTTTCCATTGTGGGCAGACTTTTGTGCGTCTCTTGAGGGGAAATTTGAATACACATGAAAGATTTGTCGCCTCCTTTTCTAAGGTGGTCTTAGACATCTCCACACCTCCTTGGGATACCTCCTGCCACTGGTGTGAGGGAGCTCCAGGCTGTTTGTTGTGGGATGGAATTCATTCACTCATTCAGGGCAGTTTATATGAGGTGCTCAATTGATTCAGACATTCAGGGCTGTCAAAAAGTTGGCATGGAATTAATTCACTCATTCAGGCATGTTTATAGGCGGGATATGAATTACCCCATTCAAGTATATTTCTAGGCAGGATTGAATTAATTCACTCATTCAGGGATGCTTATAAGCGGCACGGAATTCATTCACACATTCAGGGATGCTTGTAGGCCTTTTGATGGATATAAAACCCTGTATCTGAAGCGACCCCTAAAGCTCCTCCTGTGCTGCGGTCCCTCCCTCTCAGCCACACAGATGCCCCTGTCACTATGAGCGTACATGTGTTTGTGTGTGTGCGCATCTGTGCATGTGTGTGTGTGTGTGTAGTATGTGTGTGTGTGTCTGTTTCTGTGTGCATGCATGTGTTTGTCTGTGTGGGTGTGTGTAGTGTGGGTGTGCGTGTGTTTGTGTGTGTGCATGTGTCTTTTATGGTATGTGCATGTGTGTGCAGGTGTGTGTAGTGTCTGTGGTCATACGCGTGGGTACGTGTGTGAACAGTGTGTGTTTCTTTGTGTGTGTGTATCTATGTGGGTTGCTGTGTCTGTGCATGTGTTTAGTGTGCGTGTCCATCTGTATGGGTGCATGTGTGTAGTGTGTGTGTCTGTATGTTTGCGGGTGTGTGTCTGTGTGTGTACATGTGTGCAGTGTGTGTTGTGTCTGTTATTGTGTGTGTGTGTAGTGTGTGTTTGGAGGGAGGGGTTACCCTTGACTTTCCTCTTGCAGTGTTCAGGAGGCTCAGAGAGCTCAGGGGAGCAGAGGTGTAACGCAGGCCCCTACAGTGGCCCACCCGAGTTCCACACCCTCCTCAGCTCCCCTATGATCCCCGCCGCAATTCAAGTCCAAAGTCTCTGAATGTCTGCGAGTTATCAGAGTCCCGGGACCCCCCACAGCATCTCCAGGGGTGTGTGATGCTGTGGTACACACTGCACAGAGTGTTTTTGTAAAGCCTTTTCCTAGAGTGAAAGTATACGACAAACTCACCTTTGGACGTGGGACAAGCCTCGCAGTCCAGCTCAGTAAGTAGCTCCCAGAGGCACGTGCTAGACTCCAGATAGCGCCTCATGGTGTCACTTCAGTGATGGTCAGGCACACTTTTAATATTTGTCTACAAAAGCTGTGCAGGAGGCTCCTGGGGGTCCCCTTTATCCCACAGGCACAGGGTCGGTGGCACATTAACCCACTGCAGGCAGCTGCCTTGAGCCTCTGCCACGGGCGGCCACAAGAGGGGGTCAGATGCCACAAATTACACCAAAAACAGAGCTGTCGATAGATTAGAGGGAGCGCCCAGTTACAAAATGGTAATTTCCGTCTGGGCTCTGATCATCCTTTGCCATAAGATGGGCGGGAGCCTTGTCTGATAGCAAAGGTGAAAGTCTTGGCTCCTGGACACAGAGCTCATTGTGTGATCTTGCATAAACTCTTCTGTTTCTGTCTGAGGCGCAGAAAAAAGCAGAGTGCACTTAATGCAGTATTTAAAAATTGGATTTTACATCTTGTTGGTGCCGGCTCTGGCTCGGCAGCTTAGCTTCAGCTTCAGATACGATTATTGATGATACCTGAACAATGTCCTTGTTGGGGGCCCAGCCTTAGCTGGTGCCTCCTGGTTAAAACTAAACACTATGATGCCACCTACACCAAGATCAGCTCTTGTTAGATGTCCTGAGTGGGCCCCAGGGCCCTCAACAGTCTCCAGGACACTCATTTCAAACTTCTAACAGGGAAAAACCTCTGGTTCTTGCAGCACTTGAAGCGTGCAACACCACTGTATAGTTACAGTGTGTGTGATGTGTCCTTTCATACTTACAGTGTGTGCCTGTAAACAGTGTGTGTGTTGTGTCGTTTTATACTCAGGGTGTGCCTGTAACCCCATTCTGTACCTAAAGTGTGTGTGCCACGCCATGTTCTACCTAAAGGGTGTATGGTGTGTCAACTTCATTCTGTACTCTGTGTTTGTGCCACATCATGTTGTACCTAGAGTGTGTGTGATGTGTCTTTTTATATGCACAATGTGTGTGTCACACCATCTTGTACCTAAAGTGTGTGTGTTTTTGTTTAATATGTAAAGTGTGTGTGTGCGTCATACTATGCTATAGCTAGAGTGTGTGCGTTGTGTGGTTTTATACCCAGGGTGTGCGTGCAACAGCATTCCATACCCAAAGTGTGTGTGCCACACAATGTTGTACCTAGAGAGTGTGCCCTATGTCCTTTTATACCCATGATATGCATGCAATACCACATGTACCCAAAGTGTGTGTGCCACACCATGTTGTATATTGAGTATGTCTGTGCTATTGTTTAATAACGATAGTGTGTGTGTCATGCCATGTTGTACCTAGAGTGTGTGTGGTATTGTTTATTATGTATAGTGTGTGTGCCACACCATGTTGTACCTAGAGTGTGTGTGGTATTTTTTATTATGTATAGTGTGTGTGCTACGCCATGTTGTACCTATAGTGTGTGCGCTGTGTCCTTTCATAAGTACAGTGTGTGTGTCATGGCATGCTGTACATAGAGTGCGTGTGTTGTGTCGTTTTATACCCATGATATGCGTGCAATACCATTATGCACCCAAAGTGTGTATGCCACACCACATTGTATATCGAGTATGTGTATGCTATTGTTTAGTAACAATAGTGTGTGTATCATGCCATGTTGTAGCTAGAGTGTGTGTGGTATTGTTTATTATGTATAGTGTGTGTGCCACACCATGTTGTAGCTAGAGTGTGTGCGCTGTGTCCTTTCATAAGTACAGTGTGTGTGTCATGGTATGCTGTACATAGAGTGCGTGTGTTGTGTTGTTTTATACCCAGGATATGCGTGCAATACCATTATGCCACACCATGTTGTATATCGAGTATGTGTGTGCTATTGTTTAGTAACGATAGTGTGTGTGTGTCATGCCATGATTTACTTAGATTGTGTGTGCTGTGTTGTTTTTTCACCTCAGCACCATACACTGTGCACGGGTGGCAGGCCCCTCACTCGGTCCAGGGGAGGGGGCCACCTACATGTACTTTGCAGGGGCCCCCTTAAGTTGTGTTATGAGACTGTGGGTGTGCAGTGCCATTTTATATCCAGAATATGTAGTAAATGGTGGGAAGTGGGAGTCTGCTTGTGAGTTGTACACCCTGCAGGGTTGTGTGTCTGTCCCCCACGTCCAAGGGAGGGGACCTTTGCTTGAGGAAGTGATGCTTTTTGTAAGTCTGTTGGTCACTGTGTGAATCATGGATCCGGCTCGAAGATGCTTTTTGGAGGCGGAAGTCGATTAACAGTAAAGCCAAGTATGATCTAAAGCTTTTTACAGGTTTAAAATTCTGTTTTGATGTTAATTAATGGCAGACATGCAGACTGATCTTTAGAGAAAGACATCGGATTTTTGTCTTAGAAAGTCTGTTTTCAATGGAAAAAGTCCAGTGACAGGATATGGAGTGTATTTCAGCAAGAACTGGTAGACAATTTATACAATAAAGTATTCTAAGAGAACCACATTTTACAGAAAGACACAGGTGGCACCACAGAGAGTGCGGGGGCGACTTCTGATATTTAGGGCCTGACTTAGAGTTTGGCGGAGGAGTTACCCTGTCAAAAAGCGACGGATATCCCACCCTTCATATCACAATGTCCATAAGATGTATTAGGATTGTAATACTGTGGACGGGGAATCCCTCATGTTTGTGACGGATTACCCTGTCCACCAAACTCTAAATTAGGCTCTAATCCTAAAGCTGATATTTTCTGATCAACCTATTACAAAGATGAAATTAAATCTGTTTTAAGTTGTGTTTACCTGCAAGATGGTGAGACTTGAACAGAAAAAGCGATGGAGCAGGGCCTGAGTGAGTGTCTTATACCAGAGATGGTCAGACGGTGTGAGACCCTCACTTAAAACTGACCATGTCAGAGACGACCCCTGTACGGGAACTTTATCAGACTGAGGTGGAGGCCGAGCACTGTGGCATCTTCAGGGACAAAATTATAAGTAGAAGTACATTGATCGCAATCTCCACTCTGTTGATTTATCAATCAGAAAAACAAAAGAATCATGGCCTGATCTCTGGTGTTAGAAGATGCTACGTGTTATTCTCACTGCCTCCTCCGATCTTAAGGTAGGGGTGTTAGGAGGCTGCGTGTTATTCCACAGTCTCCTCTGATCTTAAGGTAGAGGTGTTACAAGGCTGCGTGTTATTCTCACTGCCTCCTCTGATCTCAAGGTAGAGGAGTTTGGAGGGTGCATGTTATTCTCACTGCCTCCTCTGATCTCAAGGTAGAGGTGTAGGCAGCTGTGTGTTATTCCTCAGTCTCCTCTGATCTTAAGGCAGTGGTATGAGGCTGTGTGTTATTCTGACTACTTCTCCGATCTTAAGGTAGGGGTGTTAGGAGGCTGCGTGTTATTCTCACTGCCTCCTCTGATCTCAAGGTAGAGGTGTAGGCAGCTGTGTGTTATTCCTCAGTCTCCTCTGATCTTAAGGCAGTGGTATGAGGCTGTGTGTTATTCTGACTACTTCTCCGATCTTAAGGTAGAGGTGTTACAAGGCTGCTTGTTATTTTCACTGCCTCCTCTGATCTTAAGGTAGAGGAGGTAGGAGGGTGCATTCTATTCCACAGTCTCCTCTGATATTAAGGTAGAGGTGTTAGGAGGCTGCGTGTTAATCTCCCTGCCTCCTCTGATATTACGGTAGAGGTGTTAGGAGGCTGTGTGTTATTTCTCAGTCTCCTCTGATCTTAAGGTAGAGGTGTAGGCGGCTGTATGTTATTCCTCAGTCTCCTCTGATTTTAAGGCAGTGGCAGGAGGCTGTGTGTTATTCTCACTACTTCTCAGATCTTAAGGTAGAGGTGTTACAAGGCTGCGTGTTATTTTCACTGTCTTCTCTGATCTTAAGGTAGTGGTAGGAGGCTGTATGTTAATCTCACTGCCTCCTCTGATCTTAAGGTAGAGGAGTTAGGAGGGTGCATTCTATTCCACAGTCTCCTCTGATATTAAGGTAGAGGTGTTAGGAGGGTGCATGCTATTCCACAGCCTCCTCTGATCTCAAGGTAGTGGTAGGAGGCTGTGTGTTATTCTCACTGCTCCTCTGATCTTAAGGTAGAGGTGTTAGGAGTCTGCGGGTTACTCCACAGTCTCCTCTGATCTTAATGTAGAGGTGATAATTAAGAGAGACTGAATGTCACTGCTTCTCTCTCTCTTCTCAGCCCAGGGTTAGGATAGTGAAGAGAGGCTGCTTTCCTGACATTGACCCCTCTGATTTCAGGGCAAAGGTCTTATGGAACAAAGGCAGAGTACCAGCACTGTTACTAGAGGTTCCATACCTTTAAAGGCAGAGTACCAGCACTGTTACTAGAGGTTCCATACCTTTCATGGTGGAATACCAGCACTGTTACTAGAGGTTCCATACCTTTCATGGTGGAGTACCAGCGCAGTTACTAGAGGTTCCATACCTTTCATGGCGGAGTACCAGCACTGTTACTAGAGGTTCCATACCTTTCATGGCGGAGTACCAGCACTGTTACTAGAGGTTCCATACCTTTAAAGGCAGAGTACCAGCACTGTTACTAGAGGTTCCATACCTTTAAAGGCAGAGTACCAGCACTGTTACTAGAGGTTCCATACCATTCATGGTGGAGTACCAGCGCAGTTACTAGAGGTTCCATTCCTTTCATGGCGGAGTACCAGCACTGTTACTAGAGGTTCCATACCTTTCATGGCAGAGTACCAGCACTGTTACTAGAGGTTCCATACCTTTAAAGGCAGAGTACCAGCACTGTTACTAGAGGTTCCATACCTTTCATGGTGGAGTATCAGCACTGTTACTAGAGGTTCCTTTCATGGTGGAGTACCAGTGCTGTTACTAGAGGTTCCATACCTTTAATGACAGAGTACCAGCACGGATACAAGAGGTACCTTACCTTTCATGGCGGAGTGCCAGCGTTGTTACTAGAAATCCCTTACCTTAAATGGCACAGTACCTGCACTCATCAGAAGAGATGCAGTTCTTTTAAAGGCACAGTACCAGAACCTATCCAGCACCTTTAGTGCATTTAATGTCAGAGTGCCAGCACATCTTAGAAGATGTTAAGTATGTTTAATGTCAGAGTACCAGCACATCTCAGTAACTAATAGGTACCTTATGCTAGTGCCAGCACATCTCAGTAACTAATAGGTACACTATGTTAGTACCAGCACATCTCAGTAACTAATAGGTACTTTATGCTAGTGCCAGCACATCTCAGTAACTAATAGGTACTTTATGCTAGTGCCAGCACGTCTCAGTAACTAATAGGTACCTTATGCTAGTGCCAGCACATCTCAGTAACTAATAGGTACACTATGTTAGTACCAGCACATCTCAGTAACTAATAGGTACTTTATGCTAGTGCCAGCACATCTCAGTAACTAATAGGTACTTTATGCTAGTGCCAGCACGTCTCAGTAACTAATAGGTACCTTATGCTTGTACCAGGACATCTCAGTAACTCACAGGTACTTTATGCTAGTACCAGCACATCTCAGTAACTAATAGGTACCTTATGCTAGTACCGGCACATCTCAGTAACTAATAGGTACTTTATGCTTGTACCAGGACATCTCAATAACTCAAAGGGACTTTATGCTAGTACCAGCACATCTCAGTAACTAATAGGTACACGATGCCTGTGCCAGCACATCTCAGTAACTAATAGGTACCTTATGCTAGTGAGTTCCTACACTCCTGTCCTTCCTCTATAAACACTGGTGATGAGTGTACACAGGATACTTCTGGGTGAGAGGGTTTTTGATGCACACAGTGTCACTGTGTGCAAGGTATAGGGAGCTGGAAACTTATATTCGGAGCAGGAACAAAGCTCTCAGTGGAACCTGGTGAGTACTGAGCGCTGGAGCATTTCCCAACCAGACCCGGGGGGACACTGCTGTGAGGGTGGGTTGGAGGTGGTCGGGTCATTAAAGGCTCAGGCTAGGTGCCTGGTGTTGGATTTACCTAATGGTTTGTTGCACAATTCACATGTCAAACGTTTTCAAGGCTCGGCACGTGCACGGTCTCTTAGAGTCAGAACTGACCCTCGGCTCCGGCTCGGCTCTCCCTGCTAATCGGTGGGCTCGCACACTCACGGGTGGGCAGCCCTGGACCCGAGCTTAGGGGTCAGGTACTCGAGTGACACCTGTAAGTCTGTGTCCACCCCAGTGCCTCACCTGCACCAAGCAGGGCCAGGAGGAGCAGTGACCCCCTGGAGAGATAGAAGTATTCATTCTACTCTTCAGGCAAAGAGCTGCTTTCAAATAGCCAAAGCCCCCCAAGAGGAATCATGCTTATTCTGTTAGCTCACAAACCGCTTGAAAGACTCTTAGGAGGAGACTTACTAAAGCTTTGCATCAGGGTTACGTTACTTTTATGGCACAGACTGGACGCCAAATTCTTTTTAGTTTTTGGTAAGCAACAAAAATCAAAAAATGTTGACTTCCTAAAATGGGACTCCAATGCCTTTCATACATAGTGAAAGTCTATTTTACATTTGCAAACGGTGGAATTTACCGATTCGCACCGTTTATGAATGCAAAGTCCTTTGATACATGTGGCCGTAAATGTTTTGCAGTAACTGTGTAGCACTTTCTATCCATACGTGAGATGCTGAGGCCCTTGCCCACATCAGCAGCATGTTCGACAGTGTACGGTGTGTGGTTGGAAGGATGATGTCTTTGTTTTGATCCTGTGTCAGAAGTGATTCCGTATTGTATTTGGTGACCACCGCGATGTGGTTATGGTGTTATGGGACACAGGGTTAGCAGTGTGGTGGGTGAAGAAGTGTGTGAGAGAGGACTGTAGTTTATGGTGTTCGGCAGTGTATGGTGTGTGGTTGGAAGGATGATGTCTTTGTTTTGATCCTGTGTCAGAAGTGATTCCGTATTGTGTTTGGTGACCACCACGATGTGGTTATGGTGTTATGGGACACAGGGTTAGCAGTGTGGTGGGTGAAGAAGTGTGTGAGAGAGGACTGTAGTTTATGGTGTTCGGCAGTGTATGGTGTGTGGTTGGAAGGATGATGTCTTTGTTTTGATCCTGTGTCAGAAGTGATTCCGTATTGTGCGTGGTGACCACCGCGATGTGGTTATGGTGTTATGGGACACAGGGTTAGCAGTGTGGTGGGTGAAGAAGTGTGAGAGAGAGGACTGTAGTTTATGGTGTTCTGCAGGCCGGTGGCATTGAGCAGCTCTGCAGGTACCTGTAAGGAATTTCTTAAGATTGTAGTCCACGTAGCTGGTTACTGCACTGGGATGTCCATTCTGGGAATATTTGTTTAAGGTTTATGGTCCTGAGCAGGCATGGGTTGGAGGGGGACATGCTGGGGTGACCTGCTGGGATGGACTTTGGTAGTATCATCCCACATCTGATTGTCATTGTGAGATGTCAGAGAGTGATCGAAGAATGTATCTTGTGGGGACCTGCAGTGGTGGCCTGAGTTCATGCCCTCCATTGGCCAGCAGCAAGGGCAGATCTCTTCAGTTATTCCATGACTCTTCGGTGGACGATGGGTGGTTTATTGCTGTGGACTGGGGCAGCACAGGGTGATGCACACGGCCTGTACCAGTTTTGTTTTATGTCAGTGTAAGAGTGCCAAGCAGTATAAGGGGAGGTAACTCCTCTGTGTTTTTTCTTTACGCCCATCTGCATGTGGCCTGAGCCCATACCTATTATACTGTATTTCTGAATACAGACACCACAGAGTGTACTATGTGCCATGTGAATAACATTGTTACAATCTAAATAAGCACTTTGATTGACATTAGCACCTCTGGTTCTGTATTTTCTGCATTGACAGCTTCATGGTGACAACATCACAACATATTTACTGTTTTTTAGTTATGAAATGTACTTGTTGAAGAAAAGCAGTGTAGATTTGGTCTTTGTAAGTGTCGTGCATGGTCCATATTACCAGAAATTCAGCTTTGTTCCTCCTCTCGAAGCGGGGCCAACATTATCACCTCCACTTTTAGGACAATGAACATTTGGAGGCAGAGGGTGCTGTCCTTAAAGGTCGCCTAAAAATGTTCTTGCCAAGTGTAATGTCTAGTGGTATCTAGTGGCTGTCTAGCAGTATCTAGCAGCATCTAGCGGTATCTAGTGATGTCTAGTGTTATCTTTTGGTAGCTAGTGGGTTCTAGTGGTATTTTGCAGCTGTCTAGACATATCTAGTGAGTTCTAGTGGTATCTAGTGGTATCTAGCATTATCTACAAGTATTTAGCAGTATCTAGTGGTATCTAGTGACTATCTAGAGGTCTAGCAGTATCTAGCAGCATCTAGTGGAATCTAGCAGTATCTATGTGTATTTAGTGGTATCTAGCGGTATCTCGTGCTAGAGGCATCTTGTGGCTATCTAGCAGTATCAACATGTATCTAGCAGTATCTAGTGGTATCTAGCGAGTTCTAGCGGTATCTAGCTGTATCTTGGGACTGTCTAGAGGCATCTAGTGGCTATCTAGCAGTATCGAGCTACTGTTTAGCGGTATCTAGTGGCTGCCTGGAGGTATATAGAGGTTGTCTAGCAGCATCTAGTGGTATCTAGTGGTATCTAGCAGGTTCTAGCAGTATCTAGCAGTATCTAGTTGTATCTCGCAACTGTCTAGCGGTATCTAGTGGCTATATAGCAGTATCTACATGTATCTAGCAGTATTTAGAGGTACCTAGTGGTATGTTGCAGCTGTCTGGCAGTATCTAGTGACTGTCTAGCGGTATCTAGTGGTTGTCTAGAGGCTGTCTAGCTGTATCTAGAAAATGTCTACAGGTATCTACCAGTATCTAGAGACCATCTAGCGGCATCTAGTGGTATCTAGTGCTATCTAGAGGCTGTCTACTGGTGTCTAGTGGTATCCAGCAGTATTTAGTGTTATCCAGTGCTATCTAGTGGTATCAAGCGGGTTCTAGCGGTATCTATCTGTATTTCGCGCCTGTGCAGAGGAATCTAGTGGCTATCTAGCAGTATCTACATGTATCTAGCAGTATCTAGCGGTATCTGGTGGTATCTTGCGGTTGTCTAGCAGTATCTAGTGACTGTCTAGCGGTATCTATTGGTTGTCTAGTGGTATCTAGAGGCTATCTATCTGTATCTAGAGATTGTCTACAGGTATCTAGAGACCATCTAGAGCTCATCTAGCGGCACCTAGTGGTATCTAGTGCAATCTAGAGCCTGTCTACTGGTATCTAGTGGGTTCTAGTGGAATCTATCTGTATCTTGCCCCAGTGTTGAGGTATCTAGTGGCTATCTAGCAGTATCTACATGAATCTAGCAGTATATAGCGGTATCTAGTGGTATCAAGCGGCTGTCTAGCAGTATCTAGTGACTTTCTAGCGGTATCTAGTGGTTGTCTAGAGGTATCTAGAGACTAGCTAGCTGTATCTAGAAGTATCTAGAGACTGTCTACAGGTATCTATCAGTATCTAGAGAATATCTTGCGGCAACTAGTGGCATCTAGTGCTATCTAGAGGCTGTCTACTGGTATCTAGTGGTAGCTAGTGGTTTCTAGTGGTATCTAGAGGTATCTAGTGCTATCTAGTGGTATCTAGTGGTATTTAGAGGTATCTAGTGGTATCTAGTGGGCTCTAGCAGTATCTAGTTGTATCTTGCAACTGTCTAGAGGAATCTAGTGGCTATGTAGCAGCGTCTAGCAGCATCTAGTTGTATCTAGAGGTATCTAGCAGGTTCTAGCAGTATCTAGCGATATCTAGCTGTATGTTGCGACTGTCTAGAGGTATCTAGTGGCTACCTAGCAGTAACTATGTGTATCTAGCAGTATCTAGTGATATCTAGTGGTATCTAGCAATATCTAGTAGTATCTAGTGTTATCTAGTGGGTTCTAGCGGTATCTAGCTGTATCTCACGACTGTCTAGAGGTATCTAGTGGCTATCTAGCAGTACCTAAATAAATCTAGCAGCATCTAGCGGTATTTAGTGGTAACTTGCGGCTGTCTAGCAGTATCTAGTGACCATCTAACGGTATCTAGTGGTTGTCTAGAGTTATCTAGAGACTGCCTAGCTGTATCTAGCAGTATCTAGAGAATATCTTGCGGCATCTAGTGGCATCTAGTGCTATCTAGAGGCTGTCTACCGGTATCTAGTGGTAGCTAGAGGTATCTAGCAGTATCTAGTGGTATCTAGTGGGAACTAGAGGTATCTAGTTGTATCTCGCGACTGTCTAGAGGTATGTAGTGACTATGTAGCAGGTGTGTCTAGCAGTATCTAACGGTATCTAATGGCTGTCTATCTGTATCTAGTGACTGTCTAGTGGTATCTAGCGGTTGTCTAGAGGTATTTAGAGGCTGTCTAGCTGTAGCTAGCGGTATCTAGCAACTGTCTACAGGTATCTAGCAGTATCTAGCGACTATGTAGCGGTATCAAGTGTTATATAGTGCTATCTAGCAGCTGTCTACCGGTATTTAGTGGCTGTCTACCGGTATCTAGTGGCTGTCTAGCAGTATGTAGGTGTATGTAGTGGTATTTAACTGCTGTCTAACAGTATCTAGTGGCTGTCTAGTGGTATCTAGAGCTGTCTCACAGTATTTAGGTGGATATAGCAGTATCTAGCTTCTGTCTAGTGGTGAATAGCAGTATCTAGTGTTATCTAGCAGTTGTCCAGTGGTATCTAGTGCTATGTACCGGTATTTAGTGGCTGTCTACCGGTATCTAGTGGCTTCCTAGCAGTATGTAGGTGTATGTAGTGGTATTTAGCTGCTGTCTAACAGTTTTGAGTGGCTGTCTAGTGGTATCTTGAGCTGTCTCACAGTATTTAGGTGTATACAGCAGTATCTAGCTGCTGTCTAGTGGTATATAGCAGTATCGAGTGGTATCTAGCAGCTGTCCAGTGGTATCTAGTGCTATGTAGCGGTATCTAGTGGCTGTACAGCGGTACCTAGCAGCTATCTAGCGCTATCAAGCGGCTGCCTAGTGCTATCTAGTGGCATCTAGTGCTATCTAGAAGTAGCTAGCTGCTGTCTAGCAATATCAAGCGGCTGTCAAGCGGTATCAAGCGGCTGCCTAGTGCTATTTAGCATTATCTAGTGTTACCTAGCATCAGTCTAGTGGTATGTAGGGGTATCTTGTGGTATCTACCAGCTGTCTAGTGGTATCTAGCTGCTGTCTAGCAGTATCTAGTTGCTGTCTAGCCATATCTAGCGGCTGTCTAGCGGTATCTAGCCGCTGCCTACCGGTATTTAGCCACTGTCTAGTGATATCTACAGTACCTAACGGCTGTCTAGGGGTATCTAGCGGCTGACTAGCAGTATCTAGCAGTATACAGCAGCGATATAGCAGTATCTGACGGTATCTAACTGTATCTACCGGTGTCTAGTGGTATCTAGAGGTATGTAGCGGTACCTAGCTGCTGTCTAGTGGTACCTTACTCCATGAGTGTGTCACGTTATCACGAGCAGGGATTTCTGTGTACCAGAGGATAAATTAAGAACGGATGGAGGGAGCATTGAGGTTTTTGTTAAGGCCTAGACCACTGTGCCAATGCGGGCCAGAAAATCCTCTTTGGTGCTGGGACCCGGCTGACAGTGTTACCGGGTGAGTGCAATGACTCAGAAATGCACAGCCGGCATGAGGGCCAGGAGGTTCTCTGTTACTGAGAGTTCACGTTCACAATGGTATTTGTTGAGTAATTCTGTTACATCTAATGTCCCAGGACCTCTCAGCTGCACCTCTGTCTGCACGGAGTGTGTAACCTATGTATGAGTCAATGAATACCATGGACTTACACATGTGTTGTTGGATCTGTTTATAGGGGGCATTGATTGAATTCAGGGGTCTTGCTCTTCTCCTGAGTAACACTCACCTAGAGAGTTTGCAGAGCTTTCAGCAATAACCCTACACCTCTCTCCTACAGCAGAGTGTGTAATTTATATATGGCCGATGGACACAATAGACTTACAGGTGATTTATTGGGTCTCCTTGTAGAGGACACTGATTGAATTCAGGAGAGTGGTTGTTGTCACTTGATTGATTTCAGGAGAGTGGTTATAGTCACTTGATTGAGTTCAGGAGAGTGGCTGTTGTCACTTGATTGAATTCAGGAGAACGGTTGTTGTCACTTGATTGAGTTCAGGAGAGTGGTTGTTGTCACTCTATTGAATTCGGAATAGCGGTTGGTGTCACTTGATTAAATTCAGGAGAGTGGTTGTTGTCACTTGATTGAATTGAGGAGAGTGGTTGTTGTCACTTGATTGAATTGAGGAGAGTGGTTGTTGTCACTTGATTGAATTGAGGAGAGTGGTTGTTGTCACTTGATTGAGTTCAGGAGAGTGGTTGTTGTCACTTGATTGAATTAAGGTAAGTGGTTGTTGTCACTTGATTGAATTGAGGAGAGTGGTTGTTGTCACTTGATTGAATTGAGGAGAGTGGTTGTTGTCACTTGATTGAATTCAGGAGAGCGGTTGTTGTCACTTGATTGAATTAAGGTAAGTGGTTGTTGTTACCTGATGGAATTCAGGAGGGTGGTTGTTGTTCCGAGTTGAATGCCCCGGAGTGTATGCAGACCTTTAAACCTTCACCACCTCTGCAACTCTGATCTATAGCGAAGGGTTTAACCCATATATGGTCGATAATCATGACAGACTTACAAATCTATTGGAGGGTCTTGCACAGTTTCATAGTTGTTGAGTATTTTTACCTAGGATCAAAATCTGGTTGTATAACAGAACACTGATTGTTGTGTAAAAATACTGTCACCAGATGATTGACTACTATAATAATGAGAAGGTAAGTATATGTAGGTCTGTATACATATGCTACTCTTACCTCACTTCCACATACCTTGACTATATATATCATCAAGGTACATATATGTGGGACTGACTACCCTAGACCTAAATCAAATTACATATACTTTCATTCAACATTTCATGGTAAAATGATTTATATGATTGATATTCTGGTAGTAAAACGCATAATCCAGGACGCAAACCTGCATTGCTTACTTTGCATATATGGCAAGGCTGCACAACTATAAAACCTGATGCAGCAAGCTTGCGCAGCATTCAAATCAAATGCAGCAAGCTAACACAGCTTTAAAGCCTGATGCAGCAAGCTAACACAGCTTTAAAGCCTGATGCAGCAAGCTAATGCAGCTTTAATGCCAGATGCAGCAAGATAACACAGCTTTAAAGCCCGATGCAGCAAGATAACACAGCTTTAAAGACAGATGCAGCAAGCTAACACAGCTTTAAAGGCAGATGCAGCAAGACAACACAGCTTTAAAGTTAGATGTAACAATCTAACACAGCTTTAAAGAGAGATGCAACAAGCTAACACAGCTTTAAAGCCAGATGCAGCAAGCTAACACAGCTTTAATGCCAGATGCAGCAAGCTAACACAGCTTTAAAGACTGATGCAGCAAGCTAATGCAGCTTTAAAGCCAGATGCAGCAAGATAACACAGCTTTAAAGCCCGATGCAGCAAGATAACACAGCTTTAAAGACAGATGCAGCAAGCTAACACAGCTTTAAAGCCAGATGTAACAAGCCTACACAGTTTTAAAGTTAGAAGTAACAAGCTAACACAGCTTTAAAGAGAGATGCAGCAAGCTAACACAGCTTTAAAGCCAGATGCAGCAAGCTAACACAGCTTTAAAGCCTGATGTAGCAAGCTAACACAGCTTTAAAGCCTGATGCAGCAAGCTAACACAGCTTTAAAGACAGATGCAGCAAGCTAACACAGCTTTAAAGCCTGGTGCAGCAAGATAACACAGCTTTAAAGACAGATGCAACAAGCTAGCACAGCTTCAAAGCCCGATGTAGCAAGATAACACAGCTTCAAAGAGAGATGCAACAAGCTAACACAGCTTTAAAGCCAGATGCAGCAAGCTAACACAGCTTTAATGCCAGATGCAGCAAGCTAACACAGCTTTAAAGACTGATGCAGCAAGCTAATGCAGCTTTAAAGCCAGATGCAGCAAGATAACACAGCTTTAAAGCCCGATGCAGCAAGATAACACAGCTTTAAAGACAGATGCAGCAAGCTAACATAGCTTTAAAGCCAGATGTAACAAGCTAACACAGCTTTAAAGTTAGATGTAACAAGCTAACACAGCTTTAAAGAGAGATGCAGCAAGCTAACACAGCTTTAAAGCCAGATGCAGCAAGCTAACACAGCTTTAAAGCCTGATGTAGCAAGCTAACACAGCTTTAAAGCCTGATGCAGCAAGCTAACACAGCTTTAAAGACAGATGCAGCAAGCTAACACAGCTTTAAAGCCTGGTGCAGCAAGATAACACAGCTTTAAAGACAGATGCAACAAGCTAGCACAGCTTCAAAGCCCGATGTAGCAAGATAACACAGCTTCAAAGCCTGATGCAGCAACATAACACAACTCTAAAGCCCGATGCAGCAAGCTAACACAGCTTTAAAGCCAGATGCAGCAAGCTAACACATCTTTAAAGCTTGATGCAGCAAGATAACACAGCTTTCAAGACGGATGCAGCAAGCTAACACAGCTTTAAAGCCTGATGCAGCAAGACAACACAGCGTTGAAACCAGATGTAGCAAGTTTACACAGATTTTAAAGCCAGACGCAGTCCCCTAACACACTTTGAAATCAGACGCAGCAAGCTTCCACAGCCTTAGAATCAGATGCAGCAAGCTTACACAGCCTTAGGATCAGAAGCAGCAAGCTTACAGAGCCTTAGAATCAGATACAGCAATCTTACAGAGCCTTAGAATCAGATACAGCAAGCTTATACTGCTTTAGAGTCAGATGCAGCAAGTTTACACAACCTTAGAATCAGATGCAGCAAGGTTACACAGCCTTAGGAACAGACGCAGCAAGCTTACACAGCCTTAGGATCAGACGCAGTAGGCTTACACAGCCTTAGAATCAGATACAGCAAGCTTGCACTGCTTTAGAGTCAGATGCAGCAAGCTTACACAACCTTAGAATCAGATGCAGCAAGCTTACACTGCTTTAGAGTCAGATGCAGCAAGCTTGCACAGCCTTAGAATCAGATGCAGCAAGCTTGCACAGCCTTAGATTCAGATGCAACAACCTAACACACTTCGGAATCAGACACAGCAAGCTTCCACAGCCTTAGAATCAGATGCAACAACCTAACACACTTCGGAATCAGACACAGCAAGCTTCCACAGCCTTAGAATCAGATGTAGCAAGCTTACACACTTCGGAATCAGACTCAGCAAGCTTACACAGCCTTAGAATCAGATGCAGCAAGCTTACACACTTTGGAATCAGATGCAGCAAGCTTGCTCAGCCTTAGATTCAGATGCAACAACCTAACACACTTTGGAATCAGATGAAGCAAGCTAACACTGCTTTAGAGTCAGATGCAGCAAGCTTACACAGCCTTAGGATTAGGCGCAGCAAGTTTATATAACCTTAGAATAAGACGCAGCAAGCTAACACAGCCTTAGAATCAGATGCAGCAAGCTTGTATAACCTTAGAATAAGATGAAGCAAGCTTACACTGATTTAGAGTCAGATGCAGGAAGCTTACACAGCCTTAGAATCAGATGCAGCAAGCTTACACAGCCTTAGAATCAGATGCAGCAAGCTTACACACAGCCTTAGAATCAGATGCAGCAAGTTTACACAGCCTTAGAATCAGATGCAGCAAGCTTGCACAGCCTTAGAATCAGATGCAACACGCTTACACAGCCTTAGAATCAGATGCAGCAAACTTGCACAGCCTTAGAATCAGATGCAGCAAGCTTACACAGCTTTAGAATCAGATACAGCAAGCTTGCACAGCCTTAGAATCAGATGCAGCAAGTTTACACAGCTTTAGAATCAGATGCAGCAAGCTTACACATCCTTAGAATCAGATGCAACAAGCTTACACAGCCTTAGAATCAGATGCAACAAGCTTGCACAGCCTTAGAATCAGATGCAGCAAGTTGGCACAGCCTTAGAATCAGATGCAGAAAGCTTACACAGCCTTAGAATCAGATGCAGCAAGCTTGCACAGCCTTAGAATCAGATGCAGCACGCTTACACAGCCTTAGGATCAGACGCAGCAAGCTTTCACAGCCTTAGGATCAGATGCAGCATGCTTACACAGCCTTAGGATCAAACGCAGCAAGCTTTCACAGCCTTAGGATCAGATGCAGCAAGCTTACACATACTTAGAATCAGATGCAGCAAGCTTACACATCCTTAGGATCAGACGCAGCAAGCTTACACAGCCTTAGGATCGGACGCAGCAAGCTTACACAGCCTTAGAATCAGATGCAGCAAGCTTCCACAGCCTTAGGATCGGACGCAGCAAGCTTAATCTGCTTTAGGTTTAGATGCAGCAAGTTTACACAGTTTTAAAACCAGATTATAAAAGCTTTCTCAGTTGTTTGTCCGGCTACTGGAAGTTTGCACAGCTTTATAGTTAGCTGCACCAAAGGTTCTGCAAATGAAGATATTTTGCAATAACTGTACTTGTCTAACAGAGCTTGATGGCATTCTGATATATGAGAGCCGGGAAGAGGTCATGCCCATCCTAAGACCACAGGTCTTTGGTAGTTCATCAGGTTCTGGGAAGTTTGCCAGCTCAGTTCCGTGGAGTGAAAACCCCAGAGGGTCCCTGCTGCCTCCTCTGGCCTCCATAGTCATCACAGATGTCCTTTGACACTTCAGCTGGACCTGTGACCACCTGTTCAACATGAGACATGTGTGCACAGAAAGACAGTGCGCACAGCTTCTGCCTGGGTATACACCGAGCCGTAAGCAGTGGTGTGACGAGAGAGGCTCCTGAGAAGACGTTCACTATGATTGATACCATAAGTGCACAGGATGCAGGAGAAAAGAGGGCTCCGGGCAAGAGAGAGGTTTTTGATGAAGACCCTGTTACTGTGTGAATACTGGGGGGAGCTGGAAGCTGGTGTTTGGGGAAGGAACAAAGCTCTCTGTGAAGCCAGGTAAGTCCAGAGCTCAAGATGATTGCATAACTCACCCTCAGGTACCACCTAATACCCTCAGGTACCATCTTTAACCATCAGAAACCACTGTTCACCCTCAGGTACCAATGTTAATCCTCAGGCACTGCTGCTCACCCTCAGGTGCCCCCTCTTACACTCAGGAGCTACAGCTCACCGTTAGGTACTGCAGCTCACCCTTCAAGTACCACCTATTACCCTCAAGTACCACCTTTCACCCTCAGGTAACACTGCCCACCCTCAGCTACCACGGTCACCCTCAACTACCACCTTACACCCTCAGGTAACACTGCTCACCCTCAGGTACCACTGCTCACCCTCAGGTACTGCTGCTCACCCTCAACTACCACCTCTCACCCTAAGGTGCCACCTTCAACCCTCAGGTACCACTGTTCATCTGTAGGTACCACTGCTCACCCTCAGGCACTGCTGCTCACCCTCAGGTACCCCTTCTTACCCTCAGGTGCTACAGCTCACCCTAAGGTACTGCAGCTCACCCTTAGGTACCACCATTGCTCTCAGGTACCACCTTTCATCCTCAGGTAACACCTCTCACCCTCAGCTATTACTGGTCACCCTTAACTACCACATCTCACCCTCAGGTACCACTGCTCACCCTCAGGTATCACTGTTCCCCAGCAGGCACTGCTGCTCACCCTCAACTACCACCTCTTATCCTCAGGTGCCACCTTCAACCCTCAGGTATCATTGTTCACTAGCAGGTACTACTTCTCACCCGCAGGCAGTGCTGCTCACCCTCATGTACGCCTTCTTACCATAAGGTGCTACAGCTCACCCTCAGTGTCACAGACAAGCCCCCCACACACACCTCAGTGTCACAGACAAGCCCCCCACACACACCTCAGTGTCACAGACAAGCCCCCCACACACACCTCAGTGTCACAGACAAGCCACCCCACACACACCTCAGTGTCACAGACACGTTCCCCAACACACACACGCACACCGCCCACACACACACACACACAGACACACATGCACACACAAACACACACTCACCTCAGTGTCACAGACAAGCCCACAACACAGTGGCACAGACAACCCCCCACACACTCACCTCAGTGTCACAGACAAACCCCCCCCACACTGAGACAGAGATGCTTTTTGTGGTCCTTGTGTCACAGTGTGAATTATGGAACAGGGCGGAAGGCGCGATTTGGAGGCAGAACACAATTAAGTGTAAACCCAGGTAGGTACTCGCCACTGCCCATGTAGGTACTCATCACTGCGCTTCACTCTTGATGTTATATTTAAGGTCCACCTTGGAACGTAATATTTATAAAAAGCTGGATGTTGTCAGTGATAATTCGGAATTATCAAAGACCATTTTCACTCTTCGCTGAGTTTTAAGGTCCCCGTGACAAGTGGAGTTGAATCTCCTTTCAAGAGCAAACCCCAACTTACTCATGAAAATAGATCGCAAGTCAGGAGGAAATTTCACAATCTGACGGTTTTGCAGATAGTGGTTTTACGAAGCAAAACCTCAAGATAATTTGACTGCCAAGGAACTTCTTCTTATCTCAGGGTCAGGAGTGATAGTTAAGGTAAGGCTGTGGGTTGTTCCTGTTGCCTCCTCCGATCTCAGGGTCAGGGGCAATAGTTAAGAGTGGTCTCAGGTCTCCTACTCTCTGTGGTCTCAGGTTTCCTTCTCCATGTGGTCTCATGTCTCCTCTTTCTCCATGCTCTCAGGACAGCTACTTCCTGTGGTCTCAGGTCTCCATAAGGAATCCTTGTTGCTGCTGTCCTAGGCTTCCTTCACTCTATGGTTTCAGGTCTCTTTCTTCTGGTTATCTTGCGTCTCCTTTCCCCTGTGGTCTCAGGTCCTCTTCTCCCCTGTGGTCTCCAGCCTCCTCTCTGTGGCTGTTAATGTTCTTCTATCTATCATCTCATGTCCCATCATGTCTTCCTCTACCTGTGGTCTCAGGGTATCCTCCTTCATAAGGTCTTAGGTTCACTTCTTCCTGTTGTCTCGGGTGCCCCTGTGAACTAGTGTCTCCTGATCCAATTGGTCCTGGTTCTCCTAATCTCGGTAGCCATGGAGTTCATTCTCCATGTAGTCCCATATTCTCCCTGCAGTGTTGTTTCATCGCCCCCCATGCCCCTACACACCTCCACTCTAGACATCTTAGCCAGAGAGAGTGATGTTTTTGTAAGTGTGTTTGTCAAAGTGAGACAGAGCTCAGGCTGGAAGATGTTCTTCGGAGACGGAACTAGATTAGCAGTAAAGCCAGGTATGTCATCACCATACATAGGAGAAGGCTACAGGCTTTTCTCACTGTCTCCTCTGATCTCAAGGTCAGGAGTGCTAGTTAAGAGAAGGCTGTGGGTTATTCTCACTTCCTCCTTTGATCGCAGGCTCAGGAGTGCTAGTTAAGAGAAGGCTGTGGGTTATTCTCTCTTCCTCCTCTGATCTCAGGCTCAGGAGTGCTAGTTAAGAGAAGGCTGTGGGTAATTCTCACTTCCTCCTCTGCTCAATGTTTTAAAGTACTGAGACTTTTGAGAAAGGTCCTCTTTATGCTTCCTTTCTTAGGAAGGAGAATTATCAGCCAGGCCCTCAATCTTTCACAACTTGATTATGGCAATGCACTATATCTTGGTTTGCCTGGTTACGTCATCAATAGGTTACAGGTGGTGCAAAATGCAGCTGCCAGATTGCTGATGGGTGTGCCAAGACAACACTCCATGAAGAGAGCCCTTAAGGACCTACACTGGCTGCCAGTCCAACAGCGGATCCAATCTAAAGTTTTGTGTATGCTGCACAAAGCGTTTTATAGGATAGTCCACGTCCTAGTGAGTTCTTTCCTCTCCTTATAATCCATCTAGACTGCTCAGATCATCTTCGCTCACTTCCTTCAGATTCCTACAGTCATGAAGGCCTGCTGGGGAGGCTGGTGCTTCCGTTACTTAGCCCCCAGACTCTGGAATTCTCTTCCTCTTAAAACGTGGCAAGTCACTAATTAACTTTCATTCTGCATGGCCATAACGACCTGGTTATTCAACATGTAATGCCACCTGTCGGTCGTGCTACTTTGCACCAGTGCTAGGAGGCCTCCAGGTAGCCATGCACTTTACAAATCCTCCAGACTAGACTAGACTAGGGAGGGTCCTTTCTGACAACGGTGGCAAGGACAGGCGAGGGGCTGGCTAAGGGTACAAGAGGGTTGAGGGTCCTCTCTGGTGGTGCCATGGAAGCCCCCAAGTCTACCCTTTGTCCTAGGGCACCTCACACCAGGGAGATGGTTTCTGCCCCACCAAGGCTTATCTCAGTTTTATCAAATTTGTGAGAGTTGCACTCCACAAATATTTCACACCTGAATAATACATATTGCTGAAGTTACAAATCATCCACACTATGGTGTTGAGATGTGGCAGATGTAGTTGTTACACTTTTATATGAATGTCATTTTGAAATGGTCTGCTGACTTTATTTAGGTGATAAATGTATATTTTGTTTCCATAATATGTCCCACCCGTTCCTTCTGTAGAGTTAGTCTAGTATTTGTTGAATGCGGCTGAATCCAGGTCATTGTTATAATATTATCAGATAACAGATAATAGAGTGTGGGCCATCTGTCTGAACAATAAAACTCATTATTAAAATCCAAGTGCGAGCTATGATAGAGATTTACTTCATCGATCGATCTGAGATGAAATATTGCTGTAGACACCACAGGGGGTTGTCCTGATAGACCCTGCTCTAAAAGGACAGGTACTCTCCTGTACTGGGTACCAGCACTCCTATATTTCTATTTAAAGCCCTGCTGATAACTTTGCCTGTGGTAAACCCCACCCTGGCTCTGCTGTGAATGGTCCTGGGGAAGCAGGTGTCCTTTGGCTGTGTCTCTTTGTGGGTGTTTCACCTGCTCCCAGGACCAACTTTCCACATTTTGTCCCATTTAAGCTCTGCTAAATGGCATCACCAAGGTGTGAATGGCTTAAGTGGTCTATGAGAGGTAGGGGTGGGGAGGTGGGGATCTGTGAGAGGTAGGGGTGTGAAGGTGGTGGTCTGTGAGAGGTGGGATGAGAAGACCGGGGGTCTGTGGAAGGTGGGGAAGGTTGGGGGTCTGTGAGAGGTGGGGGTAGGAAGGCTGAGGGTATCTGAGGTCCACAGACCACTGCCTGGTCACCTCCCAAGGGTCTTTCACAAGGGTGAACATCTGGACTCGAGAGGATAAAGTTCACGCACCCCTAGTGAGGCGATTCCTGAGGTTTGTGTAAAGGTGTGTGGCACTGTGTGAGCTTTGGCAACAGACTCTTCTTTGGAGCTGGGACCTGGCTGGCAGTGACACCAGGTGAGTCCTTCAGAGGGATGCAAGTGACAGATGCACTATTGTGCACTAGTGAAACTTCAGTGAGTCAATGCACCATTGTGTTTATGTCAAATCAGACGCCTCAGCCAATTGTTGGGCCCATAGGCAGAAGGGCCCAATGAAGAATGAGCTGTTAGTTCAGGGGCGTTAGTTCAGGAGTGCTGTCCGAACGGTGAGCTTTAAGGAAACACTTTTAGGCCAGTTTGTGGCAAGGAGGGTGGAATACATCTTACAGATCAACTGTTCTTAATATTTATCAATTAATACAGATTTTCATTTCTATAAAAAGGTAATAAAAGGACACCAAATGCTAATTATCTGCACCAATTAACTTTAAAATATTTAAACTGTTAAAATTCACATCAACAAAAGTGAGAGATGTGCCAGCTGCTTGGTCACTGTAACAGGTTGATCAAAGAAGCTCTTTGTAAGGGGAGCTACATTTACCTCAAACTTTTCTGAACTCCTTCAGAGTTGTCCACCTGCCCCTCCTACATGACTGCGGATGGTCATCATGGGTGGCAATAGGTTCATTAGGAAATGTGAAGAAATCTAGTTTCATCTCTGTGAATCTGATTCATGATGGCTATTTGCCACAGGTCAAGTCCACAGCTTGCTTCCCACATTGCATTTAAGGTACAGTCTGTAAGGGCTGCGGAAGATGTAGTTGCCTCTGATATCGCTTCACGAGATAAGATTCCAATGACTGCCCTTGTGTGAGCACTCACCCCTCTGCAGCATTCAAGCACATGTGCAGCTACCAGCAGGGTGTATAGCCAGTCACCTTTGCAGTACTACTGCAATATACTCCCTCTCTAATTTGATGGATTTAGGAGGTTTGAGAGGGTATTTCATGACTTCTCAGCACAGGTACTGGGCCTTACAGTGCGGTTTAGGAGGAAGCTTCATCCCTTATTGGCTCAGACACTGGACCTTGCAATGGGGTTTGAAAAGAACCATCATGCCTCATCAGCTCAGTTACTGACCCTTGTAACGTGGTTTAAGAGGGGACTTCATACCACATCAGCGTATGTATTGGCCCTTACTAATGGGTTAAAGAGGAAAATTCATGCCTCATTGGCTCTGGTAGTGGCCCCTGCGATGGAGTTCAAGAGGGGCTTCATGCCTCATAGACACAAGTACCTCATAAATAAGGTACCAACCCTTCTAAGGGGTTTAAGAGGTGACTTCATGCCCCATAAACACAGGTACTGGTCCTTACAATGAGGTTTAAGGGAGGACTCCAAGCCTCATAGACACAGGTACCTCATAGATAAGGTGCTGACCCTTCTATGGGGGTTAAGAGGTGACTTCATGCCTCATACACACAGGTACCTCATAGACACAGTTACCAGCCCTTACAAAAAGGCTTAGTAGGCGGTTTTGCTGAAACATTTAGAACATGGTAAAACCTGCGTTCCTTATAATGATGAACCCCACACCCTGGTGGAACCCCCTCTCCACGATAGAAAGTCCAATCACTTCTTATGCAAATAATGTAGCTCAAGGTGTGAGAGCTGCAGTCCTGTCTGATCCTGTGAATATTTTTGTGAGTTTTCAAATCCCCATCCAGATAGAAAGAGATATGAAAGAACCTCTGGGGTTTGATATGGATTGAGATCGACTCCGCAGCTAAGATTATAGGATATATTATTTTTTATACATGAGCATTTGTTTGTGATTGTTTTATTGTTCCTAAAGGTAGGCTTAAAAAGAAAGAATTCAGGATCACATGTATGAACATTTGGAACTGCAATGTCCTATCTGCGATTCAATGCGAATCGCAATGAGGAAATTGCCATTCCAAATGTACTCCATTGAGTTTCTTTTGCAATTACTAGTGGACGCAAATAGACCTACCTCATCAATATTCATGAGGTTGATCGCAACTTGTGACCCACTGTGAATAGCTACAATCATAGGGATGGTGGCCTGCTAGGGACAGCAGACCACTGTCTTTGCTTGCTTTTGAATAAAACTATTTTTTTTTTTAATGCAGCCGATTTTCCTTGAAAGAAAACGGGATGCGTTCAAAGGCAAAAAAATGAATGTTTCTGTTTAATTTTTTGAGTAGGAAGTGGTCCCTGGGGCCACTGCCTGCTCTTAAAAAAACATGTTCGCATGCATTCACCAAGGGGAAGGGGTCCCTTGGGGATCCATCACCTTTTCAGAATGGGTTACCACCAATTTAAAATTGGTGATAACTGTGATTGTTTTGTGACTGCTTTCACGGCCACAAAACAATCATGCATACCACTGCGAGTTGCTATTAGAAAGGGACGCACTTAGCACACCCCTTCCTAATAGTGAGTCGCAAACCCATTTTGCAATTCAGCAAATAGGATAACGAAACGCAAATCTGGATTTGTACTTAAGGAAATGCTTTTTCTTAGTCGCAAGTGGCCCGTTTGCAACCAAGAAAAAGCTACGTACATCTGGCCCTCAGTCCTTTACTCTTACTGGTTCTAGTGAAGTAGAAGAAATGTACACATATGGAGGGAGCAGAGGTTCCCCACTCAACAACACAGAGAAAAAACTACAGCAATGTTTGTAGACTGCTATCGGGTGACTGGATGACTCTTATGTACTCAAGAATCCCACTGCTAGTCAGCATGGGGGGGTCACACAAATTAGGGGTAGTGCGTGTCACATTGCGCACCATGTCTGACAGTGGATAGCACGTGTAACATTTGGTAGCGTATGTGACACTGGCTAGCATGTGTAGTATTGTGTATGAAATTTGTCATCCTTACCCCTCCCTTTACCCATCCTTACCTCTCTCTCCTTCACTGTCTCTCTCTCTCTCTCTCTTTGCACCCATCCTTACCCCTCTCTGTACCCATCCTTACCCCTCTCTGTACCCATCCTTACCCCTCTCTGTACCCATCCTCACCTCTCTCTGTATCCATCCCTACCCCTCTCTGTACCCATCCTTACCTCTCTCTCCTTCACTGTCTCTCTCTCTCTCTCTCTCTCTCTCTCTCTCTCTTTGTACCCATCCTTACCCCTCTCTGTACCCATCCTTACCCCTCTCTGTACCCATCCTTACCTCTCTCTCCTTCACTGTCTCTCTCTCTCTCTCTCTCTCTTTGTACCCATCCTTACCCCTCTCTGTACCCATCCTTACCTCTCTCTGTATCCATGCCTACCCCTCTCTGTACCCATCCTTACCTCTCTCTCCTTCACCTCTCTCTCCCTCACTGTCTCTCTCTCTCTCTCTTTGTACCCATCCTTACCCCTCTCTGTACCCATCCTCACCTCCATCTCCTTCACCTCTCTCTCCTTCACTGTCTCTCTCTCTCACTCTTTGTACCCATCCTTACCTGTCTGTACCCATTCTTACCTCTCTCTGTACCCATCCTTACCCGTCTCTGTACCCATCCTTACCTGTCTTTGTACTATCCTTATCCCTCTCTGTACCCATTCCTACCTCTCTCTGTACCCATCCTTAGCTCTCTCTGTACCTATCCCTACCCATCTCTGTACCCATCCTTACCTCTCTCTGTACCCACCCTTACCTCTCTCTGTACCCACCCTTACCTCTCTCTTCTTCACTATCTCTCTCTCTGTACCCATCCTTACCTCTCTCTGTATCCATCCTTACCTCTCTCTGTATCCTTCCTTACCTCTCTCTGTACCATCCTTACCTCTCTCTTTCACTAACTCTCTCTCTCTGTACCCATCCTTACCTCTCTCTCTTTCACTGTCTCTCTCTCTGTCTGTACCCATCCATAGCTCTCTCTGAACCCATCCTTACCTCTCTCTGCACTCATTCTTACCTCTTTCTGTCTGTACCCATCCTTACCTCTCTCTCCTTCACTGTCTCTCTCTCTCTCTCTCTTTGTACCCATCCTTACCTCGCTCTGTACCATCCTTACCCTTCTCTGTACCATCCTCACCTCCCTCTGTACCCATCCCTACCCCTCTCTGTACCCATCCTTACCTCTCTCTCCTTCACTGTCTCTCTCTCTCTTTGTACCCATCCTTACCTCGCTCTGTACCATCCTTACCCTTCTCTGTACCATCCTCACCTATCTCTGTACCCATCCCTACCCCTCTCTTTACCCATCCTTACCTCTCTCTCCTTCACTGTCTCTCTCTCTCTTTGTATCCATCCTTACCTCTCTCTGTATACATCCTTACCTCTCTCTGTACCCATCCTTACCTCTCTCAGTACCCACCCCTGCCCCTCTCTCTGCATATCTTTACCTCTCTCTCCTTCACTGTCTCTCTCTCTCTCTCTCTCTGTCTGTACCCATCATTACCTCTCTCTGTATACATCCTTACCTCTCTCTCTTTCACTGTCTTTCTCTCTCTCTCTCTGTACCCATCCTTACCCCTCTGTGTACCCACCCTTACCTCTTTCTGTGCCTATCCTTACCCCTCTCTGTACCCATCCTTACGTCTCTCTGATTTACTGTCTCTCTCTCTCTCCCTCTCTCTCTCTCTCTCTCTCTGTACCCATCCTTACACCTCTCTGTATACATCCTTAACTCTCTCTCCTTCACTGTCTTTCTCTCTCCCTCTCTGTATCCATCCTTACCCCTCTGTGTACCCATCCTTACGTCTTTCTATGCCCAACCTTACCCCTCTCTGTACCCATCCTTAACCCTTTCTGTACCATCCTTACCTCTCTCTCCTTCACTGTCTCTCTCTCTCTCTGAACCATCGTTACCCCTCTCTGTACCCACCCTCACTCCTCTCTGTATCCATCCTTACCTCTCTCTGTACCATCCTTACCTCTCTCTGTACCCATCCTTACCTCTCTCTATGCCCATCCTTACCCCTCTCTGTACCCTTCCTTAACCCTTTCTGTTCCATCCTTACCTCTCTCTCCTTCACTGTCTCTCTCTCTCTCTGAACCATCCTTACCCCTCTCTGTACCCACCCTCACCCCTCTCTGTATCCATCCTTACCTCTTTCTGTACCATCCTTACCTCTGCCTGTACCCATCCTTACCTCTCTCTCCTTCACTGTCTCTCTCTCTGTACCCATTCGTACCCCTCGCTGTACCATCCTTACCTCACTATGTACCATCATTACCCCCTTCTGTACCATCCTTACCCCTCTATGTGCCATCCTTAGCTCTCTCTGTACCATCCTTACCCCTCTCTGTGTCATTCTTATCTCTCTCTGTTCCCATCTCTACCCCTCTCTGTACACCACCTTTACCTCCTCTGTCCAGAGTGCTCCTGGGGGAGACATGTTTTGGTTGGACCTTCACACACTGTGTGAATTCTGGTTACAACAAACTCTCCTTTGGAAAAGGCACAACACTGACAGTGAAACCAAGTGAGTTCACTAGAAATATTCCAGAAAGAAGTAAAAAGCAATACATATTTTGTTTACAATATTGTCTCAGTGCAGAAACTCATCTGAAAGTCTCAGAAATTACAAGAGACATTAATGACTGTCGCAGCTTCAGTTCATTGGAAAAAATGTGTTTTTAGCTGTAAAGCAGTGCACCTGGTACATAGGTATAATTTACCATAAACATGTCAAGGTTGTAGTTACTTCCACATCGGCTAATTAGCACTGAGTGCCATGTCTGGACAGGATGCAGTGGCATGAGCTGAAAGGGCAGAGGTTTTAAACAGAGCCCTAGAGATGTATGCAGTGTTAAGTGCCTCACACATTGTGAACAAACATAAACATCATATTAGGGGTGGGCGTAACTGGCGTACTTCTCTCTCGCATAATTACTCGTAATTACTGCAAAATCACTCGAAATCATACATAATTGAATGAGAAATGTAATTAAGAATTTAGTGCTATTTTCTTAGTTTCAAAATGGGCCAGAGGATGCATTTTGTGCTACAAAAGAGCACTAAATGCTGCAGGACTTGAACAGACGTAGCCCACAGATGTTTGCTCTTTCTTAGTTTGCTGCTCCTGTGGTATGATTTTTGTCCCAATTCACACTTAATTACACAAACTGGTGTAATCCCATGAGATATAATCTGATGAGATATAATCTGATGAGATATAATCTGATGAGATATAATCCAGTGAGATAGTTACTGGCAAATCAGCCGTACGTAGAGATGTGTGTGCAGCTAGATCATCTCATTTCCAATCCAACAGGGCCATCTCTGAGATTCATCCTTTTAAGGTTAATACTTCAGGACCACTGTTTTATTAACACAGCCATGTGTCATTAGCCAGAAGAGAGATGTTGTTTACTGGACAAGTCTTTTGTTAACTGTGACTTAAGGCTTGGGAGAAATTTTAATTACGCTGGAGAAATGGGACCAATCTCAGTAATTAATGTGATTATATTTTATTGGAATATATCTCACTTTATTATATCTCACCGGATTATAGTTTAATTGATTATAGTGATAGAGCATTGATGAAAACTTTGGTGCAGATTTATAAAAGTTTTGCATCTAGATTACATCACTTTTATGGTGGTGCAGCACGTCTAAAAAATTATTTTGGGCATTTACTAAGCCACCCAAAGTTTTTTTGTGTAATTTTTAAATACAAAGTAACATTAGGCAGTTTCAGGGAGGCGTTCCATGAGTGGAGCAACGTACGTCTCCCTCAAGCAGGCGTAACGAGGAGAAATCTCTTTGTGTCCTTTCCACACGTGCTGCGTTCTGCTGACACATAGAAAGAGGATGAAGACTTTCAGGATTGCTTTTGTACTGAAAGGTGCTCCTTCTTACCCAAAATATAATCCTTGCACCATGGTGCAAAGGTGTCTGTGCTGGTGCTAAGCAGCCAAAGTGCGCCAGCGGAAGGAGAGAGCTGAAACGCATCATATCTTAGTAGCTATAGTGCTGTTCAGCTCTCTCCCATTCATTCGGCACATTGCTGCCCTGCATTTCTTGAATTGAAAGTAAATCTGCCCTCAGTACTTAATTACTCATGCCATCGAGTTCGCATATATTGCGCTTGCTGAATTATGCAGGAGAAAAGTCTCTTGTGATGTGTTCATTATAATTGCTCTAGATGTAAAATGAGACGTGAGTTTAGCAGCATTGAGTACCACTGAGATGAATCATGGCAGTAGATGGTATGTATAGTGCTGCGTGACAGTGCAGGCTGTAGAAGGCGCTATATGAATCCTTGCTTCATCTGAGCTCACAGCGCCCAGTGCACGCAGGAGAGCAGCTCCTGTGCACACTGAGGTTTCTGCTCTGCTTTGCACCAGGGTGTGACTACTGGAGCTGGTTACAAACTGATCTTTGGACGAGGCACCCAAGTGAGAGTTACACCAGGTAAATGCCACTTTTGGGTATTATTGCAGATTTAAAACCTCTGTTACCACCTAACGCTCCTCCCCGACAGTGCTCTGTGTCTTTCCTAAATTTTAAGTTAGTGAGCTGACGTATGTTTTAATTTTAAGTTCATCTTCGTTAGCTAAAATTATTTCATATCAAATACTAAGCTTAAACATATGTATTTTGTTTTGGAAACACGGAATTTGAGAGTGCTGTTCAGACATAATGTAGAAGGAGGTTTAATGGTAAAATAGCTTTAAAATCTATTCAGTGCTGCGCTCCCGCCCCTTGTGTGACTATCTGCTCTCAATAGACTCCTCAGTGCTGTGCTCCTGCCCCTTGTGTGACTATCTGCCCTTCTATAGATGCTGTAGTGCTGCGCTCCCACCCCTTGTGCGACTATCTGCCCCCTCTATAGATGCTGCAGTGCTGTGCTCCCGCCCCTCGTGTGACTATCTGCTCCCCATAGACGCCTCAGTGCTGTGCTTCCACCCCTCGAGTGACTATCCGCCCCCTATAGATGCCTCAGTACTGTGTTCCTGCCCCTCATGTAACTATCTGCCCCCTCTATAGAGGCCACAGTGCAGTGCTCCTGGTGTGACTATCTACCCCCTCTACAGACACCTCAGTGCTGTGCTCCTGCCCCTTTTGTGGCTATCTGCCCCCCCCATAGATGCCCCCATGCTGTGCTCCCGCCCCTGATGTGACTATCTGCCCCTCTATACACTCAGTGCTCTGCTCCTGCCCTTTTTGTCCCTATTTACCCCGCTTAGATGCCGCCATGCTGTGCTCCTGCCCTCTATAGATGCCTCAGTGCTGTGCTCTCACCTCTCATGTGACTATCTATCCCCTCTATGAATGCCTAAGTGCTGTGCTCCCGCCCCTGGTGTGACTATCTGCCCCTATAGACACATCAGTGCTGTGCTCCTGCCCCTCTCATGACTATCTGCCCCCTATAGATGCCCCAGTACTGTGCTCCTGCTCCTCATGTGACTATCTGCCCCCTCTATAGATGCCTCAGTGCGGTGCTCCTGCCCCTTGTGTGACTATCTGCCCCCTCTATAGATGCTGCAGTGCTGTGCTCCTGCCCCTTGTGTGACTATCTGCCCCTATACATGCCTCAGTATTGTGCTCCTTCCTCTAATTTGACTATCTGCCCCCTCTATAAATGCTGCAGTGCTGTGCTTCTGCCCCTCCTGTGACTGAGGCTCACATCTGCCCTCTCTATAGAGGCCTCAGTACTGTGCTCCTGCCACTTTTGTGGCTATCTGACCCCCCCATAGATGCCCTTTTTGGCACTATTTGCCCCCCTTAGATGCCGTTGTGCTGTGCTCCTGCCCTCTATAGATGCCTCAGTGCTGTGCTCCTGGCCCAGGTGTTACTATCTGCCCCCATAGATGCCTCAGTGCTGTCCTCTTGCTCCTCACAAGGGTGACCCGCAGTCATTTCACGCTCAGTGTTTTTAGGGGCGTTTCTCATGCAGACTCACAGTGGCTCATCGACTGACGTACGACCCTCACAGGTCAGATTAATTAAATGTAGCCCCTGAACCAGGTCTTGTTATTAATCTATGAGCGAAGCCTCATTCTCCTTCGTTGTAAAACTAAAGACAGGAGTCAATCACTTCATGTGTGCCAAACGCAGACTATGGTTGCAGACTCTCTTAAGTCCCAGTTGCCTCACTTACAAAGCGTGTGCTCCTGGGCAGCACCCCTTCCAGATCATTGCCTTACGTAGCTTAGCCGAGAAACCTCAGAGCACAGTAATGTGTTTTGATTCACATTGTGCTCTGGAAGCTCTGATTACTGCAAGATTTAAAAGACTCTAGTGCAGCTATAACAATGTCCAGTAATGTATCTGATGATTCTTCCTGTGTTTCACCTCATGCTGCGGCTCTTAGGGCCAGGCCGGACCCCGGCTCAGCTCATGTCCACATTCTGCAGCACACATACCAAGAGGAAACAGCCTCAAAGGATAGATGTTTGCAGGGAGGTGGCCCTTCCTGCACAAAAACTACACAGAGCACAGACCAGGCACCCTGGTGCCATGATGCAAGGGTGCCTTAGTTGGCGCTAGGCAGCGACTGGTGCGCCAAAGCTAGGAGGGGGCAGAACTGTAGCTTCACTGGGTGGCATGACATGTTAGCAGTTATTCAGTTTATTTAATTAACTGACTCTGTGGCTGGTGGGATCCTTTGGGTATACAATGAAAAGTATTGAAAAGTAAATGTGGAGCAAAGTATGAAAGTAAAGTACAAAGGTAAAGTACAAAAGTAAAGTACGAAAGTGAATTACAAAAGTAAAGTATGAAGATAAAGTACGAAAGTAAAGGACGAAAGCAAAGTATGAGCGTAAAATAAAGTAAAAAGTAAAGTACAAAAGTAAAGTATGAAATTAAAGTATGAAAGTAAAGTCTGAAAGTAAAGTATGAAGATAAAATACTTAAGTAAAGGATGAAAGTGAAGTATGAAAGTAAAGTGTGAAAATAAAGTAAAAAGTACAGTACAAAACTAAAGTATGAAATTAAAGTATGAAAATAAAGTACAAAATTAAGGTAAGAAAGAAATATATAAAAGTAAAGTGCAATAGTGAAGTATGAAAGTAAGGTATGAAAGTAGTTTGAAAGTAAATTTTGAAAGTAAGGTATGAAAGTAAAGTATGAACTTAAAGTTCAAATTTAAAGTATGAAATTAAAGTATGAAAGTAAAGTACGAAAGCAAAGCATAAAAAGACGGTATGAAAGCAAAGCAAGAAAATAAGGTATGAAAGTAAGGTATGAAATATGAAAGTAAAGTATGAAATTAAGGTATGAAAGTAAAGTATGAAAGTAAAGTATGACTGTAAGGCATGAAAGTAAAGTATGAAACTAAAGTATGAAATTAGGTATGAGAGTAAAGTATGAAAGTAAAGTACAAAAGTAAAGTATGAAAGTAAAGTTAAAAAATAAAGTAAGAAAGTAAAGTAAGGTAGGAAATAAAGTACAAAAGTAAATTATGAAAGTAAACTATGAAAGTAAACTACAGAAGTAAAGTATGAAAGTACATTTTGAAAGTAAAGTATGAAAGTAAAGTACAAAAGTAATGTATGAAAGTAATGTACAAAAGTAAAGCTTGAAAATAAAGTATGAAAGTAATGTATAAAAGTAAATTTTGAAAGTAAAGAAGGAAAATAAGGTATGAAAGTAAAGTATAAAAGTGAAGAAAAAAAGTAAAGTGAGAAAGTAAAGTATGAAAGTAAGGTACGAAGGAGAAGTATGAAAGTAAATTATGAAAGTAAAGTACAAAAGTAAAGTATGAACGTAAGGTATGAAAGTAAAGTATGAAACTAAAATACAAAAGTTAGGTACAGAAATAAAGTATGAAAGTAAGGTATGAAAGTGAAGTATGAAAGTAAAGTAAGAAAGTAAACTATGAAAGTAAGGTAGGAAATAAAGTACAAAAGTAAAGTATGAAAGTAAACTACGAAAGTAAAGTGCAGAAGTAAAGTATGAAAGTAAAGTTCAAAAGTAAAGTATGAAAGTAAAGTATGAAAGTAAAGTACAAAACTAAAGTATGAAAGTAATGTGCAAAAGTAAAGCTTGAAAATAAAGAATGAAAGTAAGGTATGAAAGTAAAGTTTGAAAGTAATGTATAAAAGTAAAGTTTGAAAGTAAAGAAGGAAAATAAGGTATGAAAGTAAAGTATAAAAGTAAAGAAAAAAAGTAAAGTAAGAAAGTAAAGTAAGAAAGTAAAGTATGAAAGTAAAGTACAAAAGTAAAGTTTGAACGTAAGGTATGAAAGTAAAGTATGAAACTAAAATACTAAAGTTAAGTATAGAAATAAAGTATGAAAGTAAGGTATGAAAGGAAAGTACAAAAGTAAAGTATGACAGTAAGCCACCCACAGACTTTCTTGCATTTTCTAGCCTTGTCACAGTTCTTTGGGGTTCCTATGTCCACAGCATGGGGGCTTCTTGTTATGGGAGGGAACACTGTGCAGCTCAGCACCTATGCGCTGGTGTTTGGTGTGGGGACAGAGCTGTCTGTGAAACCAAGTAAGTTTCATTTTGTTGACTCTGGTACAGAACATGGGTACATGCACAATTTCTATAAATGAGCAGCCATGCCCGGTGACGTAGGGACCCTGTCCCTTGGCAGATCACTGGAGGGATCACAGAGCGGGTCACTGGAGGGATCACAGAGCGGGTCACTGGAGGGATCTCAGGTCAGATCTCTGAAGGGATCTCAGAGAAAGTCATTGGAGACATCCCATGGCAGGTCACGGGAGGGATCTCAGAGCAGGTTACTAGAGATATCTCAGGGTGGGTCTGTGGAGGGATCTCAGGGTGGATCACAGGAGGGATCACAGGTAGGTCACTGGAGGCATCTCTGTGCCAGTCACTGGAGGAATCTTAGGGCAGGTCACTGGAGGCATCTTAGGATGAGTCTCTGGAGGGATCTCAGGACGGGTCAGTGGAGGGATCTCAGGGTGGGTCACTGGAGGAATTTTAGGGCAGGTCACTGGAGGCATCTGGAGAGATCTTAGGACGGGTCAGAGGAGGAATCTCAGGCTGGGTCTGTGGAGAGATCTCAGTGTGGGTCACTGGAGGGATCTCAGGACAGGTCACTGGAGGGATTTCAGGGCAGGTCCCTGGAGGGCTCCCAGGGCAGGTCACTGGTGGGATAGCAGGGCAGGTAGTGAGGGATCTCGGGGAAGGTCACTGGAGGGATCTCAGGGCAAGTTACTGGAGGGATCTCAAGGCAGGTCACTGCAGGGATCTCAGTGAAGGTCACTGGAGGGATCTCAGGGCAAGTTACTGGAGGGATCTCAAGGCAGGTCACTGCAGGGATCTCAGTGAAGGTCACTGGAGGGATCTCAGAGCAGGTCACTGGAGGGATCTCAAGGCAGGTCACCACAGGGATCTCAGGGCAGATCATTGGGTGCATCTCAGGGCAGGCCACTGGAGAGATCTGATGGCAATTCACTGGAGGGATCTCAGGCAGGTCATGGAAGGGATCTCAGCGCAGGTCACTAGGGTATCTCAGGGCAGGTCACTGGAGGGATCTCAGGGCAGGTCACTGGATGGATCTCAGGGCAGGTCACCAGAGGCATCTTAGGGCAGATCACTGAATGGATCTCAGGATAGGTCACTGTAGGGATCTCAAGAAAGGTCACTAGAGGGATCTCAGTGGAGTTCACTGTAGGGATCTCAAGGTAGGTCACTGGAGGGATCTCAGTTCAGGTCACTGAAGGCATCACAGGGCATTTAACTGGAGGGATCTCAAGGCAGGTCACTGAAGGCATCTCACTGCGGTTAACTGGAGGGATTTCAAGGCAGGTCACTGGAGTGAGATCAAGGTAGGTTATTGGAGGGATCTCAGGGCAGGTTATTGGCGGGATCTCAGGAGAGGTCACTGGATGCATCCCATGGCAGGTCACGTCAAGGATCTCAGCACAGGTCATTGTGGGTATCTCAGGGAAGGTCACTGTATGGATCTCGGGCGGGTCACTGAAGGCATCTCTGGGCAGTTCACTGGAGAGATTTCAGGGTAGGTAATTGGAGGGATCTCAAGGCAGGTAACTGGAGGGATCTCATGGCAGGTCACTGGAGGGCTCACAGGGCAGATCATTGGGGGCATCTCAGGGCAGGTCACTCGATTTATCTTAGGGCAGGTCACTGCAGGGATCTCAGGGTAGGTCACTGGAGGGATCTCAAAACAGGTCATTGGAGGGATCTCAGGGCAGGTAACCAGAGGCATCCTAGGGCAAGTCACTGAATGAATCACAGGACATCTCAGGGAAATTCACCGGGGGAATCTCAGGGCAGTTCATTGGAGGGATCTCAGGGTAGTTCACTGGAGGGATCTCAGGGTGGTTCACTGGAGTAATCTCTGGGCAGGTCACTGATGAGATCTCATGGCAAGTCACTGGAGGGATCTCAGGGCAGGTCACTGAAGGCGTCTCACGGAAGTTCATTGGGTGAATCTCAGGGCAGTTCATTGGAGGGATCTCAGGGCAGGTCACCAGAGGCATTTTAGGGCAGATTAGTGAAGGCATCTTAGTACAATTAACTGGAGGGATCTCAAGGCAGGTCACTGGAGGGATCTGATGGTAGGTTATTGGAGGGATCTCAGGGGAGGTCACTGGAGGCATCCCATGGCAGGTCACTGCAGGGATCTCAGGGCAGGTCATTGTGGGCATCTCAGGGAAGGTCACTGGATAGCTCTCATGTCGGGTCATTGAAAGCATCTCTGGACTGTTCACTGGAGGGATCTTAGGGCTGGTAACTGAATGGTTTTCAGGGTGCGTCACTGGTGGCATCGTAGGGCAGGTCACTGGAGGGATCTCAGGGCAGGACACTGAACACATCTCTGGAAAGTTCATTGGGGGAATGTCAGGGCAGTTCACTGGTGGGATCTCAAGGCAGGTCACTGGTGGGATCTCAAGGCAGGTCACTGGAGGGATCTCGAGGCAGGGCACTGGAGGGATCTCAAGGCAGGGCACTGGAGGGATCTCCCAGCAGGTCACTAGAGGCATCTCAGGTCACGTCACTGGAGGGATCTTAAGGCAGGTCACTTGGGGGATCCCAGGGTGGATCACTGGAGGTATCTTAGGGCAGGTCACTGGAGGGATCTTAGGGCAGGTCACTGGAGGGATCTGAGGGCAGGTCACTGGAGATATTTCAGGGAAGTTCATTGGGGAATCTAAAGGCAGTTCACTGGAGGGATCTCAAGACAGGTCACTGGAGGGATCTCAAGGCAGGTCACTGGAGGAATCTTCGGGCAGGTCACTGGAGGCATCTCAAGGCAGGTTACTGGAGGAATCTCAGGGTGGGTCACTGGAGGCATTTCAGGGCAGGTCACTAGAAGGATCTCAGGGCAGGTCACTGGAGGTATCTCAGGGTGGGTCACTGGAGGCATATCATGGAAGGTCACTGGAAGGATCTCAAGGCAGGTCACTGGAAGGATCTCAGGGGAGGTCACTGGAGGTTTCTCAGGGCAGGTCCCTGGGCTGTAGCTAGTAGGTGAGCAATGGATTTAGAGAACGTGACCTTGGAAGTCACTTTGGACTTGGTGCAGCACTACTTGTAAAACCTCCTCATCAGCCTGACTCACAAGGACTCCTGCCCATCCTCTGGGTGTTGGGGCAGATGCATCTAGGTTCCTCTTCCTCCCTCTGCATCTTCACAACACACTGTGGAGCAGTCGTCAGTGACACTGCCTCACCAAAGAGAGGCCAGCAGCACTCTGCACAGAGCGTAAGGGCGCAGCACTGCACAGTGTGAGGCCAGCAATGCACTGCACAGAGGCAATCAGGCAGCTCTGGACAGTGTCCTGTAAGTGAGAGGCCACCATTGCACAGCACAGAAGTGAAGGATGGATACCTGGGCAATGCCACTGTCCGAACAGTGAGGGGTCAGCATTATACTGCACAGAATTCAAGGGTGTAGCACTGGACAGTGGTACTGTCCTAACAGTGAGAGGACAGGGTTACATGTCACAGAGATGAAGGGTGTCGTGTAGCACAGTGGTGTTCCATGGATGAGAGGCCAGTGTTACACTGCAGAGAATTTAAGGGTGTATCCCTGGGCAGAGTTACTGTCCTAGCAGTGAGAGGCCAGTGTTACATGAACAGAGATGAAGGACGCAGTGTAGGAGAGTGGTGTCCCATCACTGAGAGGCCAATGTTACACTGCACAGAGCTGAAGGAGGGTGCCACCAGCCCCAGGTTTTTGTTGCAGGTCGCAGTACTGTGGCACTGATGGCTTCCGTGTCTTCTTCGGATTAGGCACCACGATCACTGTCAGGCCAAGTAAGTATCTTTACACACCTTGAAAGTGAGTTTGTGGTTCTGTGTCTGTGTGACCATCAACTAGGCCCAGATTTACAATCACTTTGTGTTGAGTTTGTTCCTTTTATAAAGAATTCCTAACGAAAACTGTTGTGGTGGGATTTACAACCCAATGTGAATCAGGATTTGTATTAGACGGTGCTTGGAAGAAGCCCAAAACTGCAATATTTGCTGTGTTACTTTACTTTGCTTCAAAAGGGTGGGATGTATGGGGTTCCCGGGAAACCACCCAGGAGTTTTTTGTGGCACAATTTACTACCTTCAAAAAATTGTTGACAAAAATGAGCATCAAAATCCCTCGCCTCCTTGAGGTAGGTGTGATGAGGATAAATGATTTCATTTTTCCTGGTTATTCCCACATTGCATGAGTGCTGCAATGTACAGCAGACATACAATGTGGGAAATGCCTTAAAGCACAGATTGTGTACAGGAAGGGAACTCTTCTGGCATAAAACCTCTGCTTCCCACAACGCAGACAACCTTACACTATGACCCAAGGGAGCTTGCATTAGTTCATGGCAGCTCTGAGGAACTGGGCTGTTGGTTCCCTGAGTTATGAAGCCTGGCCACCAACAGCCACAATCCTGTGCAGAGTGAACCACAAAAAGTCAATAAATTAGCCTGTGCTAAACCCTGGGTATCGTGGCACAAAAAACAGTCAGGTTTAACTTAGATGCAATCTGTAAAGTATTAGAAGAAAAATCCCAAACCAAATTAGAAAAGTAGAGTAAATCTTAATATACATTCTGACACCAAAATGACAAACGTGCAATCAGAGGAACCAAAGTTATTAATTTGTAAAAATGTCATAAGAACTAGTACCTACAAGATCAACGCATCATCACGGACATCTAGTCACACGAGACACCTGAAAGTCAAAACATTTTGCTGACAGTGATGGAGTGTAGTTTGGATTCAGGAAGTGGATTAGGTCCAGTCAGCCCTTACCTTCTGACTTGGAAAAAGTTCTGGGAAAAATATTCTGCGATGATAAAGTTCAGCAGGGCAAGGCCACAGGGGTGTCTGTGGAGGGAGCATCATCATCAGATTGCCTTGGCTCAAAGCCACAGAGAAGATTTCTACGGTTAGACTTGGCTGCTATTTAATACTCAGGGCCATATTTATACTTTTTGATGCACAACTGCGCCAACTCAGTTGTGCGTCAAAAATTTTAACGTCGGCTAACGCCATTTCAAAGCGCCATGCGGGCGCCTTATTTATTGAATGACGTTAGCCGGCGCAGCTGACTGGTGTGTGTCAAAAAAAATGATTTACACCAGGCAGCGCCGGCGTAGGGGAAAATGGAGCTTGGGCGTCAAAAAATGGGGCAAGTCAGGTCTGAGGCAAAATTTTGGCCTCAACCCGATTTGCGCCATTTTTTTTTACACCCAACCCCCATTGAAATGATTAGCAAAGACAGGAGTCATGCCCCCTTGCCCAATGGCCATGCCCAGGGGACTTATGTCCCCTTGGGCATAGTGGCATGTAGGGGGGCACAAATCAGGCCCCCCTATTCCACAAAAAAATTACGAAAAAAATACTTACCTGAACTTACCTTAAGTTCCCTGGGATGGGTCCCTCCATCCTTGGGCGTCCTCCTGGAGTGGGCAAGGGTGGCAGGGGGTGTCCCTGGGGGCATGGGAGGGCACCTCTGGGCTCCTTCCGAGCCCACAGGTCCCTTAATGCCTGCCCTGACCAGGTGTTAAAAAATGACGCAAAAGCGGCTGGACGACATTTTTTAAGGCCCGCCCACTCCCGTGCGTCATTTTTGCACGGGAGTTTAAATAAGGCGCACATGCCTTAGAGTCATTTTTTAGAAGGGAACGCCCACCTTGCATATAATTAACGCAAGGTAGGTGTCCACGCTAAAAAATGACGCAAACTCCAAGATCTTTGGCGCTAGACGGGTCTAACACCAAAGTATAAATATGGAGTTAGCTTTGCGTCGGATTTGCGTAAAAAAAACCGATGCAAATCCGGCGCAAACAGAGTATAAATATGCCCCTCAGTCTCAGGTTCGAAAATGATTTAATGGCATAACCTGAAAGAGGCGAGGTCTTAAAAAAAATCCCTAGAGAAAGATACACATATTAAATAACATGTTTTACTCTAAGTGCGCTCACACATTGTGATAAACTGTGAACTGCAAAATGAGCGCAATCACTGATGAAGCAAACATGCACATCACATTAGTGGTGAGCGTAACTGACGTATTTCTCTCTAGTGTAATTACTTGAAATTACTGCAAAATTACTCATAATTAAATGTGTAATTCAGAATTTAGCACTATTTTTTTAGTGAAGAACACACCTTTGTGTTCAAAATGGGCCCCAGGACACCAACAAAATAGCACTAAATGCTGGAGGACAGAGACCTACTCCATATCACAAGAAGCAAAACCATTGTCCACTAAACTGTTACAACTCAATGGTCTCTTCATGCTAATGACACATGGCTGTGTTAATAATACAATGACCCTAAACTACTGACCTTTAAAAGGATCTATCTCAGAAATGGCCCTGCTGGATTATAAATGAGATCTTCTAGCCCCACACGAAATCTCTAAATACAGCTCGTTTGCCAGCAAACTATGTCACCAGATTTTATCACATCAGGTTATATCTCATCAGATTACATATCACTGGATTATATCTCACCAGAATATATTTTAATGGATTATATCTCACTGAATTATATCTCATTGGATTATATCTCATCAGATTATGGGGGTCATTACGACCCTGGCGGAACAAGTCCGCCAGGGCCGTGGGACGCGGTGGCACCGCCGACAGGCCGGCGGTGCCCCGCGGGGCATTCTGACCGCGGCGGCTCAGCCGCGGTCAGAGAAGGGAAACCGGCGGTCTCCCGCCGGTTTCCCGCTGCCCCAAAGGAATCCTCCAAGCCGGCGCAGCATGCTGCGCCGGCATGGGGATTCCGACTCCCCCTCCCGCCATCCAGTTCCTGGCGGTTCTCCCGCCGGGAACCGGATGGCGGGAGGGGGAGTCGCGGTGCCCCTGGGGGCCCCTGCCGTGCCCATGCCTATGGCATGGGCACGGCAGGGGCCCCCGTAAGAGGGCCCCTAAAAGTATTTCAGTGTCTGCAAAGCAGACACTGAAATACGCGACGGGTGCAACTGCACCCGTCGCACCTTCCCACTCCGCCGGCTCTATTACGAGCCGGCGTCATCGTGGGAAGGGAGTTTTCCCCTGGGCTGGCGGGCGGTCTTGTGAAGACCGCCCGCCAGCCCAGGGGAAAACTCGGAATACCCTCCGCGGTCTTACGACCGCGGAGCGGTATTTCGGAGGGGGGAAGCCTGGCGGGCGGCCTCCGCCGCCCGCCAGGCTCGGAATGAGGGCCTATATCTCTTCAGGTTTTATCTCGTTGGATTATATCTCACCTGATTATATCTCATCGGATTATATCTCACTGGATTATATCTCGTTGGATTATGTCTCACCCTATTATAGTGAGAGCAAGTTGATGGAAACTTTGGTGCAGATTTGCAAAGGTTTTGCCTCAGGATTGCATTACTTTTACAGTGCAGTCCAACACAAAATCTTTTCAGACATTTATTAAGCATGCAAAACCAATTTAGGTTGTTTTGTAAATATAAAGAAACACAAGGAAGCATCAGGGAGGCGTTCCATGTGTGGAGCATGGGTGTTCCCACGCATCCACCCAGGGCTTCAGGCGCATTCTCAGACTTACATAGTGTTGTACAGCTGGGAATGTGTCTAAAGCTACACTTGCAGGCGTAACAAGGAGAAATCTCTTTATGTCTCTTTGTTACTCTGCCTTTCTACACGTGCTTCATTCTGCTGACACATGGAAAGAGGAAAAAGCCTTTAAGGATTGCTTTTGTACTGAAAGGTGCTCTTTCTTACACAAAATATAATTCTTGCATCATGGTGCAAAGGTGTCTGTGCTGGCGCTAAGCAGCCAAAGTGCGCCAATGGAACGAGAGAGCTGAAACGTCTCATAGCTTAGTAGATATAGCGCTGTTCAGCTCTCTCCCATTCACTCGGCACCAAGCTGCCCGGCATTGCATGAATTGAAAGCAAATCTGCCCTCAGTACTTAATTACTCATGCCATCGAGTTCGCATATATTGCGCTTGCTGAATTATGCAGGAGAAAAGTGTCTTGTGATGTGTTCATTATAATTGCTCTGGATGTAAAATGAGACGTGAGTTTAGCAGCATTGAGTACCACTGAGATGAATCATGGCAGTAGATGGTATGTATAGTGCTGCGTGACAGTGCAGGCTGTAGAAGGCGCTATATGAATCCTTGCTTCATCTGAGCTCACAGCGCCCAGTGCACGCAGGAGAGCAGCTCCTGTGCACACTGAGGTTTCTGCTCTGCTTTGCACCAGGGTGTGACTACTGGAGCTGGTTACAAACTGATCGTTGGACGAGGCACCCAAGTGAGAGTTACACCAGGTAAATGCCACTTTTGGGTATTATTGCAGATTTAAAACCTCTGTTACCACCTAACGCTCCTCCCCGACAGTGCTCTGTGTCTTTCCTAAATTTTAAGTTAGTGAGCTGACGTATGTTTTAATTTTAAGTTCTTCTTCATTAGCTAAAATGATTTCATTTGAAATACTAAGTTTAAAACTTCTGTATTTTACTTTGGAAACACTGAACTTGAGATTGCTGTTCAGACATAATTTGGAAGAGGGATTAATGGTGAACTATTTTTAAAAAAATATAAAGAATTAATCAGAAAAAGGAAACAATAAAAATTAAAATAACAAGAAATGAAGCTAATTGTGTATCTTTTCAGGCACAAGATGAATTGTTTATACCTAGAGAAGCCAGATAAAAAGACACAGAAGTAGAGTGAAGAAAGGACGTTCTAGTGATGAGAGGACATGGCACAGTTGTGTATCTAGTTAGAGAGTATTACGGGCTGTAGATGGAAAGGGCAGCAGCAAACATTCAATGAGACAGGAGTGAAAGATGCAAGAGTGCACTACTGAATAAAGATAGTGAGGTGAACGTGGGAGGAATTATGAGGCAAGGGGACTCATTTATTGAGTGAGAAACTATTTAAAGGAGCAGAGAAGCTGAACATAACAGTGAAGTTTGTTGCACCATGTGAGGGTCCGGCTGGGGAGCTTCATGAACCGTGGTGGTCGTGGCCGGGCAGGCCATTCACTCCACTGGGCATTTCCCCAGTCGGCTGGAGCCCTTGAAGGCATCATTGAAAGTCTAGGGCTTCTCCTGGTGCCTCTGTACACAGCTTGAGAGTATGGTAGGGTAGCTTCATAAACCAAGGTGGTCTGGGCCGGACGGGCCTTTGACTCTAACAGGCATTTCCCAGTTGGGCCAGACCCCTCAGAGGCGGCTTTGAAAGTCTAGGTCTCCTCCTGGTGCCTCTGTACACACCCCTATATAGAAGCCTCAGTGCTGTGCTCCAACCCCTTGTGTGACTATCTGCCCGATCTATAGATGCCTCAGTGTTGTGCCCCCACAACTCGCATGAGTGACCTGCATTACTGTTACCCACAGTGATTGTAGGGGGGTTTCTCATGCAGCATCACAGTGGCTCATCACGTGACGTACGCCCCTCACAGGTCAGATTAATTAAATGTTGCTCCTGATTCAGGTCTTGTCATTAAACAATGAGTGAAGCCTCATTCTCCTTCGTTGTAAAACTAAAGACAGTAGTAAATCACTTCATGTGTGCCATCATCAGACTATGGGCTTGGACTCTCTTGCTCAAGTCCCAGCTGCCTCACTTACAAAACATGTGCTCCTAGGCTCATGCTGCGGCTCTTAGGGCCGAGCCAGAACTCGGCTCAGCTCATTTCCACATTCTGCAGCACACATACCAAGAGGAAACAGCCTCAAAGGATAGATCCTTGCAGGGAGATGCCCTTACCTGCACAAAAACTACACTGAGCACAGCCCAGGCACCCTGGTGCGATGATGAAAGAGTGCCTTCGTTGACGCTAGGCAGTGACTGGTGCACCAGAGGTAGGAGAGTGCAGAACTGTAGCTTTGCTACCGTTGCATCACTGGGTGCCATGAAATGGTAGCAGTTATTCAGATTATATATTTAAATTGCTAAGGTGGGATCATTTGGGTATGCAATGAAAAGTATTGAAAAGTAAATCTGAAGCAAATTATGAAAGTAAAGTACGAAAGTAAAGTACAAAAGTAAAGTATGAAAGTAAAGTATGAAAGTAAAGTATGAAAGTAAAGTATGAAATTAAAGTATGAAAGTAAAGTACAAAAATAAACTATAAAACTAAAGTACGAAAGTTAAGTATGAAGATAAAGTATGAAAGTAAAGTACGAAAGTAAAGTACAAAAGTAAAGTATGAAGGTAAAGTACGAAAGTAAGGTACAAATGTAAAGTATGAAATTAAACTATGAAGGTAAAGCATGAAAACAAAGTATGAAATTAAAGTATGAAAGAGATGTATGAAAGTAAGGTACAAAAGTGAAGTATGAAAGTAAAGTATGAAAGTAAAGTCCGAAAGTAAATTACGAAAGTAAGGTATGAAAGTAAAGTATGAAAGTAAAGTATGAAATTAAAGTATGAAAGTAAGGTACAAAAGTAAAATCCAATAGTAAATTATGAAATTAAAGTATCACAGTAAGGTACAAAAGTAAAGTATGAAAGTAAAGTACGGAAATAAAGTAAGAAAGTAAAGTATGAAAGTAAGGTATGAAATAAATTAGAAAAGTAAAGTATGAAAGTAAAATACGAAAGTAAAGTACAGAACTAAAGTATGAAAGTAATCTTCGATAGTAAAGTATGAAAGTAAAGTATGAAAGTAAAGTACAAAAGTAAAGTATGAAAGTAATGCACGAAAGTAAAGCATGAAAATAAAGTGTGAAAGTAAGGTATGAATGTAAAGTATGAAAGTAATGTACGAAAGTAAAGTTTGAAAGTAAATAAGTAAAATAAGGTATGAAATTAAAGGATGAAAGTAAAGAATAAAAGTTGAGTAAGAAAGTAAAGTATGAAAGTAAGGTACGAAAGAGAAGTATGAAAGTAAAGTATGAAAGTAAACTATGAAAGTAAAGTACAAAAGTAAAGTATGAAAATAAAGTATGAAAGCAAAGTAGGAAAGAAAGGTTTAAACGTAAGGTATGAAAGTGAAGTATGAAAGTAAAGTATAAAAGTAAAGTAGGATAGTAAAGTATGAAATTAAAGTATTACAGTAAAGAAAAAAGTAAAGTATGAAAGTAAAGTATTAAAGTAAGGTAGGAAAGAATGTACAAAATTAAGGTATGAAAGTAAAATATGAAAGTCAAGTAAGGAAGTAAAATATGAAAGTAAACTTCAAAAGTAAAGTATGAAAGTACAGTACAAAAGTAAAGTATGAAAGTAATAGATGAAAATAAAGTATGATAGTAAGGTATGAAAGTAACGAATAAAAGTAAAGTAAGAAAGTAAAGTATGAAAGTAAAGTATAAACGTAAGGTATGAAAGTGAAGTATGAAAGTAAAGTAGGAAAGTGAAGTATGAAAGTAAGGTATGAGAGTAAAGGATGATAGCCAATTATGAAAGTAAAATACAAAAATAAAGTATGAAAGAAAGCCACCTACAGACTTTCTTGCATTTTCTAGCCTTGTCACCGTTCCTTGGGGTTCCTATGTCCACAGCATGGGGTATTTTTGTTATGGGAGTATACACTGTGCGTCTCAGCACAGATGTGCTGGTGTTTGGTGTGGGGACAGAGCTCTCTGTGAAACCAAGTAAGTTTCATTTTGTTGACTCTGGTACAGAACATGGGTACATGCACAATTTCCATGTATGAGCAGCTATGCCCGGTGGCGTAGTGGCCCTGTCCCTGGGCAGGTCACTGGAGGGATCACAGTGCAGGTCACTGGATATATCCCATGCCAGGTCACTGGAAGGATCTCAGAGTAGGTCACTAGAGGTATCTCAAGGCAGGTCACTGGAGGGATCTTAGAGTGGGTCACGGGAGGGATCTTGGGTGGGTCACTGGAGGGATCTTAGGGTGTGTTAGTGGAGGGATCTGAGGGTGGGATCTCAGGCAGGTCACTGGAGGCATTTCTTGGCCGATCACTGGAGGAATAATAGGGCAGGTCACTGGAGACATCTCATGGCAGGTCAATGAATGGATCTCAGGCAGGTCAGTGAAGGGATCTCAGGCAGGTCACCAGAGGCCTCTTAGGGCAGGTCACTGAATCAATCTCAGGACAAGGCACTGGAAGCATCTCAGGGTTTGTCACTGGAGGGATCTCAGGGTGGTTCACTGGGGGAATCTCAGAGCGGGTCACTGGAGGTATCTCAAGGCAGGTCACTGGAGGGATCTCAGGGCAAATCAATGGAGGGATCTCAAGGTAGGTCACTGGAGGGATCTCAGGTCAGGTCACTGAAGGCATCGCAGGGTGGTTAACTGGAGGGACTTTAATGCAGGTCACTGGAGGGATCTCAAGGTAGGTTATTGGAGGGATCTCACTGTCGGTTATTAGCAGGATCTCAGGGGAGGGCACTGGAGGCATCCCATGGCAGCGCACTGCAGGGATCTCAGGTCAGATCACTGTGGGCATCTCAGGGAAGGTCACTGTATGGGTCTCAGGTTGGGTCACTGAAGGCATCTCTGGGCAGTTCACTGGAGAGATTTCATGGTGGGTAACTGCATGGATCTCAGGGTGTGTCATTGGAGGCATCTTAGGGCGGTCACCGGGGGATCATAGGGGAGGTCACTGGAGACATCTCAGTGAAGTTCGTTGGGGGAATCTCAGGGAAGTTCACTGGAGGGATCTCAAGGCAGGTCACTGGAGGGATCTCAGGGCAGGTCACTGGAGGCATCACAGGGCAGATCAGGGGGGCATCTCAGGGTAGGTCACTCGATGGATATCAGGGCAGGTTATTGGGTGAAACATAGGGTAGATCACTGGAGGGATCACAGAGTAGGTCACTGGAACTATCTTAAGGCAGGTCACTGGATTTTTCTTAGGACAGGTCACTGGAGGGATCTCAGGGCAGGTCACCAGAGACATCTTAGGGCGATTCACTGAATGGATCTCAGGACAGGTCACTGGAAGCATCATAGGGCAGATCACAGGAGGGATCTCAGGGTCCTGAACTACAGTGATCTCAGAGCAGGTCACTGGAGGGATCTCAAGGCAGGTCACTGAAGGGATCTCAGGGCAGGTCACTGGAGGGATCTCAGGACAGGTCACTGGTGGCATCTCAGGGAAGTTCATTGGGGTAATTTCAGGGCAGTTCACTGGAGGGATCTCAAAACAAGCCACTGGAGAGATCTCAGGCCATGTCACTGAAGGCATCTCAGGGCTGTTAACTGGAGGGAACTCAAGGCAGGTCACTGGAGGGATCACAAGGCAGGTTGTTGGAGGGATCTCAGGGCAGGCTATTGGAGGAATCTCAGGGGAGGTCACTGGAGGCATCCCATTGCAGGTTACTGGAGGGATTCCAGGGCAGGTCATTGATTGTGGGCATCTCAGGGAAGGTCACTGGATGGCTCTCAGGGCAGGTCACTGATGACATCTCTGGAAGGTTCACTGGAGGGATCTCAGGGTGGGTAACTGGATGGATCTCAGGGTGTGTTACTGGAGGCATCTTAGGGCAGGTCACTGGAGACATCTCAGGGAAGTTCATTGGGGTAATCTCAGGGCAGTTCACTGGAGGGATCTTAGGGCAGGTCACTGGAGGGATCTCAAGGCAGGTCACTAGAAGGATCTCAGGGCAGGTCACTGGAGGTATCTCAGGGCAGGTCCCTGGGCTGCAGCTAGTAGGTGAGCAATAGATTCAGAGAACATGACCTTGAAAGTCACTTTGGACTTGGTGCTCCAGCACTTGTGAAACCCCTCATTAGCCTGACTTACAAGGACTCCTGCCAATCCTCTCGGTGTTGGGGCACGTGCATCCGGGCTCCCCATCCTCCCTCTGCATCTTCACAACACACTTTGGAGCAGTCGTCAGTGGCACTGCCCACAAAGGAGAGGCCAGCAGCACTCTGCACAGAGCATAAGGGTGCAGCACTGCACAGTGTGAGGCCAGCAATGCACTGAACACAGGCAATCAGGCAGCTCTGGACAGTGTCCTGTAAGTGAGAGGCCACCATTGCACAGCACAGAAGTGAAGGGTGTATACCTGGTTAATGCCACTGCCCTAACAGTGAGGGGTCAGCATTATACTGCACAGCTTTCAAGGGTGTAGCACTGGACAGTGGCACTGTCCTAACAGTGAGAGGCCAATGTTACATGTCACAGAGATGAAGGGTGTTGTGTAGCACAGTGGTGTCCCATGGCTGATAGGCAAGTGCTACACTGCAGAGAATTGAAGGGTGTAGCCCTGGGCAGAGTTACTGTCCTAACAGTGAGAGGCCAGTGTTACATGTCACAGAGATAAAGGACGCAGTGTAGGAGAGTGGTGTCCATTTGCTGAGAGGCCAATGTTACACTGCACAGACCTTAAGAAGGATGCAAACAGGCCCAGGTTTTTGTTGCAGGACGCAGTACTGTGGCACTAATGGCTTGCGTGTCTTCTTCGGATCAAGCACCACGATCACTGTCAGGCCAAGTAAGTACCTTTACACACCTTGAAAGTGAGTTTGTGGTTCTATATCTGTGTGACCATCAACTAGGTCCAGATTTACAATCACTTTGTGATGAGTTTGTTTCTGTTTTGTGAATAACCTAAAGAAACGTGCTGTGGTGGGATATACAACTCAATGCGAGTCAGGATGTGTATTAGATGGTACCTGTGTACTGCATTGTGTTACTTTGCTTCAAAAGGGCGTTCTGTGGAAAGTGCATGGGGGTTCCTACCTACAAAGAAATGTTGACAGGAATTAGCAATAAAATCCCTCGGCTCCTTGAGGTAGGCGTGATGAGTATAAATTATTTCATTTTTCCTTGTTATTCCCACATTGCATGAGTGCTGCATTGTACAGCGACACACAAGATGGGATATGCCTTAAAGCACAGATGTTGTTCTATAAGGGAACTCTTCCAGCAGGAAACCGCTGCTTCCCACAATGCAGACACCCTTACACTATGGCACAAGGGAGCTTGCATTGGCTCATGGCAGCTATGAGGAACTGGGTTGTTGGTTCACTGGGTTGTGAGTCCTTGTCAAGAGACAGATACAATCCTGTGCAAAGTGAACCACAAAAAGTCAGTGAATTAGCCTGTGCTTAACCCTGGGTAGCCTGGCACAAAAAACAGTCAGGATTAACTTAGAGGCAATGTGTAAAGTATTTATGCATCATGCAAACAGCAATAAAGCAAAAACACAACACAAGAAAAATCAAAAACCAAATTAGAAAAATAGAGTCAATTCTAATTTACCTTTTGACACCAAAATGTCAAAAATCCAATCCGTAGAACTAGAGTTAAGAATTTTTAACATTTAAGTAAAAACTAGTGCCTAAAAGATCAATGCGCCAACCACAGACACAGGGTCAAACTCGAAAAATATAGCTGACTGCAATGGAATACAGTTTGCATACAATAAGTGGATTGGGCCCGGTCAATGCTTACCTTTGGACTAAATAATTTCTGAGAAAAATATTCTGCAGATGTAAAGTTCAGTGGGGCAAGGCTGCTGGAGTGTCCGTGGAGGGAGCATCATCATCAGATAGCCTTGGGTCAAAGCCACGGTGAAGACTTTTAAGTTCGGACTTCGGCCCACATTTAGCGCCCCCTAATGCCACCATGTGTGCACCATATTAAACATACTGTTTCTAGAAAGGATCTTTGAAGTGTATGGAATTTTTGGACTCTACTGCCCTGGCTCCAAGCTGGCTGCAGAGACAATGGCCCCACTGCACCCTAATGATGAAGGTTTTTACTGCTCAGCATGGTGTAGGAGGGCATTTTCCATATGTGCATAAGGCCAGTGGCACCCTTGCTGCTCCACAGCTCGACAGGCAGGAATCCCACAGAACTTTGGGGTGCTCGTACAGACACTTGTGTTGTGTGAGGAGCTTTGGCCTTTACAACAACATTGCTAAAGGCCAGGTAGAGTTTAGGTCAGTGGAGATCTATATACTCATTTTCTGTGGGTTCCTGTGTATTACAGTTGTGTGTTCTGTTGCTTTTAGTATGAAGCTTCTTTAGGGTTTCAGTGGTCGGTATGTTTTGAAGTCTAAGAAGGGTTTTCTTGATTTCCTTTGTGCACAAATACTCAGCCCAGGAAGATGTTCTGTTTACACACAGTTGATTAACATAAATGTTTAACCTAATGCTAATAAGATGCCACTGATGTCAACAACCAGCTGTGAGTGGTCCTGTAGTTGGTGGGTGGGGGCTTAGGAGGGCATGTGGTGGCTACAGGCAGTGATGTAACATCAAATAATTTGAAAAGTTGGGGGCATCCTTGAAGGGTTAAGTGCCCCTTGGTGGGTTAGGGTACTTCCTTGAAGGGTTAAGGGCCCCATGAAGGGCTAGTGGTCCTTTTTGAAGGGCTAAGGTGCCTCCTTAAAGGGTTGAGGGCCCCTCAGATTATTAGGGTATCTCTTTGAAAGGTTAAGGGCCCCTTTGAGAGGTTATGGCCTCCTTGAAAGTTTAGGGAGCCTCCTTGAAGAGTTAAGGGCCCCTCAGAGTGCTAGGGTACCTCCTTGAAGGATTAAGAGCCCTTCGGAGGGCTAGGGTACTTCCTTGAAGGGTTAAGGGCCCCATGAAGGGCTAGTGGTCCTTTTTGAAGGGCTAAGGTGCCTCCTTAAAGGGTTGAGGGCCCCTCAGATTATTAGGGTATCTCTTTGAAAGGTTAAGGGCCCCTTTGAGAGGTAAGGGCCTCCTTGAAAGTTTAAGGAGCCTCCATGAAGAGTTAAGGGCCCCTCAGAGTGCTAGGGTACCTCCTTGAAGAATTAAGAGCCCTTCAGCGGGCTAGGGTACTTCCTTGAAGGGTTAAGGGCCCCTTGAAGGGTTAGTGTGCCTCCTTGAAGTGTTAAAGGTCACTAGAAGGTTTACCCCCCACACCACAGGGTGCAGCAGGGGCCTGTGTGACACCTCTGGATGCAGGTTTCTGTAAGACCGTGAACTGTAGTGCGAACACTGGATCCAGCTGGGGAAAGCAGATCTTTGGGACTGGAACTCAACTCATCGTAATCCCAAGTAAGCTTCTAGGTGATTCACACTGCAGGATAATCTCATAAACATCTGAAGACATCCTGGTCCTGATCTGGTGCTATCTGGTTCAGGAAAAGTTTAATCTTCCTTGAGACTAGTTTACATGAATCTTTCAGATTTCAGATGTCTAAAGTGACAGGAGAGCGATGGCGCTTGTAAAGTCTTCAAAAGCGCAATAAATGGAATGTCAATCAGGTCTGATGAGTAAAGTCTGGAAAGACAAGTCCAGCAGCTGTTCAAGAACTGACTGTAATAATCCAAATATGTATCTCTTCCTCTACTCTCCCTGCTACCCTTCTCCAAACCTCCACTCTCCCCACATCCATTCTCCCACCTCCATTCACCCTGCATCAATACTCCCACCTCCACTCTCTCCACCTCCACTCTCCCTACCTCTAGTCTCCTTGCATCCATTCTCCTTTCTCAATGCTCCCTGCTGCCACTCTCCCCACCCCCAGTCTCCCCACCTTGACTCGCCCCACCTCCATTCTTTCACCTCTACTACTCCTACATCCATTCTCCCACCTCCACTCTCCCTGCATCCATTCTCCCATCTCCACTCTCCCCACTTTCACACTCCCCACCTCCATTCTCCCACCTCCATTCTCCCACCTTCACTCGCCCTAGATCCACTCTCCTATCTCCACTCTCCCTGCATCCATTCTCCCTCCTCTACTCTCCCCACCTCAACTCTTCCCACCTCCACCCTCCCAACCTCCATTCTCCCACCCCCACTCTCCCCACGTCCAGTTTCCCCACCTCCACTCTCCCTGCATACATTCTCCTATCTCCACGCTCCCTGCTTCTACTCTCCCCACCCCTATTCTCCCCACCTCCAGTTTCCACAGCTCCAAAGTCCTACCTCCACTCTCCTCGCATCCATTCTCCCACCTCTACTCTCACTGCATCCATTCTCCCACCCCCACTCTCCCCGCATTCATTCTCACATCTCCACTCTCCCTATCTCCACTCTCCCTCCCGAATCTCCAACCCCCACTTCCTCACCCCCACTATCCCCACATCCATTATCCCATCTCCACTCGCTCTACCGCCACTCTTCCTCCCTCACTCTCCCCACCTCCACTCACCCCACCTCTATGCTCCCTGCACACATTTTCCTATCGCCATGCTCCCCGCTTCCAATCTCCCTCCCCACTCACCCTACCCTAATGTTTCCCACCTCCACTCCCCGCTTCCATTCTCCCACCTCCACTCTCCCCACATACATTCCCACACTTCCACTTTCCCAGCATCCATTCTCCCATCTCCATGCTTCCTGCTTCCACTCTCCCCACCCCTACGCTTCCTACCCTCAATTTCCCTACTTCCACGCTCTCTGCTTCCACTCTCCTTACTGTCACTACCTCTCCATCTCTCTAGGGTTGTTTCTCCTTGTTGTTTCCTCTTTGTGCTGCAGTCTGAGCAGATGCATTGGAATTCAAACATGTGACCTTGACGACAAACACAGACCCCTGGAGCCAACGCAGCACTCCGCGGTGGAGCAGGTGGGACCAGACTCGGAAAGTGTAGGAACATGGTGTGTCGAAGAGGGAGGTGTGGTTTGAAGAGTCCAGTGAAACGAGCCCTTGACTGATCGTGCAGGTGCTCGCAGGACTTTATCATTCGAAGGTGCGTGGGGACAGAGTGAAGCTGTTTGCAAAGCACATACACTTAACTCGCAATGTCTCCAAGTTAGTGCTGCCTTACCGTTTTTGAAAAGCTATGACTGTACAAGTGTCTGACCTGTGAGAGGGAGGAGTTGTCCCATGACAGGATCCCAAGTCACAAGGGATGTGCTGAGGTCAGGCAAGGCTCTTCTTGTTTCAACACAGATCACTGTGTGGAAACTGCTCAATATCGACTCATGTTTGGAAGAGGAACGGATCTGAGAGTAGGTCCAAGTAAGTCCACCATTTGTTTACAAATACACTAAAGGTAGACTACTGATAGGGGCACATTTACTAATCTTTCACGCAATGCAAGGCAGCAGGCAAAGTTGCTGCTCTGAGTTGTATGAAAGGGAGAGGGCGTAAATACTCCATATATACAAAAATATTGTGCATTCCTGCTTTCCCTCTGGGCTGGTGCACTTGTGCCTGTCAAGCGCCAATGTAGAGCAAGGGTGCCTGCATTATGGGACACCTTCCTGCACAAAAACAATCCTCAGAGGCACTTTCCTCTTGATAAACCTGCAGCAGAATGCAGCACAAGTGGAAAGAGGAAATAACAAGGACAAATAAAGGTATTTCTCCTCGTTACGCCTCACCTGGGAAGGCGTAGCATTTTGACGCATTCCTGGATTTACTACCTTGAGTAAATCTGGAATTGAGCCAGAGTCCATGGTTGAATGGATGAGACTGCCCACACTCCACCCACGGAAGGCATCCCAGCTTGAAATGTATTGTAACGAAGTGCAAGCAGCTGTGGTGTGTCACATTTACAAAGCCACACGAGGACACACACAGGAGGCATTGCACTCCTTTGTACATTCCAAATAAACCTCTGTGTTGCTCTGTGTCTACTTGCTCAGCACAACTGAGATGCAAATGCTTGTAAATGTAGGCCTCAGAACCTAGTCTGAATGTGGTGCATTCTGTGTGGAAGAATGAATATTGTATCTATTAAATAATCACAGAAATGAAATGTCTTGGGAGCCTTTAAATTATGATTTGGTATTTGGAGTACGTTGCATGTGATGTTGTGGTATGTTATGTTATGTTATGTTATGTATGTTATGTGATGCTATGTTATGTTATGTCATGTTATCTTTTGTTATGTTATGTTATGCTGTGGTATGTATGTTATGTTATGCTATGTTATGGTATGTTATGTCATGTTATGTTATTTTATGTATCTTATGTTATGGTAAGTTGTTGTATGTTATGTTATGTTATGTTATTTTATGTTATGTTATTTTATGTTATGTTATTTTATGTAATCTTATGTTATATTATTTTATGTTATGTTATGTTTTGTTATGTTATGTTATGTTTTGTTATGTTATGCTATGTTATGTTATGTTATGTTATGGTATGTTATTCTATGTTATGTTATGTTATGTTATTTTATGTTATTCTATATCTTATGTTATGTTATGTTATTTTATTTTATGTTATGTTATGTTATGTTATGTTTTGTTATGTTATGCTATGTTATGTATGTTATGTTATGCTTTGTTATGTTATGGCATGTTATTTTATGTTATGTTATGTTATGCTATGTTATGTTATGTTATGCTTTGTTATGTTATGTTTTGTTTTGTTATGTTATGTTATTTTATGTTATCCTATGGTATGGTATGGTATGTTATTTTATGTTATGTTATGCTTTGTTATGTTATGTTTTGTTATGTTATCTTATGCTATGTTATGGTATAGTATGATATGCTATGTTATGTTATGGTATGGTATGTTATTTTATGTGTGTTATGTTATGGTATTTCATGTCATGCTATGTTATGTTATGTTTTGTCGTGCAATATGTTTTGATGTGATGTTGTGTTATCTAATGTGATGTTATTTTATGTGATGTCATGTCATGTCATGTGATGTTATGTAATGCTATGCTATCTGTTATGATGTGTTGTGATGTTAGTTTCAAGTTTCATTGCACTATAATTTAATCACCATTAAAAAAATATCGAATTGCATTGACTTAAAATCAGCATGTTCCAAAAATTCAGCATAAAAAAAGCTAATTTACCAATAATATACTAAAAAATCTCAAACTGGTCTGGTATTAGAGTTTGCAATGTCACCATTTGTGCCTTGGTGTTTATTCCTTGTTTCATTCGCCGTGAGTTTATTTTCCACACTCCTAAGAAATGTTGCCAATGCATAATTTAATGCAAGGTTAAGGTTAACCTTAATGTAAGGTTAACAGGATTGAGGCTTGTGACTGCCACCTCTCTACAAGTCCTTAAGCCTCTCTTGATAAATTCTGGATGCATTTTGTGTTGTTGTTCTCTTAGGGCAGCTTTGCTCAGACTTAAGGCCTGATTACAAGTCTGGTGGCCTCAAGGCTGGCAGACTCGCGGCGGCGGTCAGACCACCGCAGCTGTGGTTCTCTGACCGCCATATTATGACCTTGACGGTCTGACTGCCAGGGGACCACCGTCTCTGCCAGAATCTCTGATCCTGACGGGATGACGGCGGTCTTGGTTGTGATGTGGTGAAAAAGTATAAAGATGGGGCTACATACTAAAAACAGAAGGAGTTAACACGGGTACGATCACACAACTACACACCTGTTGCTAACCATTTTAAACTTTCACTCAGAGTAGAATAGTGAATTACACACGTCACACTGAAAACAAGCTTTAAACACATTACTTTTAATGAGCACATTTATAGAGCCGCCAGGCATATCTGAGTTATGCCAGCAAGCATCTTAATCCAGATTCATTTAGATTGCACTTTAGTTTCTCCATTGAGCAGCCGAGGTCTTTCTAAAGTAATGAGACATCTGCACTGTCCATGAGGTGATTTCCGTACATAAAAAAGGTACTGTCTGCTCATTTTGATACTGATGAAGTTTTCGTAGTAGAAGGAGGTTTGGGATAAGTCAGAGAGTGGAGGCCGAGGCCAACCTCCAAGGTTGAACCGCCAGTCGGCTGCCTATGTGGCCGGAAACCCACCGCCCGCATCTCAACATCCCCGCCGGCCCAGCAGGGATTTCGGCCGTAACATTGCAGCCGGCTCCTAAGGGAGCTGGTGGCAATGTAGCGGTGCAGCGGGTGCAACAGCACCCGTTGCACTTTTCACTGTATGCCAGGCAGACAGTGAAAACCGTGACGGGGCTGTGGGCAGTGCAGGGGCCCCCAGGGGACCCTTACCGCCAGACTTTACATGGAGGTGTGTAGCGCCACGGACAGGCTGGCTGTGAGGGGAGTCGAAATCCCCAGGGCAGAGCTGCCCTGGCGGATTGTGACCGCCGGGACTGCCATTGCGGTAAACAGCAAGTCCCAGCAATAGGACTGTGCCGAAATAAGGCAGGGAATACCGCCAGGGTTGAAATGAGGGCCATAGTGCATTGAAGAGTGTCAAAGTATTATTTTTCTCCTACAGTAGGAGTAAAGTAATACACATATAAATACATAAGTACATAGATAGGGTGTACGTCGAAGGAAAATAACATATCAACAAGCTCAGGCTTTCAAGTGTTGCTGTACAGGAAGATAATTTATTTGTGCACTTTTATAAATAATTATTTTGGGTTTATTTTATTTTTTTATGTTCCTCAATATTTCAATAGTGAAACACTTGTAGATATAAGGGTTTGACCATATTTAGATATTGTGACAGTTGAAATAAAACAAGGAACCATAAGCATCCAATAAAATAATTTACATGGAAACTATGCAGTGGCATATACGTCTACACGTTAAGCATAAAACTATATATATATATATATAATGAGTAATATATAAATGTCTACATTTGTTAAGCAGATCTAAAGAATATCTACATATGTTTAACCATAGGTAGTTTATATATTTATACAAAGAAATACACACATCTAAATAAATACGTGTAATCAAATTGTAAATGTTTACATATACAGGGATATGTTGTACATTAGCGTCTGAGTAGGGTGGTAATGTAGGAAAGAGCCAACTCTAGAGTAGCCTTCTGAGGATGAGATACTTATCCTTGGATCTTATGTTTGCAGGTAACTATTTCCTTAGTTTGGCTGCTTGAGAAGAGAAACACATACTATTTGTGGCATTTGGTCACCTAAATTCTCAGATGTCCTGAAGTTGGAGAATGCACATTCACTGCCAGGGTATGATATCCTGAAACCCACAGGCTGGCTTCACTTTCTGAAAGTAGCTTCCGGTCAGCCGGATGCTCGTTTGGTGGCAAGCAGCATATTAGGGGCCAAATTTACTGTCACTTATTTGGCACAGCCCCCACGCAAAATCTATTTTGAGACTTACAAAGCCACGCAAAGCCTGATTTGCAGAGCATTGAGTGGCTTTATTAAGAACAAGCAATGCATCTTGCATCTGGGAAGTGCAGCACGGGCAGAGGGTGAAGCATGGGCACTCGATCCACTCATGTATTTCAGTAATCAGTAAATATGAGTTTGTGGAATAATGGTGCACCTACCCACGCCACAGCACGAGGAGGAAGATCTTTATTTCTGCTTGTCTTTTCCTCCTGCTGCACGTATGCCAAAAGGAAATAGGCCCAAATGATAGTTTCCGTACAATAAGGTATCCCTTCCTGCACAAGAACCATCAAGACTACAGACACAGGAGTGCCTGCAATGATGCTAGGAGCTACAATTGCGTCAGGGCCGGGAGAGTGCAGAACTGGGCCATACCTGTGTGAACATAGTGCAGTCCAGCTCTCTTCCTTTCATGGAACGCAGCAACTACCCTTGTGGTCCCGCATTGCATGAAAGTTTAGTAAATATGACCCTAGGGCTCTTCCTTGCTCACTTGCTGGCTGATTAAAAGTGAAACCACCCATCCCTTTGACTAGCCAGTCATATCCACCCATGAGCTGCTTCTCAGGGAGAGAATCTTTCTTATACTGGGTGCTTGGCTCCAACAACAGAAACCTTCTGTCTCACTCAGGGTGGGCAGGTGTCTCGCCTGCAGAGTTTCCCAAAACCAAGAGTACCAGAAGTGAACACATCATCCTGTCCCTGAGATATTGTGTCTACTCAAACATGTCTGCACTATTTCTTTTTTTGCCTGTACTTTGTTTCTCTGAAAAAGGAGATTTGGTTTCCACTACTGGGGCCACTGGGACAAAAAGGGGCGAAGCTGCTTACTTACGTCTTGTGTATCTCAGTTCGCTTGTGTGAGTACATGTCTGAGGGTGTTTTACAACTTTTCATGCTTTTCATGCCGTGTGTTAGTTCCCTTGTGGTGAGTACATGTCTGAGGACTTCATATATCTTTTCATGCCGTGTGCCTTGTATGTACTTTGCGGTGAGTATATGTCTGAGGGGTTCTTACATCTTTTCATGCTGAGCGTTAGTTCCCTTGTGGTGAGTACATGTCTGACGGCTTCTTACATCTTTTCACTCCATGTGTCTTATTTCCCTTGTGGCGAGCACATGTCTGAGGGTTTTTACATGTTTTCATGCCATGTGCCTTGTATGTGCTTTGCAGTGAGTACATGTCTCAGGGCTTCTTACATCTTTTCATGCTGTGTGTTAGTTCCCTTGTGGTGAGTACATGTCTGAGACCAGGGTACTTACATCTTTTCATGTTGTGTGTTAGTTCTCTTGTGGTGAGTACATGTCTCACGGCTTCTCACATCTTTTCATGCCATGTTCCTTGTATGTACTTTGCAGTGAGTACATGTCTGACGGCTTCTTACATCTTTTCATGCTGTGTGTTAGTTCCCTTGTGGTGAGTACTTGTCTGAGACCAGGGTAATTACATCTTTTCATGTTGTGCCTTAGTTCCCTTGTGGTGAGTACATGTCTGAGGACTTCTTACATCTTTTCATGCTGTGTGTTAGTTCCCTTGTGGTGAGTACTTGTTTGAGACCAGGGTAATTACATCTTTTCATGTCGTGTCTTAGTTCCCTTGAGGTGAGTACATGTCTCACGGCTTCTCACATCTTTTCATGCCATGTTCCTTGTATGTACTTTGCAGTGAGTACATGTCTGACGGCTTCTTACATCTTTTCATTCCATGTGTCTTATTTCCATTGTGGCGAGCACATGTCTGAGGGTTTTTACATGTTTCAATGCCATGTGCCTTGTATGTGCTTTGCAGTGAGTACGTGTCTGAGGGCTTCTTACCTCTTTTCATACTGTGTGTTAGTTCCCTTGTGGTGAGCACGTGTGAGGGCTTCTTACATCTTTTCATGCCGTGTTCCTTGTATGTACTTTGCAGTGAGTCACCGCCTTGAGCTCTCCCCAGTAATGACTACTTAGAAGGTGACTGCTCGGATGTCAGGAACACTGCAGAAGAATTCCATGTAGTACTGTTCCATACATCTATGGCATTTGTTGTACATTAAAATTGGGGAAGTACGTATATGTAGAGGGATCAAAATTACCATTCTAACTCCAGCCCCACACACATTGGAGAAAGTTCATATATAGTTTAGAGGTGAGATTTACTATTGGAACTTGAGCTGAGTATAAACTGAGGCAAGTGGACCTATCTGGAGGAATTAGTTAAATCTACCAATCAAACTTCCATCCCAGCAACACGAGGGAAAGTACACTTATGTGTGGGGGGAAGAGCATATTTACTATTCTTACTCCAGTCTCACAAACATTGAGGAACTGTACATATTTAGATTAGGGGATCATTTCCTATTGTAATTTCAGTCCTACTGCAGAGGGAAAACAGACTACATTTTGGGGGGCGGTAGATTTACTATTCTAACTCAAGTTCTAATTAGAAGAGGAAGAAATTGCAACTACACCAGTGAAACTGAAAAAAATTAATTCATTTTATATTACACAAAATTATGTTTCTTTTTTATCCACATGCACATCTTGAAATCAAAAATGTGTTGACAGATACTAGTGGTTCAATTAGAAAATGTTGTGTTGGGAGACATTTCTTACTTAAGCCACTCTCATGCTGGTATCTGGCAAGTATGTTTAACAAGACATGTTCACTTAGGTAGAGAAAGTGTCGCTAGATACCAGCAAAAGTTCTTGAATTTTGTAAAGACTTAGCCAGCCTTACTAACAATTTTGAAAATGCACTTTAGTAAAATTGCACAAAAGTGGGTGGAATGAGTCATTTCAGTTCCAGTTCTAGGAAAATTAGAGAAAGTGCATATATTTGCAGGGTCAACTTTACCATTCTAACTCGACTCCAAAAACATTGTAGAAACATTGGGGAAAGACACGGGGAAGTGCGTGTGTCGAGGGGGTTGATTTTAGTGTCCTTATAGCAATCCTTCACTTGCTCTTCCTTCAGCCCCACTCTTTTCAATCTGTAAATTTCTCTGTTGAGTGAACACATTCTTTCTACTCCTCATTCTGATCCCTGTAGGTGGGAGCCCTCCTCCCCGTGTGGATTCAATAGATTGTCCACCAGTATCCAGTACAGATAATTCACTCGCACCAACGGGTGGATCCGTGGAGACCACTATGGTCAGCCACCGTCATGCAATCCGAATGAGAGTCACAATGAATAGGGAGATATAAAAAGCATAAGCGCTTTCTCGCGCACCTCTGCCTCCCTTTATGTGGTCAGCACCAGACCCAGGACGCCATAAGAGCTCCATAGGGGTCACTCATGCAAGATGCTGAAAGACTTCTCCGTAGGTCCAAAGGATGTAAGATGCACTCACAGCCAAGCACTCCCAGAGGGCAGCGTGAAGTACATCTGCTAGTGAGCGTTGACACCTCACCAGGGCCCTGAAGTGTCAGTACATTATAAGAGAATATGAGAATGTGACTTACTCGAGTCATTACACCAGTGGGTGTGCTGAGAAGGAAGACACTGGCTTTCATGGCTAGTACTCTGTGGGTTAATTGATTAGAAGACAATGAGGCACTCACAAAGGTATGTTTGCATGTGTAGATCTGAACTTATGCCACAATTACATGTTTATATCCTAATGCATGGAATTACCATTTCCATGTGAAGTTCTTTGTCACATACTTATGCATTCCGCTAACTTAAATGTATGGCCAAAAAGTAACTATTAGTAACTTTCCAGCTGTTAGGAGAGATCTTTGCCACTGAGAGAGAGATCTTCCTAAAGCAATAGGGAATTGTCAGAGAATTAATTTTAAATTTTATGAAAATTATTGTTTATTTGATATTTAAAAAATGTAAAACACCTTTCTCTAACATCGATTCACCTAGGACCACCATAGCACAACTGCACAAAGCCCAACATTTTAACTGAATTGAACCTTTTATGTTAATTTAATTTTAAGGAAATTACATTTAATAAAATGTTATATTTACCTTCCTTTAGAAATCATTTGTGTTGAATGATGTGTTGTGTTGGATGCAGGTTTTGTACTATGACTGAATTTAGCAACAAAAAGTTACTATTTGAAACTTTCTGGCTTTTTGGAGAGATCTCTGCCACTGATACAGAGATCTCTCTATTGCAAATATTAGGGAAGTTTAAGAACACTGATTTTAAATTTAAAGAAATGATTATTTGTTTATTTAAAAAATAAAACATATATTCATCTAACTCCTATTCTCTTCGGATTACAACAGCATACCAGAGCTACAATGTCACATTTTTACTTATTTACACCTTGTATATGTTTATTTATTTTTAATTAAAATATATTAAATTAAATTAAATTAAATTAAATAGTAATTTCTTCTTCGTTTATAGTATCGTTTGTGTTGAGTGTGTCAAAATCTTGGATGCAAGTTTTTTTTTTTTTGTGAATTAAATTATTATCAAATTATAAGTTACAATTTGCAATCTATTTGATTGAAATGGGCTTTAGCTTATTACATAAATAACATTAAAATGTTTTATTGAAAAAATGATAATAAAGTAAAAAAAATAGCTAATACTTTATTTAAAACGTTGGTTAATTGTATTTAGTTTATGTACTTCAGCATGTTTTAAAGCTATTGGCTGCCTCCAGTGACTTCTATGGGAGTGTCTTCCAGTACCAGTGGTTGGCCATAGGTTGTGTTTGATTCAAGCCAAGGCTGGGTGGGGTATATTTAAGCATATTTTGCAGGCAGTACTACTGTAGCATATTTAAATATGTTTTCATCTTTCTTACTCATGTGTTTGTGTGCTTTGTATTAGCATACGCCTCCTTTAATGCCTCCTTCAATTTTCATATACCCACCCTTTAGGAGTGACTATTCCCCACATGCGAAGCACTCCCTTGTCGCTTCCGCTATTACTACTACAGGGTGTACCTGCGTGTGCAGCGGTGTCCTCCACCGGGGAAGAGACCGCTATAGAGTAAAAGATAAGAGAGGGGGAGGTGGAGATCTCCGACTAGAGTGTCGTGACTTGCGTGTTAGAGTATGTTCAGAGTATGTAAAGTGGCGCCGAGTTACATATTCCAAGTGGCTGAATGACTAGGCCCTGGTACGTCAAGTGATGGGCAGACAGCACCTGAGATGTTTAGTATGGAGGGCGTGGATTTTGTAAAAGGTTATTATTTAACTTCAATTCAAAGGAAATGAATTATGTTTTGCACATAAATCTAAATAGACATTGCATTTGGTTGAGCTCTAACACTTTCTTCTCAATCTTCCACATTACAGTATTACCAGACTCGCCACCTTCAGTCTACCTCCTAAAACCAGCATCCGTCAGCGAGGACCAAGCAGGGTCCGCCTGCCTCATCACAGACTTCTCCCCCAATGACCAAGTGAAGGTTTTCATCGACAACAAGGAAGGACAACGGCCACCAACACTGGTGCAAAGTGGGAAGAGGTGGAGCTATGGGGTGGTGGAATGGAGCAGCGAGCCAACTGACCAACCGGTCCAATGTACTGCAACATACAAGGATACGAAAAACTATACGTACGAAGGCAAAGGCAAGTGGGGTAACAATAAATGTTCACTCCAGGAGTGGGTGTGAGTGGACCAAATGATTGAATAACAAGGATGAAAGATGAGGGATATCTGCAGATATTTAGATCAGTCTTCAGTTAGAGAAGCCGAGAGTGAGATTCATCATCCCATATTGGTTGAAGTACCAAAAATTTAGGGCTTTGCATAATAGTGCCCTGAACTATTCTTACAGGCTTTAGACACATTCATATGATAGAATGTTCCTTTAAATACAAAGGGGGTATGTCTGAGGGTTCCCTCAAAGGCTTGTAAAGTTCTGTGTTACCAGAAACCTTTTCAAGGCACGGACAGAGTGGGCAGATGCCCAGGGCCTCTCACCTCCCAACGGGTCCCCTGTGAAATGAACTTTCTCTCTAGTTCACTTCTGCATATTTCTTTATCTTAACCTTAACGTATAATTGAATATTGTTAGGCAAGATAGAGCCAGAATTAGCAAAAAATAGGTAAACAAATTCAAAGTTACTCCCGATGGGACACTCAAAATATTTCTTGCCTGAGGCCCCCAAAATCCTCAGGATGACACTGGTACTGTACACGGATTGCTGTACACAATAGGAAACTGCCAATTACAGAAAGACAATATTCTTAGGACCTGGTTCAACCTACCTAAAGAGAGACTCAGACCTCTAAACTCTGGTGCGTCTGGCTTATGGCATGGCCTGTTTTGTAAAAGAACCAGGTTCTTGTGCCTAAACCACTCCCTATGCCAGCACCACGGCTACTCAGAAGTGGAGCCGCAGGGGCAGTGGGTGGCAGATTCTTCACGTTCGGTTCTATCTTTTTTGGGGGGATTAGGTCACACCATGGAAATGTTCTATCTTTTTGGGGGGGATTAGGTCACATCATGGAAACCTTCATACACTGAAAATAACAGATTGTTTCAAAAAATACTTTGCACCATCCTTTTGTAAGAGACACAGCTTTAAAAAAAAATAGAACAATGGTCTTCAAACTTTTAATGTTGTGCCCCACCTTTGTGTAACTAAAAATACCACCCCCCCCCCCCAACAAAACAAACATAGTTTCTCATGATTGTTCTGAAAGGGGCTGCTCTGAAAATATTTGCCAATTCATAGTTATGCTCCATTATCACTTTAAAAATCCAATCAAATACACACTTTCCAACGCTCTTGGGCAGCCTGGACTCCCTCAGTGTGTAAACGTATCCACAGTGTGAGCCTTTATCAGAGATGGTGGTAGGCGCTATAAGGGCTATTTGGAGCCCTCCATCCTCCCTCCTTCTGCCCCCCCAATACCTACATCCAACCAGGACACAAGGGAAAAATACATTATTGAAGGTTCTTTACAGATTAGCTCAATACCCCCTGTTTTCTTTCACTAAAAACACAGCAGAGTTTTAAGCATGGTCTCTCCTGCCCAGGACTATGATAAAAGCTCCTCTGGATCAGAGCCTGGTGCCCGACCCCCTGCTCCCAAAGACAAATATAGACCCATCCCTTGGGGGCCGACCCCCCAGTTTCAAGACCTCTGCTTTAGAGGACCACCTATATTTCTGGTAACTTATTTTTTTATTTAGAATTTTTATACAGGTTTACAAAAACAAGGATTATCAGCAGACTTTAAATAGAACAAGGCAACTGACTAAATCAGATGCAATGCTTTTAGATAGGAAAAGAGAAGGTTAAAACAAACCATGGAGTGAATCAATGTACAGGAGGTGGTGTGAAGGGAAGGAGGGAGGGAGTTCCAGGCTTTGACTTTGCATCTAGAGAAGTCGCAGGTGTGCTTATTGGGAAAAACTGTGAATAATACATTATAGTCCAGCTCTTTTCACAGCACTGTGTGAGTGCCACTAGAGTATTGCAAGGATCATTGAGAAACAGGCTTCTTTCCTTTTATGGAATAAGGGTAGCTTTTTCTTCTAAAGGTCCAGGGGGTGGGGTGTATGGTGAAAATGGTACTTATTTAGAGTTTGGCAGATGGCATCCTACACCACAAACATGCCAGATGTCCTGTCCACCATAGGGACCATGATAGCCTCTGGTGTTTATAAAATGGTGGATGGTATATCAACCACATTTTGACAGACTACCACACCCTTCAAAGTCAAACTGGACACTAAGAGCCTGATTACGACCTTGGCGGATGGGATACTCAGTCACAATGTGACGGATATCCCGCCCGCCGTATTACAAGTTCCATTATATTCTGTGGAGCTTGTAAAAGGGCATACAGGATGTCCGTCACGTTTGTGGCGGATTATCCCATACGTCAATGTCGTAATAAGGCCCTAAATTATTATTTTTCTAGTACATTTTGTCACACGGACCATTAATTCTAGGTATTTTCTCTTTTTCAGATGATGTTCAGAATTCATGCCCTGTGATGTCAGTTGATGAAAGTTTTGAAACAGGTATGAAAGTCTTTATTTGACTGTCGTAAACCTCATGTCCATCAGACTAAGGGCCTTGAAATGATTTTGGCAGATGGGGTTATTCCATCAAAAATGTGACGGATATCACGTCCGCCAAATTACAATCAAATGATATCCTATGGAACTCATAACACAGGTGACGGAATATCCGTCATGTGTGTGATGGAGTACTCCACCCGACGGACCGTAATGAGGCCACTGGTTTAATGTGCTTTGAGAGGCTGATGTTTCATTGATCTCTTAATACCTCCAGGCAGTAAGTAAAGACTGTACATAAACCAGTTTAGGTAGAGAACCAGAGCCTAATTAAAACAACTTTGTGGTCTGAGTTATCCATCCTTACTCACGATAACTCCAGAGTAAGTCACAGCTAAGTCAATAGTGAGCTATATTTACAGAACGATTTTATGAATGTTACTCACTAGATAAATACTTTAGGATATTGGCTAGTTAGTAACAGTTACTAACGGTTAGTAACAAGTAACAGAAGATATGTGACTCAGAGGATGCTCCAAGGCAGTGGAAGGTCAGATGAACTGACCAAAGAAGGCTTTAATCTGCGGTCGATCTCTTATTTTCAAACCACTCTAAAAGTTCTCCATCTGTTTATCACTTCCCTTTTAAACTGCTCTGAGTTCTCCATCTGCTTATCACCTTTCTGTCTCTCTCACCTACAGATGAGAAGCTAAACACCTTGTCGCTCACTGTGCTGGGCCTGAAAATCATCTTCATGAAGAGCATTGCGTTCAACATCCTCATGACGTTGAAACTGTGGATCCGCTGAAGAAGCGTCTCCCCAGGAGAATCCCCCTCTGCCAGAGGTACGGTGGGTGTCATTAACTTGCCTCCAATGAATGATTCTCAGGCAGCTGTAAAGATGCACCTTCTGAAGGGCTTCCACCAAACATAGGGGCATATTTATCACATTCTCACGCAACGCAGCAAGACAACTCAGGAGAGGGCAGGTATGCACCTATCTATCAAGATATGACGCATTCCTGCTCCTTCCCAGTGCGGGCGCGCAGTCTGCAGCCTGGGCCAATGCGGGCACCCTCACGCTAGGGAGCAGGGGTGCAGGAAGCGGCACCTTCCTGTACAAAAACAATCCTCTGAGGCTCTTTGGTCTTCCTATGGGTTCCACAGAATGTAGCACGCATAGAAAGAGGAACAAATGAAGAAAAACAAAGATATTTCTCCTCGTTGTGCCACTTATGGTAAATCTGGGAATGCGCCAAAATTGATTGGTGGATACGTCGGAAAACCTGCGCTCCATCCCTGGAATGCTTCTCTGGGGCAGAATAACACAAGGCAGATACTTGTGCTGCCTTACATTACTGTAGATTCACCAAGCCATGCAGGGCCACGCAGAGTGGCCTTCCGTAGCTTGGTAAATCCCATTCTAGGTTTTGCATCACCCTTCATCCCCTTACGTGGCAGTTGCCCCAAAGTCTCTTTTTCCCATGAACACCCTCTAACACATAGGCATCTTGAGTTCTCCTCTGTCTTTGTTACTTTCTCATATAAGACATCCCTCCCACACACAGAACTCATTGACAACCTCATCTCTCTCAGCAGAAGCCCACATTTGAAGTAGTTGTGTGCAGTAAGGAAAGGGCCCACTTGGGTTTCAGTAGCTGGACTTCAACACACATAAATCTTTTCTTTTTTATTTGTTTATACAGCAACATTAATCTTTCCAAACCAACCAAATATGAGGTGTTGTTCATCAGAATAGTCTCTGTTTATGACAAACATTTTTCCTCAAAAAGATGGGTCTACTGTTCATGTGTGAACCCTCTCTCATGCACATTTCCATGAAACAACATCCCGGGAATGCTGCACCGCCTGAGCCTCACTGAAGTGTTGGGATCACTTCCATTAATCCGTAACCTCTTCAAGAAGTGGGGAATGATGGGACTGGTGGTTCAGGGGCTGCCCTGTGTCCAACAGCAGAGCTTCAGGTGGCTGCAAAGCCAACCACCCCTGGTCTGTGGGGCTTCCATCAGTAATTCTGCCGGCCCTAGACAGTCATGGGAGGCCTGGTGGTCCCAGGCAGGAAACCTATAAAATGTCCCTGGCAAGTAAATAGTTCAGAAGGCTGGTCCAGGCTGAGTCTATCTAACCTAAACAAAGCATCACCCTACTGGCTGTGCTCAAGTCTCTGCCTGTGCCCTGCGCACCTCTTAAGGACCAAACTGCAAACATGTCATGCCCACTGCAGCAAACCTCTCTGGCTGGAGCCCAAAACCTGCATCATCTTCAAAACCTGAGGCATTACATACAAAGCAGAATGAATCAGTTCATTCGGGTACCTCGCTAGAGAGACAATGATACCATAATCCAGGGGGCCAAGACACCCCAAGTCTCCAGAGCAAAGAACACAAGAGAAAGAGGGACAGGGGACACACCATCTGCCTTCATTTATCAGTATGTGGACTAACGTCTGCGTAGACTTCAGGCTTCCACCTTAATCATCGTTATAGACCATGTCATCTGCTGCCCCACGTGTCCTGACAAAGGAATATCTCCCCTCTTTAGATTTGTAAATGATCTTGTAAAACCCTCCTCTTCTTGTCAACAAAGGCCTGAAATTCCCTGCACGGACCTGTGAAGCTACTCACTGCACCCCTCCTTGTCAGGCTTGCACTGGAGAAGTATTGACACCAGTTTCTGAATCTGCTGAATTACAGTTCAGTCCATAGCCGCATCCCTAGCCACATCTGCAGCCGCATCCCTAGCCGCGTCCCTAACTGCATCCCTAGCCACATCTGTAGCCGCATCTGTAGCCGCATCCCTAGCCACATCCCTAACTGCATCCCTAGCTGCATCCCTAACTGCATCCCTAACCGCATCCCTAGCCGCATCCCTAGCCGCATCCCTAGCCGCATCTGTAGCCGCATCCCTAGCCGCATCCCTAGCCACATCCCTAGCCGCATCCCTAAGCGCATCCCTAGCCACATCCCTAGCCGTATCCCTAAGCGCATCCCTAGCCGCATCCCTAACCGCATCCCTAGCTGCATCCCTAACCGCATCCCTAGCCGCATCCCTAGCCGCATCTGTAGCCGCATCCCTAGCCACATCCCTAGCCACATCCCTAGCCGCATCCCTAAGCACATCCCTAGCCACATCCCTAGCCGCATCCCTAAGCACATCCCTAGCCACATCCCTAGCCACATCCCTAGCCACATCCCTAGCCGCATCCCTAAGCACATCCCTAGCCACATCCCTAGCCGCATCCCTAACCGCATCCCTAGCCGCATCCCTAGCCGCATCCCTAAGCGCATCCCTAGCTGCATCCCTAGCTGCATCCCTAACCGCATCCCTAGCTCCATCCCTAACTGCATCACCTGTATGTGATCGCAGGTCCTTCTGAAGGGTCCTTTTGGTAGAGGGAGAGGAAGATATCTAGGAGTCCAGGCTGGTGTCTACATACAGGTGCCTTCACATGAGACCTACAGCCTCAGAATGCAGTGCTGGACACACACAACTCTCCATTCAGCCTGCCCAGTAATCTGAAAAACATAAACTTCATATCAGGGAGATGGACGAAGCACCAGAGGCACATCTGCAGCCCTCAACTAGAAAACCCACACAAAAGGAGACCCCAACCTCTGGACCAGGCCTCCTACTCCTCCCAACCTTCAAGAATTAGGAACTTCCTACTGGTAGGATTCACATGAATAGTGGTACCAGCCCCTCTGGAAGAACTTCAAGCCCCTTTCTTTCAGAAAGCGTCTAAAGAACTGAGGCTATTCAAGTTTGGGCTCCCACTGAACCTGACCGTGGTTTCTGTAATTCGTGCTGAACTTTGTTACTTGTCAAGCTCTCCGCTGACCCTCAGCGAAGTCAAACTATGAAAATATATGAATCTTAAAATCCATAAATAAAAATATACTGACTTTATTAAGTCAGCTTATTAAATGGATATGTCTGGAGGGAGCTGATCTTTTTTATTTACGGTGTTGACATTTTTCACTCAATTAATTTTGCATGAGTGTCATGCGAGGAGAACGTTTATCTTCCATTTTCTACACACACAAGAAGTCCACCAAGAAGTCTTGTTTCCTCTTTGTGTGATTTAATCTGAATTGGTCCAAGTTTTCCACTGAGTTCACCTACCGAGGCCCCTGAGTGCAGGCTAACCATTAGAGTGACCACCCATCTGTAATGTTCACGGACTGTCTGTAATTTAGCCCTAATGTCCATGTCATGGTGGATTGTTTAACAGAGGGCATCTGATTTCAGCAAAAGAAGAACAGTTAATTCTGACCATTGATATTCCTCAGCTGGAGGGGGGGAGTCTCCTGTGCTGTGATCCCGAGGGAGGGGCAGACATATGTGTGTGCAACTGGTAAATCTGAAAATGTGGAGGCTGCTCGAGAGCCGATATGGGCATTAATTGATGGAATCACTTGAAGTTTGATGATGATCAGATATATTCTTTTTGAGAGGTGCTGTGAGGGTGTCCCAAGCTGAGCTGTGGAGTGCGTGCATTTCATGGATACTTGTAAGAAATGTTTCCACTAGGTATAATCTGCAATTAAAATCTTACTTTAGAAGCACTTTTTATCTTTAACCTAATTTATATGTGCATTAGTGCTATCAGGGACTCCATAGCACTAAACATACACAAGTACTTTTCCCTGCTGCACCAAAGAGGATTCAGTTCTGTGGGCTCTGGTTGCAAGCACACACATGTGTTGTGATTGTATTAACCAATAGAGGTTTCATGACATAAAATAATTCATTTCCACTGAGTAGTTTAACTTTGATTTTTCATTTAAGGTGTGCATCCTCCTCTTTAATTCTATTTGATTGGTAGGTAGGGATCCCAGTTCTCAGATAAATATAGAGCCCCGGACGCACACACATGGGCTGTGAGACCACAGAGAAGGTGTGGGTGCCTCAAGTCCTGACAGTGGGTGTGAGACTGTCTTCCACCCCATCTGCTCTGCCTCACTGATTGTGTTTTAGATTTAAAGTGCACTGGATGCTGAAGTGAGCCAGATGTTTTTATTCAACTTGTCTACACCAGCAGAATGTCACCTACCTTAATGTTTCTCAGACTGTTTGCCACTGGTTTTAAAATGTTTAGAAACACAATCAAAATGTTGCTGTTGCTTTCTCTCCAAGAAAGGCTGGGTGAATGTGGGTAGAGGTGATGGCCCTGACACTGTGCTCAAGGGCTTTAGTTTACTATTGAACAAGTGTCACCTGAATGTTGCAGACCTAGAGGCAATCACAAAATGTCCATAGCACATAAATAGTGCTATGCAAAAGAACGTAACTAAATGCACAGATAAAGCAGTGGAATGTGGCCTCTCTTGGATGTGCCCATAACAACTGACCCTTTGTCCTGAATTTTGACTCATTGTCCTGAAATTTTGTCCTACATTTTTGACCCTTTGTCCTGAATTAGTGTCCTGCATTTTTACTGTTTATCCTGAATTTTTTACCCCCAGTCCAGAATTTGCCTCCATGTCAGGTGGTCACCTCACAAACCAGAAGTCACATGTGAAACAAATTTATCTGTAATTTACAAGCAAAATCTGATAATAAAGTGTGAATTTCAAAAGAGAAACTTCCTTACCAGGCTACCAAGGTTTCTTAGAGAGTTCAGCACTCATTACTGACATCTATTTAAACCTGTAGGTCACAGTTTTCAATGGTGACAGGGACTCCAGAGCCTCTCATCCTTCAAAGGTCAATGCCTTGATACCCCTACATTACCCTCTCCTTCACTCGCCAGCTCTCAACACCTACAGAGCACGGACAGAATCAGCTGTGGCTGTTTCAAAGCGCTGCAGTTTTAGCCAAAAGGCTTCCTATCGCTACACCAGGGAGGGGTTGGTGGGCGGGAACATGAAGGAGTTAATAACTTTAAATATTTATAAGTAATCTGTGGACGTGTTAACATGAAACAAAAGCCTTGTGTAACAACTTGTAACAACTTTAGGATCTCCTGCGGAGTACAGATGCCCCACGTGTCTAATTCATTCTCTTTGTTTCCATCCCTTAGGATTGAAAGTAAGGACGGACAGCCAGGCACACAGATCATGCATGTAACCGGTTCATTTTGCGTAGAGCTTGCCTAGCAGCACAGTAACCACAACTTTAACATGTCCCCGGCCAAGGAGCTTCGTGTCAATATTGGAGAATTTGAAGATATCTCTGTGTTTCATCCCCAGCTGCACCATCACTGGCCTGGTGTGGACAGCATCGTGCCCCATCTGTTGTGCTGAAGCCATATTAAAGACATTTAAATATTCAGTATTAAGTTTGCTAAAAGCACAAGACATCGATCCGAGGGGGGTGGACCTGTGCCCGTGAACTGCAAAGCAGCAGAATGTAACACACTCTTCACACAATGTATTTATGTGCAGCTCCTTTACTTCGTCTCTGTCCTTTTCTTGATGTTTCATATTACAACCAGCTCGACTCTTCCTGAAACGCATGGTGCATTCTGTGACAATAATGTCTCTAGCCTGCGTCTAAAGCTCCTCTTGGCTGTTCTTCTAGAGGACCGAGGGCCTGATTACAACTTTGGAGGAGGTGTTAATCCGTCCCAAATGTGACGGATATACCACCAGCCGTATTACGAGTTCCATAGGATATAATGGACTCGTAATACGGCTGATGGTATATCCATCACTTTACCATCACTTTCGGGACGGATTAACACCTCCTCCAAAGTTGTAATCAGGCCCGAGTCTCTTAGGCTGATCTGTTAGTGACAGGAGCCTTCTGGGCTTGTTTGATGGAGGAGTGGGTTGTTCTTTCTAGGATTATTATTTCACTATTTGACTTTCAGAGGATTGAGTACTGTGGGATTCTGATTTAGAGGAGGGAGGCTTTTGGGCTTGTACTCTAGAGGAGTGGGTTGCTTCTCTATGGGAAGGAGCCTCTTGAGTTGCTCGCGGAGAGGAGTGAGACGCTTGGGCCCGTATTTATACTTTTTGACGCTAAACTGCACTAACGCAGTTTAGCGTCAAAAATATTAGCGCCGGCTAACGCCATTCTGAAGCGCCATGCGGGCGCCGTATTTATTGAATGGCGTTAGCAGACCGGCGCTGCCTGGTGTGCGTGGAAAAAAAACACGTACACCAGGCAGCGCCGGCGTAGGGGAAAATGGCGTTAGGGCGTCTTAAAATGTGGCAAGTCAGGTTAAGGCAAAAAAATCGCCTCAACCCGATTTGCGCAATTTTTTTACGACGCCCATCCCCCATTAACATGACTCCTGTCTTAGTAAAGACAGGAGTCATGCCCCCTTGCCCAATGGCCATGCCCAGGGGACTTATGTCCCCTGGGCATGGTCATTGGGCATTGTGGCATGTAGGGGGGCACTAATCAGGCCCCCCTATGCCACAAAAAAAAAAAATATATATATATATATATATACTTACCTGAACTTACCTGAATGTCTCTGGGGTGGGTCCCTCCATCCTTGGGGGTCCTCCTGGGGTGGGCAAGGGTGGCAGCGGGGGTCCCTGGGGGCAGGGGAGGGCACCTCTGGGCTCATTCTGAGCCCACAGGTCCCTTAACACCTGCCCTGACCCAGGCGTTAAAAAGAGGCGCAAAAGCGTTTTTTTTAACCCGCCCACTCCCGGGCGTGATTTTTGCCCGGGAGTATAAATACGACGCATATGCGTCGGAGTCATTTTTTAAGATGGGAACGCCTACCTTGCATCTCATTAACGCAAGGAAGGCGTTCACGCCAAAAAATGACGCTAATTCCTCATACTTTGGCGCTAGATGCGTCTAACGCCAAAGTATAAATATGGCGTTAGTTTTGCGTCGAATTTGCGTCGAAAAAAACGACGCAATTTCGGCGCAAACGGAGTATAAATACGGGCCTTGGTCTCTAGGGTTGCTGTTTTAGAGAGGTGGCATCCTGAGTTTGTCTTGTAGAGGAAGCAGTCCTTGGGGTTTTTCTTCTAGTGAAGGTTGCCTCTTGGGATCCTATTCTATAGGAGGGGGTGCTTGGGTTTCTCTTCTAGGGATTGAGTCACTTGGGGTTCTCTTTTAGAGGTGGGAGCCTCTTGTGATTCGGTTCTAGAAATGTGGGCCTCTTGGGTTGCTCTTCTAGAGGAAAGGTCTTCTTGACTTATTGGTCTAGAGATGTGAGCTACTTTGGTTACTCTTCTAGAGGAGGAAGTCTCTTGGATTGCTGTTCTAGAAAAGGGAGGCTCTTGGGTTGCTCGTCTACAGATGTGAGTTTCATAGGTTGCTGTTCTAGAAGAGGAATCATCTTATGTCCATGACAGCAGCCACTGCCCACCACCAGCACCCAATGTCCACCACAGTACCCATCCCCTAGCACCCGCAACCAAAGCCCTCCACACCATCCAGTCTGCTCTGCCAGGCACCAACGCTCAACGACCCAAGAAGTGACATACACAATGTGTTTGAGTGTGTACGTCATTTCAGCAGTTTGTCCACGGTTATTACTGGTCTGCTTCTAAGTACATCTAGTGTTTGCAGGGAAGAAATTAGAGTGATTTGTTCCAGAATGACACACACAACAGTAAGGAGCCTTCTCTGTGGATCCACAGGCCCTGTTTATCTCCATCTGCGCCTGCAGCCAATATTGTGCCTAATTGTTTTAATCTCTATGAATGTATTTAATTCCTGTTTCCTTGCCTTCTGAAAAGTGTAAACTCAAATTGTGTATTTTAGTAAATATAAAGAAAAGAATTATGTTTTTATAGGTGGTGCACTTTTTCAGTTTGTATTTCTGAAACAGAGGCTGCACACTTTATCACTTTCCTGTATTGCAATAAATGCTGTGACAAAAAGCTGAGCATTACGTGTGTTAGTGACTTAAACTATGTGGAAAGAGTTCAAATATGTTTGTTTTTAGTAACCATTCTTTTTAACTCTCTGCAATGGGCTTTAGTGCTTCTGCTCATAGACTGAAAGGCTTCTTTGGATTCTTTGACAATTGGGGGGATTAAGAAGGCAGTACTTTAATTAATAGTAGAATTAGCAAAGGGGAAGACGTGTATTATACATTCATACATTAGGCTTATTGCACCTTCAAATCTGGATTTAGCTCTTGGCACTCTAGTCACATTAAGAGCTAGAGTTGGGGTAACAAGTTGTGACCTGGTTCTTCATCGGCTCTGCGCCTCTGGTCGTCGGCCAGCCCTCCAAGTAAGTAGCTATCTTAGGGAGGAGGTCTTGGACCTTCTAGTGTTTCATGTGTCTGCCACCATGGCACTTTATAAAGGGCAACAGCTGCACATGTACACAGCAAGCACGTGGGCGAACCTAAGGCATGACAAATGCGAGCCTGTCTGTGCCCATCAGCGTCCCAGAAGCACCATCAGTGTCCTGGAAGCACCGTCAATGACCTGGAAGCACCGTCAGTGACCTGGAAGCACCATCAGTGTCCTGGAAGCACCGTCAATGTCCTGGAAGCACCGTCAGTGTCCTGGAAGCACCCATCAGTGTCCTGGAAGCACCGTCAGTGTCCTGGAAGCACCGTCAATGTCCTGGAAGCACTGTCAGTGTCCTGGAAGCACCGTCAGTGTCCTGGAAGCACCACCAGTGTCCTGGAAGAACCGTCACTGTCCTGGAAGCACCACCAGTGTCCTGGAAGCACCGTCAGTGTCCTGGAAGCACCGTCAGTGTCCTGGAAGCCCCCATCAGTGACCTGGAAGCACCGTCAGTGACCTGGAAGCACCATCAGTGTACTGGAAGCACCGTCAGTGTCCTGGAAGCCCCCATCAGTATCCCACAATCACCGTCAGTGTCCTGGAAGCACCGTCAGTGTCCTGGAAGCACCGTCAATGTCCTGGAAGCACCGTCAGTGTCCTGGAAGCACCGTCAGTGTCCTGGAAGCACCGTCAGTGTCCTGGAAGCACCGTCAGTGTCCTGGAAGCCCCCATCAGTGACCTGGAAGCACCGTCAGTGACCTGGAAGCACCATCAGTGTACTGGAAGCACCGTCAGTGTCCTGGAAGCCCCCATCAGTGTCCCACAATCACCGTCAGTGTCCTGGAAGCACCGTCAGTGTCCTGGAAGCACCGTCAATGTCCTGGAAGCACTGTCAGTGTACTGGAAGCACCGTCAGTGTCCTGGAAGCACCCATCAGTGTCCTGGAAGCACCGTCAGTGTCCTGGAAGAACCGTCACTGTCCTGGAAGCACCACCAGTGTCCTGGAAACACCGTCAGTGACCTGGAAGCACCGTCAGTATCCTGGAAGCACCGTCACTGTCCTGGAAGCACCATCAGTGTCCTGGAAGCACCGTCAGTGTCCTGGGAGCACCGTCAGTGTCCTGGAAGCACCCATCAGTGTCCTGGGAGCACCGTCAGTGTCCTGGAAGCACCGTCAGTGACCTGGAAGTACCATCAGTGTCCTGGAAGCACCATCAGTGTCCCACAAGCATCATCAGTGTCCTGGGAGCACCGTCAGTGATCTGGAAGCACCCATTACTGTCCTGGGAGCACCGTCAGTGTCCTGGAAGCACCGTCACTATCCTGGAAGCACCCATCAGTGTCCTGGAAGCACTGTCAGTGTCCTGGGAGCACCGTCAGTGTCCTGGAAGCACCCATCAGTGTCCTGGGAGCACCGTCAGTGTCCTGGAAGCACCGTCAGTGACCTGGAAGTACCATCAGTGTCCTGGAAGCACCATCAGTGTCCCACAAGCATCATCAGTGTCCTGGGAGCACCGTCAGTGATCTGGAAGCACCCGTTACTGTCCTGGGAGCACTGTCAGTGTCCTGGAAGCACCGTCACTATCCTGGAAGCACCCATCAGTGTCCTGGAAGCACCGTCACCCAGAGCCCTTGTTGAACTTCATGTGATTAAATTGCTGCTCACTAAATACTCATGTAGAAGAAATGGTAGGTTACCCATCAGGTGGAGGGAGTCAGTGACTGGGCTAATAATGCACCAGAGTCAATGCATCAGAAGGAGAATTCCCTCAGGCCCTGGTGCTCTATGGATCTGGCAGAAGCTAACGACGGTGCAAAATGTATGAACAAAAAAGCAGAGAAACGTATTTAGTCAAAGATAAAATTCGGCACAAAAAGGATGTGAGACAGATTTAAGAGCCCCAGAGCCTCCTTGCGCCCCATTAGCGTTATTGTTTTTACACTAATGTGGCCCAAGGAGGCCAAAATCGCAGCGCCATATTTACAAAGTGCATTGCGCCACTTTGTAACCCTTTGTGTCACATTATGCCTGCGCCAGACATAATGTATGCAAAGGGGTCGTGCCTCTGTTAGGGGGGGCCGAAAAATTGGTGGAAAGAAATCTAAGCGATTTCATTGCGCCATTTCTTCCGGCACTTTTAACACCTGCTCAGAGTAGGCATTAAAAGAAGGCACACATTGTTTACAATGGGCCTCAATGGGCTTTGCAGGATTAATGTCATAATTTTTGGTGCTAATCCTGCAAAGCTCCGAACTAGCGTAAAAACCTTTGAGGCTAGTTCCCTAAGGACCGCCATGATGCACCAGATCTTAGATACGGTGCACACATGGTGGCGTTAGGGAGATGCTTAGGGGCGTAAGGAATGTGCACTGCACTGGGTGCAGCACCACTTTTCTTAAAACAGGCCCTAAATGTTTATAAAAACTTAAGCTCGAAAAAGTTAATTTACAGAGAAAAGTTTAGCTGCAGAAAACACTGACCAGGAAGTTTTTAAAACAGTAAAAAGTATGTGCTCTCTCTTTTACACAAACAGGACTTTCAGGTTTGCACAATTGATGTGAATCCTTCTCGTCCTTCTTCTATGAGAAAATAAAGTGAAATTAGAAATGTTTTAACTCCAGTGGAAGTGATGAAACAGGAGATCCCACCCCTCAGTTTCACCCAGTCTCCATGGTAACTGATTCTGAACCACTGCAGACTGTCTCGTTAGAAACGTCCATGATTTGTGTCAGATCTCGGTCTCCCTGGAACCCTGAGAAGCTTCCAGCCTTCCCTTGATGGAGGACATTCTTGCACCAGTAATGCCAGACGTGTCATCTGTCAACAACATCTCAGCATCCATGGAAGGCAGCACAAATACTTCTATTTAAAACTCCTTCGGCTGACCCTGACAAACTGTCCAACTGGAGACCAACCTCAGATGCTCCTCCCAGTGACAACACTGGAGAAAGAGCTGTCAAACAGCTACAAACATACATAGAAGCTTTCAGCCTTCCCTTGATGGAGGACATCCTTGCATAAGTAATACCAGGCATGCCATCTCTCAACAAACCCTGCAACATCTCCACAACCATGAAGGGAGCGCAACCATTTCTATTTAAAACTCCTTCGGCTGACCCTGACAAACTGTCCAACTGGAGACCAACCTCAGATGCTCCTCCCAGTGACAACAGTGGAGAAAGAACTGTGAAATATTTTCAAACATACATAGAAGCTTCCAGACTTCCCTTGATGGAGGACATCCTTGCACAAGTAGTACCATGCATGCCATCTCTCAACAAACCCTGCAACATCTCCACAACCATGAAGGCAGCACAACCATTTCTATTTAAAACTCCTTCAGCTGACCCTGACAAACTGTCTAACTGAAGACCAACCTCAGATGCTCCTCCCAGTGACAACACTGGAGAAAGAGCTGTCCAACAGCTACAAACACACATAGAGGCTGATGACTTGCCGGAGAGCACACAAATTGTGGTCAGGCCGCTGCGCTACACAGGAACGGAGCTGGTGGCAGTACTGGACTGTCCAGTACTAGGCAAGGGCCAGGGCGCAGACTATGATTATTAGATCTCAGTGCTGCGTGTGACACACGCCCACTCCCCAGTCTGGATTCACAGATTTAGAACATGGGGAGTAATGGGAGAGCGCTGGATTGACTCATTCATCTTAATTAGCTGTATCCAAACAGTCAGGGTTCCCTACTTTTGTGAGGAACAAAGGAGCCTCCAGGTTTACATTTTGAGCTCCACTTTGTGTAACTTGTACATCTTGCCGTTAGCAAAACGAATCCAGTGGTTTGGGTTCTCTCACGTCCTACGCAGATGACACCCACACCATGGTGTCCGTGGTAGATGAGCTGGTGGCCGCCGCTGATTCCCAGGACTGTGTGTGTCTCAGCTGATGTGTCCCGATGGACTAAGGGGCAGATGTACAAAAAGGTGGCGCATCAGTCCTGAAACGCCACTTTTCGTGCGTACCACTTTCCCCACCTAACGACACCATGGTTGCGCCATATTTACAATACTGCGTACCATGGCGGTCGTTACCACAACAGCATCGGAAATGTTGGCGCTGTTGTGGCATTTTGCTATACTAGCGTCAAAAATGTGGACGCAAGTGCAGCAAAGCACAGGGAGGCCCATTGAATAAAATGGGAGCGTCACTTTAACGCATGACTTCAGCTTCAAAAATGACAGAAAAAATGTCTCAGTAAAATGTTGTCAATTTGACTGCACCATTTTTTCAGGCCTCCGTGCCTGGGAATGACCCCCTTGCATACATTATGCCTGGCACAGGCATAATGTTGGGCAAGGGGTTGCAAAGTGGTGCAATGCATGCATTGCACCACTTAGTAGATCTGGTGCTGGGTAAAGTCCACGTTAGCAACGCCTTAGCATCAAAAAATGATGCTATGGTGGCGCTAAGGTGGCGGAAGGGCCTTGTAAATATGCCCCTAAATTTGAACACGAACAAAAGTGATTTTCCATATTTAGGCCACCCGATCCATTCCTTCTTCACCTAATTGCTGACCAGTAGGCCCAGGAGAACCCCTGTCCGGTGCTTGCTCTAAAAACAAAAATCACTTAGACAAGGAGCTAAGTTTGAATGAACCAATGCATATGGACTCATCCTCCTGTTTCTTGTATCTCAAAATGCTGTGCAAGGTGCTCCCCATGCTCCCTCGAGTAAACAAAAGTGATGGATGGAATGCTGGAATTAATCTCAGCCACTGGTAATCACTCGGGCAGCACTCAAGTGTATTGTTATTCTGCACACCATGCCGCCTCAGTTTGGACGCAGCTAGATCTAAGTCAGTCTTGACCTTGCTCCAATAGGGACAGAACAGCCGAAAGCACCAAACCATGTTATGAAGAGCCCACAACAGACCTGGCTTTACATTTCAGGCTGGACCTTACAACACAGACATCCACTGGGATGATGCAAATTGTGAATGACGATGTCAACAAAGCTAATGGCCGAGGGGGGCTGGCTATGACCCCACCCTTTGCATGCTCTGCTGTGTGAATGACAACTGAACAGTGGCAGAAGGGGGCCACCCACACCCTCTTTTTATATTTTCATTATTGCTATTAACATGTATCATTACTTGTACTAACTATCATTACTATTGTTACTCTAGTTAGTGAATCCATGAGGCTGTCTCAAGCCGAGGCCAAGCATCAGTCACCTGCTGGACAGGTTCATGTGATGCACTTCCATGGATTAATTATTCCAACGTGGAGTGTTCACAGCCACGGAACACACCTGAAGATCCCTGATCAATTAATAAATTCAAAAACCAGCAATCACTGAGGATCAACACTGTAGCTGTAATAATGTCCAAGTGTTGACTGTACTAACCCTTGTCTGGCACTAGTGAGCTACATTCTAATATCAAATGTGAACGACAGACCAGTGGCCACATGAACCACCTGCAGGCGAGTCCAGATACCTGTACTAATGCCCAGGTGTAGAATGTACTAACCCTGGTATATCCCTCCTGAGCCATATTCTAATATCAAATGTGAACGACAGACCAGTGGCCACATGAACCACCTGCAGGCGAGTCCAGATACCTGTACTAATGCCCAGGTGTAGACTGTAATAACCCTGGTATATCCCTCCTGAGCCATATTCTAATATCAAATGTGAACGACAGACCGGTGGACACATGAACCACCTGCAGGCGAGTCCAGATACCTGTACCAATGCCCAGCTGTTGACTGTACTAACCCTTGTATATCCCTCCTGAGCCATATTCTAATATCAAATGTGAACGACAGACCAGTGGCCACATGAACCACCTGCAGGGGAGTCCAGATACCTGTACTAATGCCCAGCTGTTGACTGTAATAACCCTTGTCCGGCACTACTGAGCTACATTCTAATATCAAATGTGAACGACAGACCAGTGGCCACATGAACCACCTGCAGGCGAGTCCAGATACCTGTACTAATGCCCAGGTGTAGACTGTAATAACCCTGGTATATCCCTCCTGAGCCATATTCTAATATCAAATGTGAACGACAGACCGGTGGACACATGAACCACCCGCAGGTGAGTCCAGATACCTGTACTAATGCCCAGGTGTAGAATGTACTAACCCTTGTATATCCCTCCTGAGCCATATTCTAATATCAAATGTGAACGACAGACCAGTGGCCACATGAACCACCTGCAGGCGAGTCCAGATACCTGAACTAATGCCCAGGTGTAGAATGTACTAACCCTTGTATATCCCTCCTGAGCCATATTCTAATATCAAATGTGAACGACAGACCGGTGGCCACATGAACCACCTGCAGGCGAGTCCAGATACCTGTACTAATGCCCAGCTGTTGACTGTAATAACCCTTGTCTGGCACTAATGATCTACATTCTAATATCAAATGTGAACGACAGACCAGTGGCCACATGAACCACCTGCAGGCGAGTACAGATACCTGTACTAATGCCCAGGTGTAGAATGTACCAACCCTTGAATATCCCTCCTGAGCCATATTCTAATATCAAATGTGAACAACAGACCGGTGGCCACATGAACCACCTGCAGGCGAGTCCATATACATGTACTAATGCCCAGCTGTTGACTGTACTAAGCCTTGTATATCCCTCCTGAGCCATATTCTAATATCAAATGTGAACGACAGACCCGTGGCCACATGAACCACCTGCAGGCGAGTCCAGATACCTGTACTAATGCCCAGGTGTAGAATGTACTAACCCTTGTATATCCCTCCTGAGCCATATTCTAATATCAAATGTGAACGACAGACCAGTGGCCACATGAACGACCTGCAGGCGAGTCCAGATACCTGTACTAATGCCCAGGTGTAGAATGTACTAACCCTTGTATATCCCTTCTGAGCCATATTCTAATATCAAATGTGAACGACAGACCAGTGGACACATGAACCACCTGCAGGCGAGTCCAGATACCTGTACTAATGCCCGGCTGTTGACTCTAATAACCCTTGTCCGGCCCATATACCATATACCATTCCCATTCCTCATTGCTTTTCAAAAAAACATTTGAACACCTAACAACATAAAAATATTAAAACATATTTAAAATAAAACAGTATATACATTAGAAATAAAAATTAAGTTTAATTAAAAATAGAATTTAGTTTTACAAAAATTAAACTTTTCCTCTCTACTACCCAAAAAACACCAACAAAAACTAACTTTAACCCCTTAACTGCTCCCCCCCATCCACCAAAGGAACCCAGGGTTCGTGAACTGTCATGGAGGGGACCAAGAAAATAGGCAAAATATAGCGAGATTTCGAGGCTTGTTTAGGAAAATTAGGGAATTAGTGCTCCAGATACAAATGTCTGTTTTTTTTCCTAACAATGACATCGATGAACGGGTTGCTGTCTAAACACATTTTTCAACTGAGAACAGATTCTTTTTTCCAGTGTGGGTAGCTATGGACTTTGGGTGCTAGCTCAGAAGGCTCCCAGAGAAACCTAGCAAACCTGAACATTTTTAAAAATTAGACACCTACGGGAATCTAATGTTGGGTGAATTGTGGGTCTTATCAAATTCCTTGCCCATAATCCCTTGCAAATCTCAAACTGTGACTAAAAACACATAGCCCTCAAATTTCAGTGATGGAAAGTTCTGGAATCTGCAGGGATCCAGACACTTCCTTCCACCTAACATTCCCCGAAGTGTCCTGATAAAAATGGTACCTAATTTGTGTTGGTTGGCCTGATGTCCGCAAGAGGAAACAGAACATGGACACATCATATTTTTTCACAGAACACTGACCCTTAGTTGGCAATGTGGGTAGCTGTGGATTTTGGGGCCAAGCTCAGCCAGTACCGAGGGAAATCTAACAAACCTGTACATTTTTTAAAGTGATACACTTAGAGGAATCCAGGGTGGGGTGGCTTACGTGGTTTCACCAGATTTATTTACCCAGAATTCCTTGCAACTCTTAAACCTTGACTAAAAAAACATTTTCTTTACATTTCTGTGATGAAAGGTTCTGGAAACTTTGGTGAGCACAAAATTCCCATCGCCTAAGCTTTCTGCCAAGTCTCCGGAGAAAAATCCTACCGGACTTGTGTGGGAAGCCAAGTGCTGTGACAGCAAATAAAACAAAATGCAACATGGACACCACAATTTTCTACAGGAAAATCACCCTTTTTTGCAATGTGGGTAGCTGTGGAATTTGGGGCCTAGCTCAACCAGCACCTAGGGAAAATGAGCAAACCAGGGGAGTGCAAATGTGTTTGAGGTGCGTGGCTTTCACCAGGTAGTTTACTCACATACCCTTACTTAATTCAAAGTACAAATAAAAACACACATTTTTCAAATATTTATGTGAGACAAATGTCTGGAATCTGTGGAGAGCCACAATTTTCCTACCACCCGATATTCCCCCAAGCCTCCTAATAAAAATGGCAGCTCAGTTGTGTTGGTAGGCCTACTGTCTGCAACTGGAAATGACCTAAAATGGACACATCACATTTTTCCACTGAAAACTGATCATTTGTTTTGCAATGTGATTAGCTGTAGCTTTTGGCGCCTAACTCAGCTGGCACCTAGAGAAATCCAGTAAACCTGCACATTTTTAAAAACTGCCCACCTAAGGAATCCAGGGTGAGGTGGCTCTCATTCAATCTATTTAACCAGAACCCATGCAAACCTCAAACCATGACTAAAAAACATAGGGGCATATTTATACTCCGTCTGCGCCGAATGTGCGTCAAACATTTTGACGCACATTCAGCGCAAACCTTTCCCCATATTTAAACTTGGACGCCTGAGCCCGCAGACGTCAAAATCCCACCGTGTGCATCATTTTCTGTATGCGGGAAACCGCCTTGCGTTAATCATATGCAAGGTAGAGGTTCCCATCCAAAAAAATGACTTAAACGCCCGTGCGTCGTATTTATGCTTCCGGGCAAAAATCCTGCACGGCCGGGAGGCGGAGGCGGAAAATGACGCACAGCCCGATTTGAGTCAAAAATTAACGCCTGGGTCAGGGCAGGCTTTAAAATGGGGCAAACACACCTGTATTTAATCAGAACACACAGAAGCAACAGCAGAGCAGCAAAAGGGAGACATGGAGGTGCTTCTCATCCAGCGTGCACACAGATGCAGAGCCCAGCAATAACAACAGCAGCTACCGCAACACCAGCAGGGACCCCAAAGGCAACGCAGAAGGCAGGAGAGGATATTTCGCACCAGGACAACCCTTCATGGCCTCAAGGAACATGACATCATCCAGAGGTACAGGTTGAATTGGCAAGCCATTCAGCAGCTGCTGCGCAACATAGAGCCACAGTTGGCACCCACCTTGCTCACACCCAGCACCATCCCAACAGAAACCAAGCTGCTAGCTGTTCTTCACATGTTGGCAAGTGGCTCCTTTCAAAGCACTGGCGCCCTGGTTGCCGGGATATCACAGCCATCATTCTCTGCCTTCTTGCCCAAAGTACTGGATGCCATCATTGGACTCACACCCCGCCACATCTGCTTCCCAAACACACAGAAGAAGCAGCAGGAGACAAAACAGGGGTTTTACCTCATAAATGGATTCCCACACGTCTTTGGTGCCATTGACTGCACACATGTACGCCTTGTGCCACTTGCAGCAACTGAACACCTATACTGCAACAGGAAGCACACACACTCCATCAATGTGCAGGCCATTGTGGATCACCAAGGATTGATCACCAATATCATGGCAAAGTATCCTGGGAGTGCCCATGATTTGTTCATCTTCCATCACTCTACCATCAATCAACACTTCCAGGATGGACGATATGGCAGTGGACTACTTGTTGGTAAGTACAGAAACCTACTTATATACACACTGCACAGCAACCCTCTAGGACACACAACACATACACCACGACAGCAACATGTGGACAGGAACACACTGAGGTTGTGACACCGCTAGCCATGTTTGATAGATCTGCAGTGAACCTGTCACACATCTGAAATGAGTGTACAGTCTAATTTTAATACGTCAATGATCACAACGTATGGAGAGGTTTGGCTAATTGTCACCTTGCAAAATGTACATGTCTCACTGATGTTTAAATTACTCCATTGCATATGTCTAAAGGTATGGGATGTCCAGGGTACATAGATGCTAACGTGTTACCACCACTGTCAATTTGAATCTGTGTATGAAACTATCATCTCACCCCCAGTAAAGACACAGGGACACCTGTATCACAAGTCACAATGCTAGGGAGTGCACACTGTACTGCAAATCCCAAAACATACTGCTGACAACCGGTCAGCAGGCAAACACTTGTTCAGCCAAGGAAACAACCCAATGCAGATGGTACATCCTGGAAGCCTAGGGATCAACACAATAACACAAAAGAGTCACAGACAACACAAGACAACTACTGCCATGCAAGGTGATATGAATGGTGCAAGATACGTCAACATGATCCCAATCATTTTCTCTTTCAGCTGATCAGGAGTATGGGATCCAGCCATGGATTATGACACCATTTGGCAACCCAAGCACTGCAGCAGAGCGTGCCTACAATGAGGCACATAGGAGGACACTCACCATAGTGGAGAGGACCTTCGGCCTCCTGAAGTCGAGATTCGGGTGCCTCGACATCACTGGTGGCAGCCTCCTATACTCACCAGAAATGGTCTGTAAGATCATTTTAACATGTGCCATCCTGCACAACATTTGCATACGTAGGAACATTCCCCTCTTAGAACCAGAGCCACACATGCCTGAAGAGGAGGAAGAGGAGGATGCTGGCATGCAACAAGAGGGGGAACAACAAAACACAGCTGCTGGATTGCGTAGGCACCAACATATTGTGAACAATTTATTTTGAAACAACTAACCATCACCACTGTAGCAACAGATGTAAATAAACACTGATAATAATCCCCATATCATGGTCTGGGTAATCATTTTTGCTCACCTTTTATTCCAACTATCAGAATAACAGGGTAGCCTCATGGAGCATTGTTGACATACCGATCAGGACACAGAACATTCCAGAGCAATTGTGATGCATATTACACAACAGTCACATACACAAACAGTGTAAATGACATATATCCTGTACATTTCACCCTTGAAGGGCAATAGCAGAGGACCACACCTATTTCACACATACATGTTGGCAACATGGTTCATCGCAGCATATGGCACACAACTAAGACACCATCAGTCTCTAAGCGGAAAAAATGCCTCATACTTGAGGCAGTGGATGTGCTATTGCATTGGTAATAGGAATGTATGACCAGACCCTTGACAGCAGTAAGTCGTACAGCACCTATCTTTACAAGGACTATCTGTGACTAGAGTTCCATATAAGCAGAACATAGACAGCACAAGTGCCACACCTATGACATTCTATGTACATGTCAGCCCATGTCCTACGTCCTGACACACCCATGCTCCTGGTCTCACCCCACCTGTCTGATGAGGTCCCTGGAATGGTAATATGTGCACCCAGATATTCCCTCCTCTACACACACAGACTAACAATAGTAATCCAGTATGCCATTGTCATTGTACATCTGTCTGCATGGACGTCAGGTTAAATAATGCACTGGCTTGTAGTCTCTAAGCCCTGTTCTCACCTGTAGTTTGCTTCACATGTGAAAGGTACTGTTAGTCATTTGAACTCAAATCTCACCTACAGGACTTGTGAGAAACTGCTGCAGCACACCTGTGAGCACCTCCATGCAGACCACCCATTTGAACATGCACTGCCCTTGCAGATGCTTGGAACTGCATAGAAGCTGCCATTTTGTTGATTACACTGTTATGCATTGCTAGAAAAATAAGCCGTGTAACCCAGCCCTTGGGTTTATGTGTCACCTTCCAAAACACAGGACAAACACAGTCTTCCATGTCAACTGTCTTGTTCTTCCTCCGACCAGTGTAAGTCAGACCACTTAGTATGTACCTTGTGAAATTGCTGGATCTTGATTGACCCTGCATCCTGTCAGCCTGACTGGCACCTGTCTGTGCGTTACCCTAAAGGTTCCTTGTGGCTACATATGTACCACACTTCCTTTCCCAAACCTCACATTCCTTAGGGGGTATTTTGTCAGGTGCTTCCTCAATGCATACTCAAATACACTGTATAGCATCATCTGCTTTTTTATTGTACCATAATTATAAATTTGTCTCCAAATACCAAAATCATGGCCTATCCCTTGTCTGGGTCTCATGTATGCATGAACGACAAAGTGTGACAGTGTACCACGGCCGTATGCAGGGATTGGGTATGGTGCCTCCATCAGAACCAGCAACCTCTGATAATGTGCATGAAAATTCCACACATGTTAGAACCCTGACAGTTCATACGCTGAATCAGATTGCTCACAACATATTGATGGCCTGTGCATGCTGAATAGCTGCAAGATTAATCAACACAGAGGCTATGATGTTCCCAGATGCAGTGGGAACTTTACAGGCCAACCTGCGTACAAATGTTGTAATGACACCTGCCGGAACATGACTCCTGAGATATGATCTCACTCAGCACACTAAGGTTGCCCTGTTGACAGTCTCATAACACGTCTACAGTGACAGGGTGGGACCATCCCCATGTAGGTTCTCATGTCCTCATCGACTGTACTTCCATTGATCTCCGAAGGATACTCAGTAGATACAGGAATAGCCGCCACTGACTCATGACGAGACCTGGACGTAACTGTGACAACATAGACCCCTAAAAATATATAGGATCAACATTAGACCACACACATGAACCAGACACCTCTGTGCAATTGATCACTGGAAATATGTGGACACGTGCTGCCTCGTCTGCTGGTCCACCACTGCCACAGGAGAGTTGTGGCTCAGTCATATGACCACAACTGTGGGGTGACATTACAGTTGTAGGTCACCTTTGGCTTTCCGTGTCAATAACATGGTAGCCACTTAGGTGGTCATTATGACCCTGGCGGTATTACTACCGCAGGGCCAAAACGACGGGAGCACCGCCAACATGCTGGCGGTGCCTCCCGGTGTATTATGACCGCGGCGGTTGCGCCGCGGTCGCACCGCCGGGGCCGGCGGTTTACCGCCACAATGGCCCAGGCGGATGTAATCCGCCAGGGCAGCGCTGCTTGTAGCGCTGCCCAGGGGATTACGACTCCCCAACCGCCAGCCTTTTTCTGGCGGTCTGAACCACCAGGAAAAGGCTGGCGGTACGGGGAGTCGTGGTGCCCCTGGGGGCCCCTGCACTGCCCATGCCACTGGCATGGGCAGTGCAGGGGCCCCCTGACAGGGCCCCATGCGGCTTTTCACTGTCTGCTGTGCAGACAGTGAAAATTGCGACGGGTGCAACTGCACCCGTCGCACGACCGCAACACCGCCGGCTCCATTTGGAGCTGGCTCCTATGTTGCGCCCGTGATCCCCGCTGGGCCGGCGGGGATCACCAAATGGCCGCGGCGGGGGTGCGGACGCATTGGCGGCCGCATGGCGGTCAGATCTTGGCGGGCGGCTAATGCCGCCCGCCAAGGTCGTAATGACCCCCTTAGTCTGTACATGTGCCTCACTCACGGTGGGTTCACCAACAAGTGCCTAGGAAGCAGTATCCAAAATTCCAGGACATGTGATGGGCAAGTTTGGGACCATTGACATGAACAAGCGCCTGCCATCTAGCCGGTGCATACTTTGTCATTTGCGTTGTTTACGTTACCCTAAAACTAGGAAGTGCACACAACAGATGTTGCTACATGTATGACTAACACATGTCCTCTCTCATTTCCACACTGACTTGCATCTGGGGGTTGGACACATTGACTTCACATTCATACAAGCATATTTTCAATAATGCATCTTGTGATGCACACACACTGGTCAACAACTACATTATTAGCCAATGCACACACATTGAGCCATAGGCATTGAAGTATTGTACTTATGTGCATCACCTTGCTATCCTCTCCTGACGCCAAACATGCCCAATTTTTGCAATACATATATGTAGACCACACATATGGCCATCTAGTGCGTCAGCCAAGAGTGAAAATCCTGTTGAGGAAGTAGTGGATCATGGTCCACAGTAGTATGCTGTCTCACATGTGCCCATACACCGTCAAGACCAAAGTGGGTGCAATCAGCCTATCTCAGTTGTGTCAAAAATTTTACATAACATTAAAATGGTAAAATGACCCAAACCCAATTAATGCCCTGAACTTTTGACACATAAGCGTAAAAAAATGACGCTCACGAGTCAAAAAATGACACTTATGCCCGAGAAACGACGCATAATGCCCTGAAAACACCATTGACTCTTCCACACTGTACCTCAGAAAATTGGTTAAGTGTTAGACTGTTTCCAAATATATGGATGCAGGCTCATTTTTACTCCTGTGCGTCAAAACAAAATGACGCCCAGACTGTATGCTTCAAATTTTTTGACGCATAACTATAGAAACGGCTGCCATTTTAGGCAGGAAGTGATGTAATAGGATATCCTGTTTACAGATTATGTACAGTGGGTGTACTTTCACTTTCACTTTGCAGTCTGTGATTCTTCTAGACTGTGTGGCTGTGTTGAGAGTTTTGTCTGGTCAAATTGTGCTTTTGTCTCCTGTGTGGTCCATTACTTGTCATTTTGTGAATAAAATATTGTTGTTGTATCCTGTCTGAGTGTTTATTGTGTACAATTGTCTAGCATTGTATTGTCTTTGTTGTTTTTGGGAGTCTGTTGTGGGTAGTGATAGTTTGGGGATAGTTGGGCTGTTTTAGTTGTTTAGTTTACATTTTTCATATAATACTTTACCCCTATTCTCCTTTGTTCCCCTTTATCACCTATTTCCCTTTTTTCTGCTAAGATGTTGGTAGGCCTAGTCTTGGCAAGATGGGTGAGGAGGAGCTTGGGGGTTTCATATGAATGGTGTGCCATTTCCTCCCCCTTAAGATTGAGGCAGGTAGGCGGGTGATACAGGGGTATCACACCGAGGCACAGAGGCTCCGGTGGGGAAAGGTATTGCATCACCTGCAACGCGTCTATTGGACCCCAAGGAATGACTACCAGCAGAAGCACCACTGGGCTGACCTTATCTCCAGGGAGCAAGATCTGCTGGACCACCTGGGAATTGTGATTGGTGGCCCTGTTGGTGAGTACAAATCATGTAAATGTGCACGATTAAATGCTCTGTAGTGACATCAGATGATTTGTACAATATCTGCCGGCAATGTTGTTGAGTGTGTGGAATGCTTTGGAAACATACAGGGTCATTCATGGACTATGTTAAGGGCCACATTTGCTAACTGTTAGGAAGCAAGTGCTCCGCAAACTTATTGAATACTTTTGCTTAATGTAAGTTGGTGCCGCCTTTGTGTCAAACAGCAACACAAATCTGGAGCCAATTATGTATAGATATAGGTCACATTTGCCTGTGAGGTATAGATTTTCAAAATCATTACCAACATTTGTTGACGCAACAGCTAGACTGACGTTCGAAACACTACATGAGGCTGAAAATGAGTGCAGGCTTCACGTCAATTGATGATAGCAATGTGGCCCAAACATATGACTCATGTGTGTCTGGTGAGTGTGTAAGGAAAGCGATCATGGAGGTTCTATAAATCTTAGGGATTATTGTGGCCCTTCGTCATTTCGGATACATGTCAGATCTGGATTTGAAGACATAGGGAAAAAGTTCAAGGTGCCCTCAGCTAACATCATAGACTGGTGTTTGGTGTTTGTTGTTCCTCCTTTCATTTACAGATGGCTGGCCAAAGGTATGCACATGGGTTCATATCTCCATGGTTGGTGCAACTCATCATAGCTGGGCCACATCAAATGAAGACAATGTAACAACATGAGGGCTTACACCTGTCCCGGCCCCTCTGTACATTGTACCTGTGTGTCATAAATTTGTCATGGCCACAATGGCTGGTTGAATGGTAATGCGCTCCTCAAGGAAAGTGGCTTTGGATGTCTCTTTTGGATACACATGATGAGACGAATACACTCCATTATTATGTCTGCTCACTAATGAAAGAGCATGTTTGCCACCACATGAAAGTTAGGGCCACGCCATGTGCGCAGATATGTGTGTAAAATTCACAGGAGACCCATGGTATGTACATGTTGGCCGTGCCATATCGGATGCAGTATCATCATGTCTGAGTGGCTTTACTTACTTATGTAATCTTATATATAGTATTTGGCTTTGCAATTGTTGGACAGTGCACAGAATTTTAGCACATTTCTCCCTTCCCTGCCTTACAGGTGGACCTGCACCCTACACTGTGGGCGAGGTGGCTTCATTCAAGGATGCAGACAACTCCAGTAAGTGTTGATATGTCTGTTATGTGTTGTGTTTGCTGGTGATGTGTGATGGACTCCTGTGTGTTGAACACATAGCAAGGTGTGATGCGCTGGCCCATCATTTGTCTTGTTCCATGAGTGGGATTTCATTTTATCACCATTTTAGAGTTGGCCAATGCTTATCCTATTGTCTTATTTAGGGATTCTAGGTCAGTCCTGTAGGCCCTGCAATGTGAATGGGGATAAGTCATGTGGATAACACTTGCATCAGCAAGAGTCGCACTGGACCTAATCTGTGATTTAGTCAGTCTGTCAGACCCACATTCTCCCAGAATGGGGCTGCTAAATGCTTACCCACAGACTTCGGCTTCCCTATTCACTAATGTACTTATTAAACTGTAGGTTGAACTTCCTAGCAGCATGTAGCTCCACATGTAGTTCTACGAGTATGTGGCACTTGAGTGCAATGGCCTAGGTCGCATGCAAATCATGGCCAAGGGTGTTCTTGCATCTCTGTGTTAGTTGTAAGTCATGGCTTACTGGAAGTATATGATGTGGACAGAGGTCTGCATTTCCAGATATGTGTGGCACTAGGATTGGTCAAGGGTTTGCTGTCTTCTATTTGTAGATACACCTTACCTATGGTGTGTGTGTAGAACCAAACACATATCCAGCTTTTATAAGCTTCCTGGGTGTCCATGTTGTTTGAAATTGGTAGTTGTTAACCACCTCCCACCCTCAAACACAGGCATGGGTTTGTGAATACTGTACCTAGGACTGATGATACAAGTTTGGTACACAGACATGAAAATCAGTGAATCTTTTGTCTGAGCCTAGTATACACAACCATTTTTCCCACATGAGTACTATACTAGCAAGACCATTTACAACTTGCAGATCATGTGGCCCTAGATTTCCATCCTGTACAATGAAATTTTTAGCCCTGGCATTGGCAGAGGATGTGCTGCATAATTCTTAGCTGACAACTGGTAGAACATAGATGCCCAAATCATGCCAGTTGTTACCCATCTTGTAGGGGTTGGATGTGCTATGTGTGATAGAACCTTTGTAGGCTGGTCTGCCATGTACTTCCTCAGAGACATTCAGTGATCTGTATGATGATATGAGCTGCTACAAGTACAGTAGATGTATTGTCTGATTTACTTCTTGTGCCATTTCACACAATGCAGTTCCTAATGTTATTTTTTCGATTTGTCTTCACAGCTGCAAATATGACACCCATCCAGGTGCGGGAATTCCAAAGGCGAGCATTGAGGTATCAGCATATACTTCAGGTAGAGTCTGGGTACCGAAGAATGGCCCGCAGATACCGGAATGAATGGGCATCTGGAGCCTGAAGGGCATTCCCATAGGGAGGCCCCCTTTTGCTCACCACAGCTACCACCAGCACCACCACCACTACCACCCAGGTGGCACCACCAACAGCTGGGACCGTTGTGGCAACCACATCAGCAAGTGCTCCAGGCCCTAGCACAGCACCACCTGCAGGGCAGCCCACAGACATGGGCACTACACGGCCCCACACTTCATCAGCTGGCACCCAGACCACCCCAGCTGCAGCTATTGACCCTGCTGCTTTTGTTGAGATGCAGCGTAAATTGGACCGTGTCCTGCGAAAAATAAGTCTCCTGCGCCAGGATGTGCGACATATAAACCGGCGGGTGCAGTTAATTAAGCGGACCCTCTGGAGGGCCACCCTATAGACATTTTGACGCACATGATTCCCTCCCCTCCCTCCTCTTTCCTTATTCTTATACTTTGTGGGTTTAGGGGGCTTAGTGTTAGGTTAGTATAGGCTGTTAGTTTAGTTAGTGTTAGTGTGTGGTGGTCCTGATTATTTCTACTGTTTCTTTTTGAGTGTGTGGGTGGGTGAGTGGTGGCAATGTTGGGGTTCTTGTGTGTTTAAAAAATATATATATATATATTTTAAAAATATAAAAATCAAAAAATTACAAAAATATATATATTTGTTTAGTATAGGATAGTATATATTTAGGTTAGTATCTGTTGTCTTTTTTTTTTTACTCTCCCCTCGAACATCGATTTGTTTCTACATCCTTGGTATATAACTCCCAATGCTATCTATGTCTTTATCTCCCTCTCCCCAGAGTGTGACTATAAGGGGACTCTCCCCCTCCTGGAATTTGAGGCCATTAACCTCAGTTATTAGGGTAAGGTAATATTTAACCGATAAATATCTGTTTCCACTGTGTTTTTTTGCATGACTTTGGCTTGCTGTGGCACCCCTGATTTTTGTGTGGTTTGCTGTGTTGTGCTGTTTAGCTAACGTCACCCATGTTTTTACTCCTTTAGGCCTCCGCGAGGTAGTTCCTTGCTTCAGGTAGGCCCTCCTATTTGTTCGAATATATTCCTGTTCTCCCCCTATCTCAGGGGAGATTTTTCCTTCGGCACACTGCATGCTGTTTAGGGATGCTAAGCCCTGAAGAATGCCCCCAGACCTTCCATGGCTCCTAGTAGTGGGCAGAAACATGTCAGCCGTTTTTTTAGATATGCGACCCAGTGAGTCCTCATTCTCACTGAGGTGTCCCGTCATTGTTTTTAAAACACCAGCAGACACCACCATTAAAAGTGTAGATCACACATAGGTAACTGCCTAGGTGTTTTTATATTTCCATAGCTTACCTGGATCTCTCAATCTCCAGATTAATATTTATTTATGCACTCCCTCCCGTTCTTTTAACGGTGAGGTCGAGTCCTCCCAGGTGGCACTGTCCTACCTGGGTGGGGCTAGGTGGTCAAATGATGAAGCATGACACTATATAATGTGTGAGACCACCTAGTCCGTAAAGGAAATAGCCCTCTCCTTCACTCACCCTACACAGCACCCACCCTGCCCATTCTTTAAACCTAGTGAGGTCTACGAGCCCACGGATAATCTCTCGTGAATATAGCTCCATAACCATCGGTGAACCCCATACTTTTCTGTGTTGACTAGTATCTGTTGTCCTCCATGTGTCCCATCTCATAAGGAGGGTGGGGGGTTGATGTTTAGAACGTTTCGTTACATGTGATAAGTAAGTTTATCTTAGGTTAGTTAGGGACAGTTGTTGGTAATGAGTAGTTACGGTAGATGAGGGTAGGTAAAGTTTTCCCTGAGTTTTCTCTTCTGTTTTTACAGTTTAATAAATATGTAGAAAACCCTTTACAGTATGTGTGACATGCTTGTAGATCAGGGCCTTGGCATGAGTGTACATGATTTCTTTTGTATTACAATATGTGTCCTATGCTACAAACAAATCCCAAATTAGCTGTAACATTGGCATCTACCCCAAAGCAACCTTGCAAAGATTAGACCATTCATTGCAACCACCAATCACAGTTACTATGGATCCCAACGTGTTTTTTTCAATAAGTATGTTTTCAATGTCACATACAGTGCTTCCAGATTTGGTATTGGGGACACTGTGTTATGTCTGACTGCAGTCTGATGTCCAAGGAAACCCTTATAAGCTGAGTGGTAGTAAGCACTCTTGTAGTATCGTGTTCATGACTCACATAGATCATTTGTTACACTGTTCTGCATGATTACTTATTTGGATGTGAACACAGACACCTCCATTCATGCGGTTTGGTGACTGTTCGCTTAGATTTGTGGGCAATGTTATATGTGTTATTTTTGCATGGAGGCAAGATTTTGGAGGCACTATTTAATGGCTTAGATATCCCTTGAGGAAGCATTATTCTGTCCAACACACCATTATGCGGTATAATTTCTCTTTTCATTGGATATTACCCTCAGGAAGGGCAGAGTATGGTAGAATCTAGGCCACTGTGCATAGTTAGCAGACTACATTATTTCAGGACAGTTGTATTGACAAGCTATGTAATTTGACAGGAGGCAACATTCAGTGGTCTACTGCACGGTTGATGTGTCACATTACACAGAGAAAAAGTGGTTGTGGAAGTGCTATTTATTGAAAAGTGCTGTAGTGCTATATGTACATTGTCCATGATTGTGAGTCCATTATAGTGACATCTTCCATTGTGATCCTACACAAGTGCTAAAGGAAAATGCATTTGACATCCTGGGGTGATGTGTCAGACAGTGCAGAGGGACAGGATTTGCCAATGAGTAAGTGAGAAACATTCACAAGGCAGGCTGACAAGATGTACAGTGGTTTGTAGAACAGTCGTTGAGTACAGTTGTTGCAAGACTGGCATGTTGCAAAGCGCATGACCTTGGTAGTAGGTGGCCATGTGTCAGGGACTAGTGATTCCGGGTACTTTTACGTTTGAAGGTGATCTGTTTCATGTCTTCTTCTTCTGATGTGTGTGTTGCCTCCTCTGTCCTTGGTGGTAGTGGTTGTGAAAGGGCAACACACACCTCAGTGTTTGAAGACCTGGAGTCACACATCCCAGTAGCTGCTACCTGTGAGGGTCTTAAGGGCAGTACTGCTGCAAGGAGGATCTGCTGGTTCTTAAGAATAGCAGCCACATCACGATGGTAGGCAGCCAGCTCGGCCCTGAGGGGTTCAATGTTGCATTCGTGCACGCGTAAACAGGATTGCTGTTGTAGGTGTTGGGTCAATTGTATAACGGCTGTGCTGATTTCCTTCCACCTTTTTTCTACTTCCTGCAAGATAGTTGTTCGCCCTTGCATAGCTGCTGCCTGTTCTTCGATTGACGTCATGCACGAACGCACCCCCTCTAGGCTGGCTACCATCGTTGCATCCCCACCCGCACCTCCTTGGCCAGCTCCCGCTGTACTCCGACTACAGTTCTCTCAAAGCTGGTGCCTGTGTCATCTGAGTTGTCAGCTGTATTGGAGCTGGCAGGTCTTACAATTGGGGTGGATCCTCTGTGATGGCTGCTTGTTCTGTGATCCTCCTTGTGACTGAAGGTGGGGTCTGGAGCGTTCCAAGGACATCTTGGAGGGTCTGGTGGCTGATGTTTGTCAGCTCGTCATCCATGTCATCAGGGTAGTCCTGGACAGGAATATCCGCAGGAGATCCATCGTCCTCTGCAATGAAATAGGGTACAATTAGTGTGTCTGTGTTGTGGCATTGGTGATGTGACATGCCTGCCTTGAGATGATTTCACATTGTGATCTTGTTTCCTGTTCATTGATCCAGTCTTTCAGATGGGCATTCTCCCAGGCCTATGCCCCACCTGCACGTCACATGTATTGTGGTAAGGTATTAGACCTGTCAGCATCATTTCCTCTAGGTGTTGGTTTTGGCCAAATAGTGAATCGCCACCTTCTTGTCCTACTCAACCCTCCGTCTACATCCATTCTCATGGTGAGACCTTTCACTGGCTGTGGGTGTTCTGATGGCACTAGCAGCACACTTAACAATCTGGACCTGCCCCAGTCTCTGATCCTTCACATCCACTTATATGTAGTTGAAATGTAGCGTATACTGTGCATAGCATTGTTATGGCACAATATGGATGTCAGCATTGGTAATGTGTACAGCTGATGTAGGGGAAGGTGTGGTACATTGGATTGCCCTGATTGTCGTAGCAGTGTCCTATTTCCTCCACTGACTGTGCAGGTTTATTTCAGTGACCAGTTACATGTGTCCTCCCCCTCAATGCTGTTGTCTGAGCAGTATGACATTTGGGATGTTGCATTGTGACTCAGGCAGAGGATGGACCCTGACTTATGCAGCATGGGTGTGACCTTAGTGCTGTGTACCTCTTAATGTTGATGACATTGGCTGATGTTTGCGGCAACTATGGGCATTCACAATTGACAGGACTAGAACATTTGTCTTGTTTCAGGGGATTGTTAAAGTTGTCATCCTCAACCCTCTAATTTAGGTGTGTATGATCCATGGGGATGTTACTGCCATTGGCTACTTGAGCTGCACACACACAGCGGAGGTGGTAGTGGCAACTGTTGTCAATGTTACATTCCAGTTGTCGGTATGGCTAGAGGTTGTTAATTGGGCCCTAGTTAATGTAGGGGGTATAGTGGCTGACAGGTGACAGGATGTCAGTTTGATGTTGTGCTCTTCCCTCCTGGCGTGTCTTTACCTTTGCTACATCATTGGCATGGCAGCTGACCCTCATGGAACTGTTGTTGGTGTTGTGTTATGGTGTGCCCCAGCTTTTCCTTGTACAGGCCATGTCCCCCTGCCGTGCCCCTTTACCCATGCCACTCCATGTATATGATGACTTACATGCAATGTGTAGTAGATATTCCCCCCCCCGGTTGCAGTTGACATTAGTGCATTTCAATTCCCCATGCGACTTACCCTGCATGTGTGTTGTCTCCTGGTAGTCTGCGCTGTCCTGTCCTTGAATCCCTGTGACGATCTCCTCATGGATGACGGCTGCCACCATCTCCTCCATGTGGTCCAGGGCCTCCTGGTGTGCTGGACTCCCCCCACCAGTCTGCAGTGCTGCCTTCCTGTTCCTGGCCATCTTTTCCTTGGTCCTGCGTTTGCAGTCATGCCAGCGTTTCTTGCACTCGATGACTGTTCTGCGTACTTCTGCCACACTGTTGATCTTGTCAACAATTTATTGCCATATTGCCTCTCTCCTACTGATTGGCAACTTTGAGGTGACAAACAGTTGGTGCTGGTGTACCATCACCTCTTTTACCAGGATTTCCTGCTCCTCTGCACTGACGCAACACTTTCTTTTTTTGTTTTCCCTGTCCTGGTTCTTGTGTGGGTCCTCCTGGCTGGTTCCTGGTCTGTTGTCATCTTCCTGGGGTCTGTACAGGCATCTAGAATCCATTTAGGCTCTCCTCTGCTGAAATGGCTGTGTTTACCGGGAATTTTGCTGCTATTGAGTCAAAAAACGCTGCATATCCGGTTTGCAGTGTCGTAAATCGGCCCACAGTCATTTCCGCCGCGTTAACATCATTTTCCTTTACGACGTGAGGCTGCGGTGTGCGTAAAAAAAATGACTTACACCTGTGGTTTGCGCTGCTGTGCATCAAAGTATAAATTTGACGCCTGCACGGTGCAAAGAAATGGCGTTAGCCGGCGGTAATATTTTTGACGCAAAACTGCATCGTGCAGTTTTGCATCAAAAAGTATAAATATGGGCCATAGTTTCTTCACATTTTTATGATGGAAATTTGTGGGATCTTTGGGGAATACACAATTCCTACCACCTAGCATTCCCCCAAGTCTCCCGATATTGTCAGTAATTTTCCACTGATGCCTTTGCAAACCTTAGACTTTGATTAAAAGTATACATTTTCCACACATTTCTATGGCAGACACTTCTGAAACCTGCGGGGAGTCGCAGGATTCCTACCAGGGAGTATTCCCCCAAATCACTGACAAAAATGCTACCTCACTTGTATGGGTATGCTCCACCATTAGCAGTTGCCAGAATTTGGCCGGAACTCCGTGTTACAAGCGTAACACAGAGTGGCCAAAATTCCTCCAACTCCACCGGTGGAGCAGAATTTATTGCCTACTCATAAAACAAATCACATTTTTGAACTGAAAACACTCTTTTTTGGTAATGTTGGAAGTTCTGGGTTTTGAGCCTTAGCTCAGCTGGCACCGTGGGAAATAGTGAGCGTGAGTGAGTGAGCATATCTACCTTCGAAACAAATGCAAACATTCTGGGGGAGACTGCATAAGTTCCCTAAAGAGCACTGTAAAACCTAGTCAAGACTTTTGCCACACAGAGTACTGTAACAATATGGCTTCTGTTCTGCCCACCACTATGCGCAGTGCATGACTGTCATTAGGCAAACAGTACCCCAACCATGCTCTGACGGCAGATGTAAGTGTTGAGGAGGACACAAGCAAGTCCATGATTTCCTCAAGTAGAGGAAACAAAATTATTTGGCTGTTTGCCAGGTGGAGCTGTGGCCCATGAAAGGTAAGTATCCATATGCAGTCCTTGTAAATGTTATGTTATGGCAGCTCCAACTCAGTCAATCTGCAAATACTTCACATTTGTTCATTGCAACATAAAGCAAGTAGGAAAACAGAGGGCTGGCATAGATGGTGTGAGAAGCCAGCCTGGCTTGTAGTGGGTATCAGAGGTACTTACACCTTGCACCAGGTCCAGTTATCCCCTTATTAGTGTATGTAGTAGTGTTCTAGCAGCTTAGGTTGATAGAGGTAGCTATATCAGAGCAGCTTAGGCTGAACTAAGAGACATATAAAGCTCCTACTATACCACTTATCACATGTACTATATCATAAGAAAAGACAATACTCAGTGTTACTAAAAATGTACTTTATTTTTATGACAATATGCCAAAAGTTATCTTAGAAGATATACTCCAATAGGAGGTAAGTAACAAGCATAAAATATACACAGATACTGAAATCAGTTAGTACACAGTCAGGAAAACAGTGCAATTACCATAGAATGCAATAGACTGTAATGGGCCTAGGGGCAACACAAACCACATACTACAAAAAGTGGAATGCGAAATGGAGGTGTCCCCTAGGTAGGAATAGTGTGTAGAGAATCGCTGGGAGTATCAGAAAACACCAAAGGTGTAAAGGAGACCCCACCCCAGGACCCTGTAAAGTAGGAGTAAAGTGATACTACTTTCCCAGGAGACACACAGAAGTTGTGATGAAGGATATTGCAAGAACTACACAAGACTGCCAGACACTATAGATGGATTCCGGGACCTGAAGACCTGCAAAGAAAGGGGACCAAGTCAAGGAGTCACTGAAGTGTCCAGTGGGGGGCAGGAGCCCATTAAACCCCGGATGAAGGTGCAAAATGTCTGCCTCCGGTTGGAAACAGATGTTGGTTTTGCACCAACGGAATGACCTACGAGGTCCAAATTGGTGCAGGAGCTGTCCCACGTCGTGCTGGAAGATGCAGTGAAGTAAGTTTGCAAAAGTACCACAAACAAGCCTTGCTACATGCAAGAGTTGCGGTTAGGTGAAAAATGTGCTGCCCGGGCCCAAGTAGGACCAGGATGTTGCTAAACAGGATGAGTGAACAGAGGGGGCCCTCAGCAAGGATGAAGGCCCACAAAGAAGAAGGGAGCACCCACAGGAGCCTCTGAACACGGGTTCAAAGGAGCTGAACACATCGGTCGTCTCAACACTGCTGTGAGGAGTCCCACGTCGCTGGAGGTCAACTCACGGAGCTGTTCATCGTAGGACAGCGTACTGGGGACCTCAGCTCGGCTGTGCACCAAGGGATTCGATTCTGCAAGGGATGCACAGAAGACCTAGGAGCTGCTGGACACTGAACACAAGGTGGCACTGACTGGTGAGGTGAGGCAAGGACTTACCTCCACCTTCGTGCAGCTGGACCTCTGGACAGTTGGAGTCACTTGGGTCCACCACTCATGTTCCGGGGACGACGCTCGTTGCAAAGGGAGAAGTCTCAGAGGGTCAGTGTTGCTGCTTTTGGTTGCATGCTGGAGCAGGGGGAAGATTCCGTCAACTGGGAGTTTAGCTGTGATAGCTGTGGACTCCCTTGGTACAGGCTCCACCCCAGGAGAGGTCTCACCCACCACAGGAATGGTATCCTTAATGGCAGGGTGGGGAAGGGATGCTTTGATGCCCTTCTTACCTGTGGGGCAAGAAGGATACTGAGGCTTCAGGGCTCCTTCTCTACATTGCTTTTTCATTTAACTTGAAATGAGAGGAAGCGATTCCTCAGGAATACCCAGCATGGATGCATGGGTCCTAAACTCTACCTCAGCCCAATCTGAGGCCTCTAAGTCATTACCTAAGAGACAGTCTACAGGCAAGCTAGGTGACACTACCACCTGCTTCGGGCCAGTAACTCCACCCAAACTAAGTTGCACTACAGCTAAGGGAAGAGACTTGCAACTCGCAAAATGTTATGCAGTACGGTGTCTCAGACACCGACTGCGACTTGCTATGGGGTCGCAATGACCCACCTCATTAATATTCATGAGTTGGGTCGCAAATTGCGGCCCCATAGCGAGTCTAGGCACTCGCAAACATGGAGGCCTGCTGACCTCCATGTTCGTGACTGCTTTAAATAAAGCAGTTTTTTTTTTTTAAGTGTAGCCCGTTTTCCTTAAAGGAAAACAAGCTGCACTTAAAAAAAAAAACGAAACCTTTAGTTTCGGTATTTTTTCAGGGCAGGGAGTGGTCCCTTGGACCACTCCCTGCCCTGAAACAATATTTGTGGGTCCATTCACAAAGTGGAATGGGTCCCATGGGGACCCCTTCCAATTTGCGAGTGGGTTACCATCCACTTCAAGTGGATGGTAACTGCGACTCCATTTGCGACCGCATATGCGGTCACAAATGGAATTGCATTCCACTCCGAATCGCAAATAGGAAGGGAACACCCCTTCCAATTTGCGATTCTGAAATGCATATTGCGAGTCGGTCCCGACTCGCAATATGCATTTCTGAATAGCAAAGAGGCTTTTGCGCCGCGCAAACGGCGATTTTCGCCGTTTGCGAGGCGCAAACCCTTTGCTACATCTGGCCCTTAGTGGAGTAGTTTGCATCAATAACCTGGTACTTCTGCCCCAGGGGTGTTGTGCAGGTCACACTAAGTTTTCAGGTCACCAGTGTGATACTGGCACCTGTGCCCCTGTGGGCCTGGGCCTCAACACCATTTATTTGTATTGGCTGCTGGTACTTATCCGTGTTAAGGGGACAAGCAGCCATTGTGGTAAGGCCAATGCCACTAGGTGAGACAGAAACTGTCTTGAGAGATTCTATACCTACCCCAGTTTCTACAGTTTCTATTATGGATCCTAAAGTGAACCAAACTACACCTTTTGTTTGACTATTGACAGTAGTCCCACCACTATTACTACTACTGCTAGGGGCACTAGCAGTTGAAGTGGACGTAATAGTGGTGTTAGTCTCAGGGGCTTTCCCTGGGCCGGACTTCTCCCCTGGCCTATAGCTTCACAATTGCAACTGCGAATATTTGGCCATGTAAGGTGTCTAAGAAACGGAAATTGAACCCCAATGCTGATTCTAGCAGTGGTTTTTAGATTCCATGTAGTCTAAGGGCCCCACAGTGGTCCCCAGTACTGCCATACCAGCCTTTTGAGGTTTTCCAGGCAGCCCCAGCTGCTGCCACCTCACAGACAGGCTTCTGCCCTCCTGGGGCTTGGGCAGCCCAATCCTAGGAAGGCATAATAAAGCATTTCCTTTGGGGCAGGGGTGTTACACCCTCTCCCTTTGGAAATAGGTGTGATAGGCATAGGAGGGGTAGCCTCCCAGAGCCTCTGGAAATGCTTTGAAGGGCACAGATGGTGCCCTCCTTGCATAAGAGAGTCTACACCAGTTCAGGAACCCCCAGTCCCTGATCTGGTGCGAAACTGGTCAAAGGAAAGGGGAGTGACCACTCCCCTGTCATCACCACCCCAGAGGTAGTGCCCAATGCTCCTCCAGAGTGTCCCAGGTGTCAGCCATCTTAAATCTCAAGGTGTCAGGACACTCTAGGAGCATCTGAGTGGCCAGTTCCAGCAGGTGTCGTCAGAGATCCCTCCTTATAGGTCCATACCTGGTTAGGGGACCAATCCCCCTCTAAGGGATATTTAGGGTCTCTCCTGTGTGTGTTTCCTCAGATTTTGATTTGCAAGATTCCATCAGGAATCCTCTGCATCCCTCTCTTCATCTTCTGCCACAGATGGACCGCTGACTGCTCCACGAACCCTGCAAAATTGCAACAGCAACCGCGACATCTGTGACCTTGTAGCTCCAGCTCTTGCCCGTCTTCAGTCTGCACTACAAGAACTGAAGGAATCTCCTGTGGGGTGATGGAGTCACTCACCTGCTCCAGCAGGCACCTTTCTACAGCTACAACCGGTACTCTGGGCCCCCTCTCATCGCGACGAGCGTGGTCCCTGGAACACAGCTGGTAGACCAAAGTGACCCCGACTGTTCAAAGGTCCGACTGTCCAAATTTGGTGGAGGTAAGACCTTGCCTCCCTGTGCCAGACAGTACCCCTGTGCACTGTGTGCTTTACAGCTCCAGGGGCTTCTGTGCGCTTCTCCAAAGAATGGTTTGTGCACAGCATAGCCCAGGTCCCAGCACTCCTTCCTGTGATGCTCAACTCCCTGAGTTGTTCTCCGGCAGCGTGGGAGCCTTTTGTGTAGTGCTGTGACGACCGCCATTGCAACTTCCTTGAACCCGTGTTCAGGGACTCCTGTTGGTGCTGCCTGGTCTTCAGAGGGCTTTCTAAACTGCTGAGTCCCTCCTCTTTCTCCTCATCTTGAGTGGAGACCTTGAGGTCCCTCATGGGCCCAGGCAATGCCTTTTCCTGCCAACCTCATCCCTTGCGTGACCCATGCCTTGCTGGTGGAATCCCAAGACTAAAACCAGCCTGCATTCCTCCATCCGACGTGGGACATCTCCTGCACCAAGCAGGAATCCACAGCTGTCTTCTTTGGTACATTTTCTGCATTTTCTTCCGACCAGAGGTTTCACTTTTGCACCTTCATCCTGGGTTTCCGGGGCTCCTGATCCCCCTGGATACTTCAGCGACTCTTGGACTTGGTGCCCTCTCTCCACACGTCTTCAGGTTCAGGAATCTGTCTTCAGTGCTTTGCAGTCTTGTTTGGTTTTCGCATAATCCTTTACCACGACTCCTAATGTGTTCTGAGGAAACTTCCTGAACTTTACTCCTGCTTTCCTGGTCTCTGGGGTGGGGTATTTTACTTACGTTTGGTGTTATCTTACACTCCCAGCGCCCCTCTACACACTACACATGCCTAGGTGGGAAGGTGACATTCACATTCCACTATTTTAGTATATGGTTTGTGTTCCCCCAGGCCCATTGCAACCTATTGTGTTTTACACTGTTTGCACTATTTTACGACTGTCTAATTACCTGATTTTGGTTACTTGTGTACATTTCATGTATTTTACTTACCTCCTAAGGGAGTCTAACCTCTGAGATATTTGCAGCACATTGTCACTAAACTAAAGTACCTTTATTTTTGGTAACACTGAGTATTTTCTTTCTTATGAGTGAGTACCTATGAGACTATAGTGGTATTGCAGGAGCTTTGCATGTCTCCTAGTTCAGCCTTGGCTGCTCTGCTACAGCTACATCTAGACAGCCTAAGCTTCTAGACACTGACTACATTTCACCAAGGTGGATCACTGGACCTGGTATACGGTGTTAGTACCTCTGGTACCCACTACAAACCAGGCCAGCTTCTCACATCCCCCCCAATCGCTTTAGCATATAGCATATCATTAGTGTGTTCCTCTTTGCCCAAAGGAGCTCACCATATGGAATATTTGCCTTCAAACTGATAGAATAAAAAAATATCTGTATGTATTTTGGTGCACAGTTTGAGATCAATTATCATAACTTCCAAATCTTAAAAGACCAGAGCGGTCTCACTAATGTTAGCTGTAAATTGGAGATTCGAATCATTTCTGTTAATTTCCATCACAGTTCCCTCAGCTGTGCCTCTCGGACCTTTCCATATCATGAAAAGGTGATCTATGTATCGCAAGCATAGTATAATGTGGTCTGACCATTCCTCGATCTGGGTGCCATGGATCACCTGTTTCTCCCTTCAGCCCAAATGCAAATTAGCATAGCTGGGGGTGAAACAAGTGCCCATGACATAGCTGAGGGTGAAACAAGTGCCCATGGCATAGCTGAGGGTGAAACAAGTGCCCATGGCATAGCTGGGGGTGAAACAAGTGCCCATGACATAGCTGAGGTTGAAACAAGTGCCAATGGCATAGCTGAGGGTGAAACAAGTGTCCATGGCATAGCTGAGGGTGAAACAAGTGCCCATGGCATAGCTGAGGGTGAAAAAGTGTCCATGGCATAGCTGAGGTTGGAACAAGTGTCCATGGCATAGCTGAGGGTGAAACAAGTGCCCAGGGCATAGCTGAGAGCGAAACAAGAGCCCCTGGCAGAGCTGAGGGTGAAACAAGTGCCCAGGGCATAGCTGAGAGCGAAACAAGAGCCCCTGGCAGAGCTGAGGGTGAAACAAGTGCCAATGGCATAGCTGAGGGTGAAACAAGTGTCCATGGCATAGCTGAGGGTGAAACAAGTGCCCATGGCATAGCTGAGGGTGAAAAAGTGTCCATGGCATAGCTGAGGTTGGAACAAGTGCCCATGGCATAGCTGAGGGTGAAACAAGTGCCAATGGCATTGCTGGGGGTGAAACAAGTGCCCAGGGCATAGCTGAGAGCGAAACAAGTGCCCATGGCATAGCTGAGGGTGAAACAAATGAGGGTGAAACAAGTGCCCGTGGCATAGCTGAGGGTGAAACATGTGCTCATGACATACCTGAGGGTGAAACAAGTGCCCATGGCATAGCTGAGGGTGAAACAAGTGCCCAGGGCATAGCTGAGAGCGAAACAAGTGCCCCTGGCATAGCTGAGGGTGAAACAAGTGCTCATGACATACCTGAGGGTGAAACAAGTGCCCATGGCATAGCTGAGGGTGAAACAAGTGCCCAGGGCATAGCTGAGAGCGAAACAAGTGCCCATGGCATAGCTGAGGGTGAAACAGGTGCCCAGGGCTTAGCTGAGAGCGAAACAAGTGCCCATGACATAGCTGAGGGTGAAACAAGTGCTCTTGGCATAGCTGAGGGGGAAACAAGTGCCCATGTCATAGCTGAGGGTGAAACAAGTGCCCATGACATAGCTGAGGGTGAAACAAGTGCTCTTGGCATAGCTGAGGGTGAAACAAGTGCCCAGGGCATAACTGAGGGTGAAACAAGTGCCCATGGCATACCTGAGGGTGAAACAAGTGCCCATGACATAGCTGAGGGTGAAACAAGTGCTCTTGGCATAGCTGAGGGTCAAACAAGTGCCCAGGGCATTGCTGAGGGTAAAACAAGTGGCCATGGCATACCTGAGGGTGAAACAAGTGCCCATGACATAGCTGAGGGTGAAACAAGTGCCCAGGGCATAGCTGAGAGCGAAACAAGTGCCCCTGGCATATCTGAGGGTGAACCAAGTGCCCATGGCATAGCTGAGGGTGAAACAAGTGCCCATGGCATAGCTGAGAGTGAAACAAGTGCCCATGGCATATCTGAGGGTGAACCAAGTGCCCATGGCATAGCTGAGGGTGAAACAAGTGCCAATGGCATTGCTGGGGGTGAAACAAGTGCCAATGGCATTGCTGGGGGTGAAACAAGTGCCCAGGGCATAGCTGAGAGCAAAACAAGTGCCCATGGCATAGCTGAGGGTGAAACAAGTGCCCAGGGCATAACTGGGGGTAAAACAAATGCCCATGACATAGCTGAGGGTGAAACAAGTGCCCATGACATAGCTGAGGGTGAAACAAGTGCCCAGGGCATAACTGGGGGTAAAACAAATGCCCATGACATAGCTGAGGGTGAAACAAGTGCCCATGGCATAGCTGAGGTTGAAACAAGTGCCCATGGCATAGCTGAGGGTGAAACAAGTGCCAATGGCATTGCTGGGGGTGAAACAAGTGCCCAGGGCATAGCTGAGAGCGAAACAAGTGCCCATGGCATAGCTGAGGGTGAAACAAATGAGGGTGAAACAAGTGCCCGTGGCATAGCTGAGGGTGAAACAAGTGCCCATGGCATAGCTGAGGGTGAAACAAGTGCCCATGGCATAGCTGAGGGTGAAACAAGTGCCCATGGCATAGCTGAGGGTAAAACAAGTGCCCATGGCATACCTGGGGGTAAAACAAGTGCTGAAGGCTGCCCTCGTTCTTTGCCTGAACCAGTCACTGTTGCATATAAAGATATTCAAAAGTACATTATTATGGTCTGGACCTCAAAAAGTGTTTGGCTGCTCTTAATCTGTCAGTGTGTTCAATGCTGGTGTAAACTGAAGACACATCCAATGTCATTAGCAAAATATTGACTTCCCAACTAATATCAAATGGGTGCTTAAGAAAAACCGACGTGTGCTGTATGTAAGAAGGTTAATGCTTCACTAACGGCCTTAAGAAGTTATCAATGTACTTAGAAGTATTTTTAGCAAGCACCCGATAGATGATATGATAGGTCTCCCAATACATAGCTGACCACAGCCGTACCCCTAATCAGAGGTGCGTCTGCATGTAAAGTGGGCTCCCAACCTCCGGCTTCACATGGCCTTCAGCCCTGCACAACATTGGGCAAGGGCCAGGCCTCCACGCGTGACCCCCCCACTGCACACTGGCTCTGGCCAGGCCCTGCGCACAACACCCCAAGTAGAATAAAGTGGTGCGTTAGTCAGGAAGGATGTGGGCGCTTCTCAGGTGAGAAGTCCACAACCTTTAGTCCATTGTGTCACTTGACTCTTTCATGGTAGCGAAGCACAGCAGTGAATAAGATATGAGCATTAGATGTTGCAAGAACAACCTAAAACCCTAACAGCAGGAGACCCCCAAGCCGCTCAAGAAAAGCCCAAACTCTTAGGGTCACCAGTTTAACTCTCCTGTCGAGAGGTCCACCCTGCTGGCGGCCTCGAGAATAGTTTAGAATACTATGGTGCCCCCGCGCTCGCTGAATCGCTACAAGGTGAACATTTAAATGTTAAACTACTCTTGTGCTTCAGGCCCAGCTGATCAGGAGTCCGCAGCAGCCACCGATTTTTTAAACATTGAGTGCTCAGGTGCCACGTAGGCCCCCATAGCATTTGTTTTTGTTGGGGGCTTCAGGAGAGCCCCAAGACCCCATGGCCCATGCTGGCCTCTGCTGTGTGGGGAGCAGCATCCTTCCCGGCTCCCAACCAAGGTGAGAGCAGGTGCCTCCAACAGGTGCCTCCAAAATACACTCCTGCTTGTAGACTTATTGAGCATGAAATGGTTCACATTATGTTACATTCCAGTTACATCCACATGACGTGTATGACCCCTCTTTAATGTACCTCCTTATCTCAGATTCCACATCCAGAATTGTCTTTTTCATCGGTCAGTCCACATCTTTATCCACTTTTACATTAATAATATTACAAACCTAGGGGCATATTTATACTCTGTTTGCACCGAATTAGCGTAATTTTTTTTTACTTTAATTCGGTGCAAAACTAACTCCATATTTATACTTTGGTGCTAGACCCATCTAGCACCAAGACCCTGATTTATACTTTTTTTGCGCCGCATTAATGTCATTTTTTGACGCAAAAGCGGCGCAAACTTAAAAACTACAATTGTATTTTGTAAGGTTGTGCCGCCTTTGCGTCAACAAATGGTGCTAATGCGGAGCAAAAAAAAGTATAAATCAGGGCCCAAATGTATGAAGTTAGGGCCTTATTTATACTTTTTGGTGCAAAACTGCACTAACGCAGATTTGCACCAAAGTGTTTAGCACCAGCTTGCACCATTTTTTAGCACCAGCTGGGCACCATATTTATGGAATGGTGCAAGCCGGTGCAAAGGGTAGGCTAGTGTAAAAAAAAGATACGTTAGTTGGGTGGGGCTGGCGGTATGGAAGAAGGGGGTTTTGCACCGAAAAAATTACATTAGGCAGGTTAGAGTCAAAATAAATGACTCTAACCAGCCTAGCATCATTTCCTGACGGAAAACAATCCATACCACATGACTCCTGTCTTATAAAAGACAGGCGTCATGCCCTCCACCCCAATGGCCAGCACAGGGGACAAGGGTCACCTGGGCATGGCCATTGCACCCTATGCCATGTATAGGGGCCTATTTCAGGGCCCTCTATGGCGCTTTCAAAAATAAAATGCAATACTTACCTGTACTTACCTGGGATGGAGTCCCCCATCCTCCGCAGTCCCTCTGCTGTGGGTGGGGGTGCCCCTGGGGCCTGGGGAGGGCACCTGTGGGTTTATTCCATGGTGTTCCACCATGGAAATAGGCCCACAGGTCCCGTAACGCCTGCTCTGACCCAGACGTTAAAAAATGGGGCAAAGCAAGCTTTACACCATTTTTTGACCGCTCCTCCCTCCCTTGCACCATTTTTGCACAGGAGTAGAAATATGGCGTTAAGTCCATAGAGTCATTTTTTGCACGGGAACGCTTAACTTGCATCTCATTAAGGCAAGGTAGGTTTCCACTTCCAAAAAATGAGTTTAACCCCATAAATTTGGCGCTAGACGGGTCTAGTGTCAAAGTATAAATATGGAATTAGTTTTGCACCGAATTAGAGTAAAAAAATGATGCTAATTCAGTGTAAACAGCGTATAAATATGCCCCTTAGCGTCAAAAAATGACGCTATTCTGGTTAGAGTCATTTATTTTGGCTCTAACCTGCCTAACATCATTTTTTTTTACACTAGCCTACCCTTTGCGCCGGCTTGCACCATTCCATAAATATGGTGCCCAGCTGGTGCTAAAAAATTATGCAAGCCGGTGCTAAACTTTTTGGTGCAAAACTGCGTTAGTGCAGTTTTGCACCAAAAAGTATAAATATGCCCCTAGTATTTCCAAACACAGTAAAGTCTCTGTAAAGGTGAGTGCAGGTGGTACCAATATGTCATGTATTTGGCATGTGGTGAGCTTTATAAAAACATTGTGCATAAAATGTCACATTGATGAAGTGGAAAGTTATCTGGCCTCGTTTTGATGAGATGTCATACATGTATAAATAGAACATGACATGTGCTCCCAAATGTGGCGCCTCAAAATAGGCAGTGGGGCCACCTGCGCCCCCTTTTGTGACCCGGCGATAAGAGCACCTGGGCGGATGTGAGGTTTCCATCAGGGCCTCAGCCAGGTATAAAAATAAAACTTAAAGAGGAAAGTGGAAACTTGTCTTACAAGAGCCCTGGTGAGAAGAGAGCGCCTCGTTACTCATTCAGAGACTTCAAGGAGGAGCTTTGCAGCTGCTCTGTGCGCCTCTTCTCAGCGCCCTGTGTGGCTGACATCCTGCTGAGACCACACACATGTGAAGGGAGAAGTGGGGAGCCTGTGATCTGGGGCAGGATGTGGGGGGCCGGGGGTACACTGCGCTCGGAGGCAGGTGGCGCCCACGGGTCCCAACCACAAGAGCTTTGCAACAGCAGTGAGAACGTGACAAGTGACAAACACACACAATCCCCCCCCCACACACACACACACACACACCACACACCACACCACACACCACCCTGCAGCTCAGAGGCCCTCCGGAGCAGCCCTTCCTCCCAGAGTCAAAGCTGCACGGCTCGTGGTTTCTTTACCAAGAATTACTGCTCACAAGCAGCTGTCACAACAGCATCGTGGCCACAACATCTCACACCAAAGGCATCAGCTCTTTTTAGCACAAAATTAAACTTCAAAGGTTCGCTTGTCACGTGGGAGCACGAGTTCAACTGGAAGCTTTCATTAACTTCGCCTGAAGAACAAGTTGTAATTAATGTTCATAAAAACTCACAGCACATCCCTGGGGGGGGGTCACACAGGAGGCTCAGTGCAGATGTGTCAGGCGGGGGCCAGGTGTGCACAGATGTGACACTTCTCATTTTAAGTCCATCAGGACTATTTGCATCTTAATCCAGAGAGAGCCGCTGACCCCAGTGACCCGGGGGGGGGGGGGGGAGGGGGGGCTGTCCAGGGATCTTCACTGGACCCCCTCCCTCCCTTTCATGTAACCAGATGTTGGCAGGTGCAGCTCGGATGTAAGACAGCTCGAGACTTGCAAAGCTGAATTTCTACTTTGTCTACACATCTGGCTCTGTTTGCAGTTTGCAGGACACTTGGCAGATACTTCTCATGTTCAGGTTAATGTTGGTATTTTTAGATCTGTGCACTTTGGTCGGAGGGGCGCACCTAAAGAGGGGTGAACAGAGGGGCGCACCTAAAGAGGGGTGAACAGTGGGGCGCACCTAAAGAGGGGTGAACAGAGGGGCGCACCTAAAGAGGGGTGAACAGAGGGGCGCACCTAAAAAGGGGTGAACAGAGGGGCGCACCTAAGGAGGGATGAACAGAGGGGCGCACCTAAGGAGGGGTGAACAGAGGGGCGCACCTAAAGAGGGGTGAACAGAGGGGCGCACCTAAAGAGGGGTGAACAGAGGGGCGCACCTAAGGAGGGATGAACAGAGGGGCGCACCTAAAGAGGGGTGAACAGAGGGGCGCACCTAAGGAGGGGTGAACAGAGGGGCGCACCTAAAGAGGGGTGAACAGAGGGGCGCACCTAAAGAGGGGTGAACAGAGGGGCGCACCTAAAAAGGGGTGAACAGAGGGGCGCACCTAAGGAGGGATGAACAGAGGGGCGCACCTAAGGAGGGGTGAACAGAGGGGCGCACCTAAAGAGGGGTGAACAGAGGGGCGCACCTAAAGAGGGGTGAACAGAGGGGCGCACCTAAGGAGGGATGAACAGAGGGGCGCACCTAAAGAGGGGTGAACAGAGGGGCGCACCTAAGGAGGGGTGAACAGAGGGGCGCACCTAAAGAGGGGTGAACAGAGGGGCGCACCTAAAGAGGGGTGAACAGAGGGGCGCACCTAAAAAGGGGTGAACAGAGGGGCGCACCTAAGGAGGGATGAACAGTGGGGCGCACCTAAAGAAGGGTGAACAGAGGGGCGCACCTAAGGAGGGGTGAACAGTGAGGCGCACCTAAAGAGGGGTGAACAGTGGGGCGCACCTAAGGAGGGATGAACAGAAGGGCGCACCTAAAGAGGGGTGAACAGAGGGGCGCACCTAAGGAGGGGTGAACAGTGGGGCGCACCTAAGGAGAGGTGAAAAGTAGGGCGCACCTAAAGAGGGGTGAACAGTGGGGCGCACCTAAGGAGGGGTGAACAGTGGGGCGCACCTAAGGAGGGATGAACAGAGGGGCGCACCTAAGGAGGGGTGAACAGAGGGGCGCACCTAAAGAGGGGTGAACAGAGGGGCGCACCTAAAGAGGGGTGAACAGTGGGGCGCACCTAAGGAGGGATGAACAGAGGGGCGCACCTAAAGAGGGGTGAACAGAGGGGCGCACCTAAAGAGGGGTGAACAGAGGGGCGCACCTAAAGAGGGATGAACAGAGGGGCGCACCTAAGGAGGGGTGAACAGAGGGGCGCACCTAAAGAGGGGTGAACAGAGGGGCGCACCTAAAGAGGGGGTGAACAGAGGGGCGCACCTAAAAAGGGGTGAACAGAGGGGCGCACCTAAGGAGGGGTGAACAGAGGGGCGCACCTAAGGAGGGGTGAACAGAGGGGCGCACCTAAAGAGGGGTGAACAGAGGGGCGCACCTAAAGAGGGGTGAGCAGAGGGGCGCACCTAAAGAGGGGTGAACAGTGGGGCGCACCTAAGGAGGGATGAACAGAGGGGCGCACCTAAACAGGGGTGAACAGAGGGGCGCACCTAAAGAGGGGTGAACAGAGGGGCGCACCTAAAGAGGGGTGAACAGTGGGGCGCACCTAAGGAGGGATGAACAGAGGGGCGCACCTAAAGAGGGGTGAACAGAGGGGCGCACCTAAAGAGGGGTGAACAGTGGGGCGCACCTAAGGAGGGATGAACAGTGGGGCGCACCTAAAGAAGGGTGAACAGAGGGGCGCACCTAAAGAGGGGTGAACAGTGGGGCGCACCTAAGGAGGGGTGAACAGTGGGGCGCACCTAAGGAGGGGTGAACAGAGGGGCGCACCTAAGGAGGGGTGAACAGAGGGGCGCACCTAAGGAGGGGTGAACAGTGGGGCGCACCTAAGGAGGGGTGAACAGTGGGGCGCACCTAAAGAGGGGTGAGCAGAGGGGCGCACCTAAAGAGGGGTGAAAAGTGGGGTGCACCTAAAGAGGGGTGAACAGAGGGGTGCACCTAAAGAGGGGTGAACAGTGCGCCTTTGCTAATCCCGTGGCAGTTTCAGTGAATCCTCAGGAAAGTTGGCTGAAATGTAGTAAGTTTGTCTTCTATGGGTCTGGAAGGCCTTGGCAGATCCCTCGAGCAGGGAGAGGATACTTCATGTACTAATGTTAAACTCTCTAATGAATGTGCATTGCATGAGCCGCAGAATTTCAGGATTTATGCAAACCCCAGGGTGCAGATGGGGGTCAAAGGTGAATGGGGCATCAACAATAAATCATTTACTAAGAGCTTTGGGGAGTTTTCCTGCTCTGCAGAGCACCTGGCAGACCCCATGTTTGGTACCCTTGATACCCACACAACACAGCACAGCCCAGCACAACACAGCACAGCCCAGCACAGCACAGCACCTGGCAGGCCCCATGTTTGGTACCCTTGATACTCTGAGCTTCAGGTAAATCACTGTGGGGCAGATTTGCTGCATTTTAGAACAACACAGCACAGCGGAGCACATCCCAGCACAGCCCAGCACAGCACAGCACAGCACAGCCCAGCACAATACAGCACAGCACACCTCAGCACAGCACAGCACAACAACCAGAACTGCAGCTCTGCTCTGTGCAAGGGTGAGAAGCAGCACAGAACAGCACAGCACAGGCACAGCACAGACCCAGCCCAGCACACCACAGCACAGCACAGCACAGCCCAGCACAGTACACCTCAGCACAGCACTGCCCAGCACAGCACAGCACAGCACAGCCCAGCCCAGCGCAGCACACCTCAGCACAGCACAGCACAGCTACCAGAACTGCAGCTCTGCTCTGTGCAAGAAGGAGAAGCAGCACAGAACAGCACAGCACAGACACAGCACAGACACAGCCCAGCACACCACAGCACAGCCCAGCACAGCACAGCCCAGCACAGCACAGCCCAGCACAGTACACCTCAGCACAGCACTGCCCAGCACAGCACAGCACAGTCCAGCACAGCACAGCCCAACACAGCACAGCACAGCACAGCACAGCAGAGCAGAGCCCAGCACAGGACAGCCCAGCACAGCACAGCACACCTCAGCACAGCACAGCAACCAGAACTGCAGCTCTGCTCTGTGCAAGGTGGAGAAGCAGCACAGAACAGCACAGAAACAGCACAGACACAGCCCAGCACAGCCCAGCACAGCACAGCACAGCACACCTCAGCACAGCACAGCCCAGCACAGCACAGCCCAGCACAGCAGAGCACAGCCCATCACAGCAGAGCACAGCACAGCACAGCAGAGCCCAGCACAGCACAGCACACCTCAGCACAGTACAGCACAGCAACCAGAACTGCAGCTCTCCTCTGTGCAAGGGGGAGAGGCAGCACAGAACAGCACAGCACAGACACAGCACAGACACAGCCCAGCACAGCACAGCACAGCCCAGCCCAGCACAGCACAGCACAGCCCATCACAGCACACCTCAGCACAGCACAGCACAGCCCAGCCCAGCACAGCCCAACACAGCAGAGCACAGCACAGCAGAGCAGAGCCCAGCCCAGCACAGCCCAGCACAGCACAGCACAGCACAGCACAGCACAGCAGAGCCCAGCCCAGCACAGCACAGCACAGCAACCAGAACTGCAGCTCTGCTCTGTGCAAGGGGGAGAAGCATCACAGAACAGCACAGCACAGGCACAGCCCAGCACAGCAGAGCAAAGCACATTACAGCCCAGCCACAGCACAGCCCATCACAGCACAGCCCAGCACAGCACAGCAGAGCACAGCCCCGCACAGCACAGCCCCGCACAGCACAGCCCAGCACAGCACAGAACAGCACAGCATAGCACAGCAGAGCACAGCACAGCACAGCACAACCCAGCACAGCACAGCCCAGACCAGACCAGCACAGCACAGCCCAGTCCAACACAGCACAGCACAGCAGAGCCCAGCACAGCACAGCAACCAGAACTGCAGCACTGCTCTGTGCAAGGGAAAGAAGCAACACAGAACAGCACAGCACAGACACAGCACAGCACAGCACAGTAGAGCACAGTCCAGCACAGCACAGCTGAGCAGAGCAGAGCAGAGCACAGCACAGCACAGCAGAGCACAGCCCAGCACAGCACAGACACAGCACAGCACAGCAGAGCACAGCCCAGCACAGACACAGCACAGCACAGCAGAGCACAGCACAGCAGAGCCCAGCACAGCACAGCACAGCACAGCAAAGACACAGCACAGCAGAGCACAGCACAGTACAGCACAGCACAGCAACCAGAACTGCAGCTCTGCTCTGTGCAAGGGGGGTAGCAGCACAGATCCATGTTTGCTGATAAGGGACCTCCTGCCGCTCACTTCTCTGTGCTGGATCACAAGCAGGCTGCCCAGTGCCATGTACACACATTCACACACGTGTGTGCATGATCCCTGGCATGTCCTTTGCACTGGCACTATACATTTCCACTACAAAGCCCTATGCCTAGACTACTTCTACAACATTCCACTTATTGGATGTGTGCTGTGCAGTGGGGCACCTCTGCAAAGGGTGGCACCGCTTGAGAAAGAGAATCAATTCTCCAACTTTGTGCCTAACCTAGGTGTTTCTTTTACAAATAAAGTCCGGTCTGACTATCTTAATAGATTGGGGCCCATATTTTAAAGAAAATGACGGAGCGTAGTGCCACAAGCCAGCTTGCTGCAACGCACTGCACCATTAGGAAAGTGCAGGGATGCGTCGTAATTACAGCACTTCAACGCATCCCTGTACTTTCCTCGGCGCTGGCGCACAACTGGAAAGCTAGCGCCAACACAGGCATCAGGCACCAAGGTGCAAGGGTGCCTGCATTGCAGGGGTGATTGTTTATCTGCAGGAAGGGGCACTTTTCTGCACATAACGAATCATTAATGGCATTTTCCACCTTTATGTGTGCTTCAGAATGCAGCTCACATCGAAGGAGCAAACAACGAGGAGAACTAAAGGTATTTCTCCTCGCTGCGCCACGTTTACTCCCCCCGCGGTGGTGTAGGAATCTATCACATTTCCAGGTTTATCAAACCTTGTAAACCTGAGAACGGGTCAGATTCCATGGGGAACACCCAGGCCCAAGAAAAGCTATGCAAGGTGGCTTTACGTGGTCTTGTAGATATGTGCGGGCACACTGTGCTGAGTGAGCGTCACCAAAGTGGTGCTCCAGCAGTGTTATTGTGCCATGTGGGCGCTGTAAATATGCCCCATGGCTTTGAATCAACATCCATTGGTGCTTGGCCTGCGATGTCCAAGTACCACACACGTAACGCCTCTTGTTGCAATGTGGCTGAAAGAAAATGGTGCCTTTCCAGTGCAAAATACCCTATAGACTGTATAGTAAATCCACTTTGCAGACTTTGTGCCACTTTGAGACATTTTGCATCACTATCAAGTGGTGCAAAGTCTTGTAAGTCTGTCCCTTGATGTGATGAAAAATACAGCATTTTCCATTTTAACTCCAATAGGAATCTTTGTTCTCACTACAGAAAGAACCATATATAGGTCTCTTGAAAGCCGCGATCTCTAATCTGGGCTTAACTTGCTCACACCCTCGGAAGTAACATGCAGATCCATTGAAAGTGACAAAGTTATCAGCACATGTCAAGCCTGTGGTTAACCCGTGTTCGCAATGGCGGAAGGCCGTGTGCAGTGGGGTTGGTTGCCTGTGGAAGGCCCTGGGAACGGAAACTTGGTACCAAATCCTGCTTCGGACAGCCTTTGGTGCCAAAGGTGGCCCATAAGGTCTGGCCAAGACTCAGTATGAACGGCCCCTTTTCCAAGGACAAAGCTGTTTGCTGTGGCTTGGCTGCAGCCAAGTCACGGCAAACACTTTGCTGTTTGACAGATGGACCTTTAATGCAGGTCCCGCGGTCAAACAGCAGAGCTTTCATCTCTGTCCCCTGCATGTGTGACAAGTGACAATTCCAAGGTGACCTTCCACCTTCTCTACCACCCCCCTGGTAACACCTTACCTTTCGCTGACCACCTAGCTGATCTAATAATGCACTGTTCCCTTTCCTGCCCCAACTCCATCATCTTGGGTGACCTCAACCTCCGCTGGAAGGATGAGAACAATGCTCTCATCCAAGCCCTAAATGACCTTCTTCACAGCAACGACCTTTCCCAACATTGGAAGGGCCAAACCCATATCAGAGGAGCTACACTAGATGCGATAATAGCGCATAAAGACTCACTCACGATTGATGATATCCTTCCTGTCGACTGGTCAGATCATCACATCATCCTATTCCATCTTAACTATACCCCCCAACAAACGACCCAATCCCAGGAGACATTTAAATGGAAGAGGAACATTAGTCAAATACCTTTATCTACTCTTGAAGAAACAATCACCTCCCTACTACCGCCCCCTGAGACCAACCTCTCAACTACGGAGTTAACCACCCGTTACAAGTCGACTATATCCACCATACTTGATCAATTAGCCCCTTTGAAACTGAAAAGAGTGAGAAACACACCATCCAGATCCTGGTTCAACAATGATCTCAATTTAGAAAGGAGAGAACTGAGAGCAGCCGAAAGACTCTGGAGATCCGACCCTTCCACCACCCACCTGGAGCAACTCAGAAGAGTACAGAGAAGCTACAAAAAACACATATCCAACGAAAAAACTCCGTCTTCCGCAATGCTCTAGACAGAGCCAAAACCGCACTAAGGAGCTCTTCAACATCATCGAACACCAAACTACTAAATCTCCCCTCAACCCCCTACCTGCAACCATAGACACCTGTGTCAATTTCGCTAATTTCTTCAACGATAAAATCACTGAGATTGAGCTTTCCCCAGTACTCCTATGACAGAGACCCCCCCGCCCTCCACTAACAATTCTATCCCTGTCCCCTCCCTCTCTGATAACCTACCCCTCAAAACTGAACTCTATCTCCCCAACCAGATTCAGCTGTTGACCCCCGCCAGCTGGATATCCTTCCACCCCCTCCTGGCATCGGACATCTCCAAACTAATGTCCACCTCCAAAACATCCTCCCACCTAGCCGACCCTCTCCCTTCCTCTTTGGCAAAAAAATTCCACCAGTCCCTCTCCCCGACATGGACTAAGATCATCGATAGCTCCCTTCATACTGGCGTGATTCCTGACTGCCTCAAACTAGGCAAAATCACGCCGATTCTAAAGAAACCAGGAGCTGACCCTAACATCCTCCATAACTAAAGACCAGTCTCCAACCTTCCCTTCCTTGCCAAAACTCTAGAGAAATGTGTTCTCCAACAACTAACCCATCACATTGATAGCAACAACCTCCTCAACCCTCTACAATCAGGTTTCCGAAAAGGCTGTAGCACAAAATCAGCTATCCTCAACATAGTAGATCACATCCGCAACTCCCTTGACTCCGACCGATGCTGCCTTCTGATCCTCCTAGACCTAACATCAGCCTTCGACACTGTCGACCACAAGCTCCTTCTGGACGCTCTCCAGAAAGACTCGGCATTGAAGGTACAGTCCTCTGCTGGTTTTCCTCCTTCTGACAAAACAGAACGCAACAAATAAAAATACTCAACTCGACCTCGCCCATCTCATTAATTACCAGAGGAGTCCCCCAAGGACCTGTCCTCTCTCCCACACTCCCTAACATCTACATGGACCCTCTTACTACCATTCTCGCTCGAGCCAATATCCCCTTCCATCTCTATGCTGATAACACACAACTTTATATTGAAATATCCTCTTTAGAAGATATCCACCACCTGAACAACACCCTCAAAGAAGTGCACTGTTGGCTATCCCATAACCATCTCAAAGTAAACCATGATCAGATGGAAATACTCCTCCTTTTGAAACCGAACCAGCTCCCTCAGGTACAAGAATTGCTAAAGTCCATCAACACTCTCAAATGTATTCTCACCCCTTCGAGAACGGTCAAGTCTCTGGGAATCACTCTGGACTCCAACCTGAATATGCAGAACCATATCAAGAAGAACGCTAACAATGCTTTCCGCAGCCTTAAATTTCTGAAAAAAATCAAATCCTTCATTCCCCATGATGATCTCAAACAGGCCACACAAGAACTGGTTCTTTCGAGAATGGACTATGGGATCTCCATCCTTACTGGCACGGCCAAATCCCAACTTGCCCCTATGAGACCCACTCTTCATGCTTCCAGACTGGTGACGGGAATCAAAAAATATGAGCACATCTCCCCGGCCCTGAAGAGTCTTAAATGGCTCCCAATTGAGGCCCGTTTCTCGTTCCGCACTGCCTGCCTAACTCACAAAGCCCTTCACACTGGGGCACCAGAATACCTCTCCAAAAAACTCTTGAAAGCAGGTCAAACGAGATACTTAAGAAGCTCAAACACCTTCCTCCTCCTCCTGCCAAAACCCAGGAAGCAAAAAGCTTGGACATGCTGCTTCTCAAACAACGCACTGCGAATCTGGAACTCCATACCTATTCACATCACATCTAACCCTTCCCATCAGATCTTCAAGAAGCTACTTAAAGAATACCTCCTCAACCAACCGCCACGCCAAAAAGAATCTCTCATCCCCCACCACTGCCGGATCGCTATCTTCTTGTCCTTGAGAACCCCAATGTATAACCGGTCTGCAATGGGATCCTTACGTTTTCCATGTGTTTATTATCTATCCTGTTGTAAAGCGCTCTGATACCCTTGGGTCTTGCCAGCGCTATAGAAAACTTTCTAAATAAAAAAATAAAAAACAAATGCTTCAGCAAGCACGGAGCTGCTGTCAAAGCTGCTCCCTGCTTGATAAAGCATTGCTGCTGCGAGGTAAGCCTTAAGGCTCCCCCGTAGTGCCAGGTAACCCGTGAAGGGCGTGCTATTTTTTTTTTTTTTTATTGTTTGAAAAAATAATTTAATTAAAAATATATAGAGAGACCACGGGGCCTTAAGGCTTTCCCCCACAGTTCCAGATAGCCCGTAAAGGTCTTTTGATTATTATTTTTGTATTCTAAATAAATAATATTAAAGCCCATAAAGGGCTAGAAAAAAAAAAAAAAAAAAAAACTCAGTGTGAAGGTCGCAAACCTTCACACTGAGCTATGGGCTTGGAGTCCAGCTGGACTCATTTCAATTTCTTTTTTTTTATAAAAAAAATTATTATATTTAAAAATAAAAACAAACATTTTCTCTTTTAAATTGAAGACAAATAACTCATTCTAAGTATATCAGACATCAAAGCCTTAAAAGGTATATCTCTCTCCCTCTCCCTCTCCCTCTCACTTTCTTTCAATCAATTCTCCCACTCACAGACCCACTCAGACCCACTCAGACACTCACGTAGCCACTCACAGACCCACTCAGACACTCACGTAGCCACTCACAGACCCACTGAGACACTTACCCACCCACTCGGACACTCACGTAGCCACTCACTGACCCACTCAGACACTTACACACCCACTCAGACACTCACGTAGCCACTCACAGACCCACTCAGACACTTACACACCCACTCAGACCCACTCAGACACTCACACACCCACTCACCGACCCACTGAGACACTTACACACCCACTCGGACACTCACGTAGCCACTCACAGACCCACTCAGACACTTACACACCCACTCAGACCCACTCAGACACTCACACACCCACTCACAGACCCACTCAGACACTCACCTAGCCACTCACAGACCCACTCAGACACTCACACACCCACTCAGACCCACCCAGACACTCACATAGCCACTCACAGACCCACTCAGACCCTCATGCACTCACTCACAGCCCCGGCCAGACCCTCATGGACCCACTCAGACAGTTATGCACCCACTCACACCCTGAGGCACCCACTCACAGACCCGCACACATACTGAAGCACCCACTAAAACAGTTACGCCCTAAGGTAACTATAACTCACGCCTTCGCCATGCACAGATACTCCACATATTACATCATTGATGACATAGTCTACGCCATCCTTCATACTCTCACTGCAACATTTGCAATAAACTTATTGATGAGATAACTGTGCATGGCGAAGGCGCGAGTAATAGTTACCTTAGGGCGCGAGTTTTAGTTACTTGAAAGCTCTCCTTGTCACCCAGTCCACAGCCCTGTTTCCTATTTTAAAACAGATGATCCTGTTTACAGCTTTTTATGAACTGTAATTTGTGATGTACTGCGGTTGGCTCCAGATTGTGTGCGCCACACTGGACTCCTCCGTTGAGTTTTTACATTCAGAGGGACATATTTATTAACATCATTTATTTTGACGTTAATGTTGCCCAACGAGTCCAAAGTCCCTGCGCGTATTTACAGAGTGGCGCACTGTGTGCATTGCGCCAGTCTGTAAACACGGGGCGGCTACATTATGCCTGCGACAGACATAATGTATGCAAAGGGGGCGTTCCCCGTTAGGGGAGCCGGTGAAATGGTGCAACGAAATCTGTGAGATGTCTCTGTGCCATTTATAGCGGCACTTTTAACGCCTGCTTAGGGTGGGTATTGAAAGAGGGCTTCCATTCTTTAGAACGGGCCCCATGTTATCAGTTTGGCGCTACTCCTGCAGAGGACATCAATAGCGTCACAAAAATGGCACTATTGCCCCCTACCCTGCGCCATGGTGCGCCGGATTTAAATACAGCGCACACATGGAGGCAGCAGGGGGTGCTAAGGGGCACAGGGAAAGGGGCGCTGCACTCGGTGCAACGCCACGTTCCATAAATCTGCCCCTGAGTCTTTTTCTCTTTTAACATCTGTGTGTTTTTTGGGCTGATCTGCGCCTCCATTTTCACTTTCAGAGTTGGCCACATCTTCTAATAGTTTGTGAACAGATTACTATTCAACCTGTTCTAGGATTGCAAGCCGAGGAGGAACTCTCAGCCCATCTTTTAGAAAAAAATTCCAAATGAACTCTACATTTTATGTGTCTGGTTTTCAAGTGCGCTGATTTGATTTATATTTAGGCACCATTGTGAACACGCGAACACTACAGGATCGATTCACTTACACTGTGCACGAGGTTTGCACAACAGTGATTCAAACTGGTACAAACTATTGATTTGGGCTTTACTTTCCAGCCCAAAACTTTATTTGTGCTAGAAACTAGTCCTAAAGTAATGCAAAGGAGGCGTTGTGATCTTCTAACTCTGTAAAAGAATAACCCCTTTTCAAGGCAGGGCTTGGAAGGATTCATGCTTTCTTTTCTCCTGACCTTTCTATGACAGCATGGGTGATACCTGCACAGAACACATCTAAGCACAGCACTCTGTACTGGAAGGATCGTGGAGCTGATTCCTAGGGGAGAGGTCCCTGTCTCCTGGCTCACAAGGGAAGATCTGTGCTACCTTCGATGAGACCTGGTGATGGGAGTCGAGAGCGGCAGCTCCTGCTGACTCCTGAGAGGGCCTTTCAGCGACTCTAAAGAAAGTCATTGCTCAAGGGATCAGGACCTCTGTTGTGAATAGGTTTAAACATAAAGAGCTCCGTTTGAAGTACTTCTACATGAGTACTCATTTGTGTACTCGTAAAGGCCTCTGTGAATACTAGTGCTCTAAGGGGCAGATTTACGACATCTGGAGCAGGGCAGCTTGCGCCAACGAGAATAGGCAGGAACACACAACATTTATGCAATACAACACATTTCTGTCCTTTCCCCCTACCCTTGCACCATGGGGGCAGGGGTTTCATTCCATGCAGACACCCGCTCACCATGGAGGCAGGGGTTTCATTCAATGCAGGCACCCTTGCACCATGGTGGCAGGGGGCTTCTATTGCATGCAGGCACCCTCGCACCCTCGCACCATGGTGGCAGGGGGATTCCATTGCATGCAGGCACCCTCGCACCATGGTGGCAGGGGATTCCATTGCATGCAGGCACCCTCGCACCATGGTGGCAGGGTCTTCCATTGCATGCAGACACCCTCGCACCATGGTGGCAGGGGGCTTCCATTGCATGCAGACACCCTTGCACCATGGTGGCAGGGGCTTCCATTACTTTCAGGCACCCTCGCACCATGGTGGCAGGGGCTTCCATTACTTTCAGGCACCCTCGCACCATGGTGGCAGGGGTTTCCATTCCATGCAGGCACCCTCGCACCATGGTGACAGGGGGCTTCCATTCCATGCAGGCACCCTCGCACCATGGTGGCAGGGGGCTTCCATTCCATGCAGGCACCCTTGCACCATGGTGGCAGGGGGCTTCTATTGCATGCAGGCACCCTCGCACCATGGTGGCAGGGGGCTTCCATTCCATGCAGGCACCCTTGCACCATGGTGGCAGGGGGCTTCCATTGCATGCAGGCACCCTCGCACCATGGTGGCAGGGGGCTTCCATTGCATGCAGACACCCTTGCACCATGGTGGCAGGGGCTTCCATTACTTTCAGGCACCCTCGCACCATGGTGGCAGGGGTTTCCATTCCATGCAGGCACCCTCGCACCATGGTGGCAGGGGGCTTCCATTCCATGCAGGCACCCTTGCACCATGGTGGCAGGGGGCTTCTATTGCATGCAGGCACCCTCGCACCATGGTGGCAGGGGGCTTCTATTCCATGCAGGCACACTCGCACCATGGTGGCAGGGGGCTTCTATTGCATGCAGGCACCCTCGCACCATGGCTGCATGCAGGCACCCTCGCACCATGGTGGCAGGGGCTTCCATTACTTTCAGGCACCCTCGCACCATGGTGGCAGGGGTTTCCATTCCATGCAGGCACCCTCGCACCATGGTGGCAGGGGGCTTCCATTCCATGCAGGCACCCGCGCACCATGGTGGCAGGGGGCTTCCATTGCATGCAGGCACCCTCGCACCATGGTGGCAGGGGCTTCCATTGCATGCAGACACCCTTGCACCATGGTGGCAGGGGCTTCCATTACTTTCAGGCACCCTCGCACCATGGTGGCAGGGGTTTCCATTCCATGCAGGCACCCTCGCACCATGGTGGCAGGGGGCTTCCATTCCATGCAGGCACCCTTGCACCATGGTGGCAGGGGGCTTCTATTGAATGCAGGCACCCTCGCACCATGGTGGCAGGGGGCTTCCATTCCATGCAGGCACCCTCGCACCAAGGTGGCAGGGGGCTTCTATTGCATGCAGGCACCCTCGCACCATGGCTGCACGCAGGCACCCTCACACCATGGTGGGAGGGGGCTTCCATTTTTGCATGCAGGTACCTTCGCAACATGGTGGCAGGGGTTTCCATTACATGAAGGCACCCTCGCACCATGGTGGCAGGGGGCATCCATTCCATGCAGGCACCCTCGCACCATGGTGGCAGGGGGCTTCCATTGCATGCAGGCACCCTCGCAACATGGTGGCAGGGGCTTCCACTGCATGCAGACATCCTCGCACCATGGTGGCAGGGGGATTCCATTGCATGCAGGCACCCTCGCACCATGGTGGCAGGGTTCTTCCATTTCATGCAGGGACCCTCGCACCATGGCTGCATGCAGGCACCCTCGTACCATGGTGGGAGGGGGCTTCCATTGCATGCAGACACCCTTGCACCATGGTGGCAGGGGGCTTCCATTATTGCATGCAGGTACCCTTGCACCATGGTGGCAGGGGTTTCCATTACACGCAGGCACCCTCACACCATGGTGGCAGGGGGCTTCCATTCCATGCAGGCACCCTCGCACCATGGTGGCAGGGGGCTTCCATTGCATGCAGGCACCCTCGCACCATGGTGGCAGGGGCTTCCATTCCATGCAGGCCCCCATCGCAGCACGGTGGCAGGGGGCTTCCATTGCATGCAGGCACCCTCGCACCATGGTGGCAGGGGGTTTCCATTGCATGCAGACACCCTCGCACCATGGTGGCAGGGTGCTTCCATTCCATGCAGGGCTCTAAACAATCCTTAGAGACGTTTCCCGTCTGTGTGTGCTGAAGAATGCAGCTCACATCGAAAGAGGAAAGAACGAGGGGAAATAAAGACTTTACTCCTTGTTGCTCCTTCCCTGGGGTGGAGTAAGGTTTGGTGCATCCCCGGGTTTACACATCCTTGTAAGTCTGGGGAAGCATCGAAATCCATGGGTGTTGCATGGGGACACTCCCGCAACGCCCACGGAACGCCTCCCTAGCGCAGAGTAACGTAACGCAGCGACTTGCGCTGCTTTCCCTTACTCTGTATATTTGACGCACCATGGTGGCAGGGTGCTTCCATTCCATGCAGGGCTCTAAACAATCCTTAGAGACGTTTCCCTTCTGTGTGTGCTGAAGAATGCAGCTCACATAGAAAGAGGAAAGAACGAGGGGAAATAAAGACTTTACTCCTTGTTGCTCCTTCCCTGGGGTGGAGTAAGGTTTGGTGCATCCCCGGGTTTACACATCCTTGTAAGTCTGGGGAAGCATCGAAATCCATGGGTGTTGCATGGGGACACCCCCGCAACGCCCACGGAACGCCTCCCTAGCGCAGATTAACGTAACGCAGCGACTTGCGCTGCTTTACCTTACTCTGTATATTTGACGCCATTCAAAGCCACGGAAAGTGGCTCTGGGTGGCCTTATAGATATAGTTGAAAAGTTAGCGCTGCTGGTGCATCAATAAAAGTGATGCAAGCGGGGCGCAAACCTCTCATAAATATGCCCCTATATGTCCAACTTTCTTTTACTAAAAGTGCATAGAAGTTATAGCGCTTTTCACAAGTGCTAATGACATTGGAATATTCCCTCAATATTTCCATTTTTTTAGGTCAATTCACAAAGGCATTTATGAGTTCCTGACGTAGTACTGCAGGAGTACTATCTCCCAAACTCATGAATGTTTTGTGAATGGCTCCAGTGACTCGTGCCTAGAAGCACATGTGAGCTTTCATGTCCAGCCACAGTAGAGGGCCCCAAGCTTTGGAGAATTGATCCCTTCTTCTGAGGCTGGCGACCACCGAACTGCGGCTTTCCGCTCTCTCTGGAATGTAGTGTAAGGTGGATTCGTGGAGCGCTGCTTGTCACCCATGAGGTGCGGCCTCTCAGCTTCACCACAGTGGTGTAGCAGCCAGAAGCCACTAATATGGAAAGTACAAAGTGATACTGTGGGTAACAATGTTTTTTCCAAAAGTCGGAGCTCAGCTGAAAAAATCATAAAAAATTGAGGGGGTAGAGTTACTAAGGTTTTATGCGGCAGTTATGTAACTTTTATGGTGCACCCCAATGCAAAATCCTTTTTGACATTTATTAAGCCACGCAAAGCCACCTTGTGAGCCTTCGCAATCTTGAGTAAATACACAGTAAAGCGGGAATGAATGCTGCTGCCGTGCGTTAATTTGCACCAGGGAGGCGTTCCACGGGTGCAGCGTGGGCGTTCCCGTGCATTCACTACCGGACTTTGGTGCATTTCTAGATTAATTAAAGCTTGTAAACCTAGGAATGTCTCTTTTCCAATTAGGCGTAACAAGAAGAAATATGTTTATTTCTCCTCGAGAAGGAGAAATATGTTTATTCTCCTCGTTGTTTTCTCATTCCATGTGCGCTACATTCTACAACATACATAGAAAGAGGAAAACACCTTTAAGATGGTTCTTGTGCAGGAAGGGGTCCCCTCCTCCACCAACAATCCTGGTGGCAATGCAGGCGTCCTTGGGCTGGGATGCAAGGGGGGCTGCTTTGGCGCTAGGCAGCACCCAATGCGCAGCCCTGGAAGCGAGCGGACACGCACCCTCCGGTACTCGAAGGGAGAGTGAGAGGGGCAGAGAGAGGGGCAGAGAGAGAGAGCAAGGAGAGGGGTAGAGAGAGGGGCAGAGAGAGGGGCAGAGAGAGAGGCAGTGAGAGGCAGAGAGAGAGGGCAAGGAGAGAGGCAGAGAGAGGGGCAGAGTGAGGGGCAGAGACTGAGGCAGAGAGCAGGGCAGAGAGAGAGGTAGAGAGAGGGGCAGAGAGAGGGGTAGAGAGAGAGGCAGAGAGCAGGGCAGAGAGAGAGGTAGAGAGAGGGGCAGAGAGAGAGAGCAAGGAGAGGGGTAGAGAGAGGGGCAGAGAGAGGGGCAGAGAGAGAGGCAGTGAGAGGCAGAGAGAGAGGGCAAGGAGAGAGGCAGAGAGAGGGGCAGAGTGAGGGGCAGAGACTGAGGCAGAGAGCAGGGCAGAGAGAGAGGTAGAGAGAGGGGCAGAGAGAGGGGCAGAGAGAGAGAGCAAGGAGAGGGGTAGAGAGAGGGGCAGAGAGAGGGGCAGAGAGAGAGGCAGTGAGAGGCAGAGAGAGAGGGCAAGGAGAGAGGCAGAGAGAGGGGCAGAGTGAGGGGCAGAGACTGAGGCAGAGAGCAGGGCAGAGAGAGTGGTAGAGAGAGAGGCAGAGAGAGGGGCAGAGAGAGGGGTAGAGAGAGAGGCAGAGAGAAGGGCAGAGACTGAGGCAGAGAGAGGGGCAGAGAGAGAGGCAGAGAGAGGGGTAGAGAGAGAGGCAGAGAGAGGGGCAGAGAGAGGGGTAGAGAGAGAGGCAGAGAGAAGGGCAGAGACTGAGGCAGAGAGAGGGGCAGAGAGAGAGGCAGAGAGAGGGGCAGAGAGAGGTGTAGAGAGAGAGGCAGAGAGAAGGGCAGAGACTGAGGCAGAGAGAGGGGCAGAGAGAGAGGCAGAAAGAGAGGCAGAGAGAGGGGCAGAGAGAGAGGCAGAGAGAAGGGCAGAGACTGAGGCAGGGAAAGAGGCAGAGAGAGGGGCAGAGAGAGGGGCAGAGACCAAGGCAGAGAGAGGGGCAGAGAGAGGGGCAGAGAGAGAGAGCAGGGAGAGAGGCAGAGAGAGGGGCAGAGAGAGAGAGAGAGCAAGGAGAGAGGCAGAGAGAAAGGCAGAGAGAGATGCGGGCAGAGAGAGTGGCAGAGAGAGGCAGAGACCGAGGCAGGGAGAGGACCAGAGAGAAGGGCAGAGAGAGGTCAGGGAGAGAGGCAGGGAGAGGGGCAGAGAGAGAGGCAGAGAGAGGGGCAGAGAGAACGGCAGAAAGAGGGGCAGAGAGAGGGGCAGAGAGAAGGGCAGAGAGAGGGGCAGAGAGAAGGGGAGTGAGATGGGCAGAGAGAAGGGCAGAGAGAGGGGCAGAGAGAGGGGCAGAGAGAGGGGTAGAGAGAGAGGCAGAGAGAAGGGCAGAGACTGAGGCAGGGAAAGAGGCAGAGAGAGGGGCAGAGAGAGGGGCAGAGACCAAGGCAGAGAGAGGGGCAGAGAGAGGGGCAGAGAGAGAGAGCAGGGAGAGAGGCAGAGAGAGGGGCAGAGTGAGGGGCAGAGACTGAGGCAGAGAGAGGGGCGGAGAGAGAGGCAGAGACCGAGGCAGAGAGAGGGGCAGAGAGAGAGGCAGAAAGAGAGGCAGAGAGAGGGGCAGAGAGAGAGGCAGAGAGAAGGGCAGAGACTGAGGCAGGGAAAGAGGCAGAGAGAGGGGCAGAGAGAGGGGCAGAGACCAAGGCAGAGAGAGGGGCAGAGAGAGGGGCAGAGAGAGAGAGCAGGGAGAGAGGCAGAGAGAGGGGCAGAGAGAGAGAGAGCAAGGAGAGAGGCAGAGAGAAAGGCAGAGAGAGATGCGGGCAGAGAGAGGGGCAGAGAGAGGCAGAGACTGAGGCAGGGAGAGGACCAGAGAGAAGGGCAGAGAGAGGGCAAGGAGAGAGGCAGGGAGAGGGGAAGAGAGAGAGGCAGAGAGAGGGGCAGAGAGAAGGGCAGAAAGAGGGGCAGAGAGAGGGGCAGAGAGAAGGGCAGAGAGAGGGGCAGAGAGAAGGGGAGTGAGATGGGCAGAGAGAAGGGCAGAGAGAGGGGCAGAGAGAGGGGCAGAGAGAGGGGCAGAGAGAGGGGCAGAGAGAGGAGCAGAGAGAAGGGAGAGAGAAGGGAGAGAGAGGGGCAGAGAGAAGGGAGAGAGAAGGGCGGAGAGGGGGACAAAGAGAGGGGCAGAGAGAAGGGCAGAGGGAGGGGCAGGGAGAAGGGGAGTGAGAAGGGCAGAGACAATGGCAGAGAGAAGGCCAGAGAGAGGGGCAGAGAGAAGGGCAGAGGGAGGGGCAGGGAGAAGGGGAGTGAGAAGGGCAGAGACAATGGCAGAGAGAAGGGCTGAGAGAGGGGCAGAGAGAAGGGCGGAGAGAAGGGCAGAGAGAGGGGCAGAGAGAGGGGCAGAGAGAATGGCAGAGAGAAGGGCAGAGAGAGAGGCAGAGAGAGGGGCAGAGAGAGGGGCAGAGAGAAGGGGAGAGAAGGGCAGAGAGAGGGACCGATTGAGGGGCAGAGAGAGGGGCAGAGAGAGGGACCGATTGATGGGCAGAGAGAAGGGCAGAGAGAGGGGCAGAGAGAGGGACCAATTGAGGGGCAGAGAGAGGGGCAGAGAGAGGGGCAGAGAGAAGGGCAGAGAGAGGGGCAGAGAGAGGGACTGATTGAGGGGCAGAGAGAGGGACAGAGAGAGGGGCAGAGAGAGAGGCAGAGAGAGGGGCAGAGAGAGGGACCGATTGAGGGGCAGAGAGAGGGGCAGAGAGAGGGGCAGAGAGAAGGGCAGAGAGAAGGGCAGAGAGAGGGGCAGAGAGAGTCGCAGAGAGAAGGGAAGAGAGGGGGCAGAGAGAAGGGCAGAGAGAAGGGCAGAGAGAGGGGCAGAGAGAGAGGCAGAGAGAAGGGCAGAGAGAGGGACCGATTGAGGGGCAGAGAGAGGGGCAGAGAGAGGGGCAGAGAGAAGGGCAGAGAGAGGGCAGAGAGAAGGGCAGAGAGAGGGTCCGAGAAAAGGGCAGAGAGGAGGGCAGAGAGAGGGGTAGGGAGAGGGGGAGAGAGAAGGGGAGAGAGGAGGCAGAGAGAAGGGCAGAGAGAGGGGCAGAGAGAGAGGTAGAGAGAAGGGCAGAGAGAGGGGCAGAGAGAAAGGCAGAGAGAGAGTCCGAGAGAAGGGCAGAGAGAAGGGCTGGGAGAGGGGCAGAGAGAGGCAGAGGGAAGGGCAGATAGAGGGGCAGAGAGAGGGCCATAAAGAGGGGCAGAGAGAAGGGCAGATAGAGAGGCAGAGAGAGGGGCAGAGAGAGGGGCAGAGAGAAGGGCAGAGAGAGGGTCCGAGAGAGGGGCAGAGAGAGGGGTAGAGAGAAAGGCAGAGAGAGGGACAGAGAGAAGAGCAGAGAGATGGGCAGAGAGAAGGGCAGAGAGAGGGCAGAGAGAGGGGCAGAGAGAAGGGCAGAGAGAGGGTCCGAGAGAAGGGCAGAGGGAGGGGCAGAGAGAGGGGCAGAGAGAAGGGCAGAGAGAGGGGCAGAGAGAAGGGCGGAGAGAGGGGCCAAGAGAAGGGCAGAGAGAGGGGCACAGAGAGGGGCACAGAGAAAGGCAGAGAGAGGGGCAGAGAGAAGGGCAGAGAGAAGGGCAGAGAGAGGGGCAGAGAGAAGGGCAGAGAGAGGGGCAGAGAGAGAGGCAGAGAGAAGGGCAGAGAGAGGGTCCGAGAGAAGGGCAGAGAGAGGGGCAGAGAGAGGGGCAGAGAGAGGGGCAGAGAGAAGGGCAGTGAGATGGATGGAGAGAGAGGCAGAGAGAGGTGTGTGTGTCAGTGGAGAGAGACAGCGGAAATGCTTCCCGTCTGCTGAGATATGGGCATTCCCGCCCTCTGCACTGGCGATCAGAGTGCTGCCCGCTGCTCCGCGGTGACAGGGCGTCTGCGTTGCAGGCAGGATTGTTTTTGTGTCGGAGGGACACGTCTAGCAGCGTGTGCTGCAGAATACAGCACACATAGAAAGAGGAAAAATAGGAGAAATAAAAGTACTTCTCCGTGTCCCCCCTCTATTGGGAACGCGTGTCATGTTCAGGCAGCCTCGGGGAATCTGGGAGCAGGAAGCTGGCTCTCCACGAAGTGCACGAACAAGAAGCGCACGTGCAGAGTCCAGTGGATGCGCCATCGCTCTGCAGCGGCAAACGCAGACAGTACAAATGCTCTATTTTGTGGTAGTGCGTGCGAGCAGTCAGGATAATCACAGGGCAGCGCTAGGCATTTGTTGTGCTCACAGAGGCAATAAATAAGACACACTCAGAGAATAAATCTGAGACAAATTTAGAAAAATAACACTTCTTTTATATATACTTCGAAACCAATAACTTCATTATAAGGTGGGCACCGCCTGTGTTTGACTCTACGCAGCCACCTGCAGGATGTGGACTTCACTTACACCCTCAGACGTGTGTAACAATACTCCCTAGAGCAGAGAAACGGAAATGCTTTGCCATTAGCAGGAAGAGGCTGACCTCAGAATCGTCATGGCGATAGGGCCCTTCGTGAGGCGCTCAGCGCTTGAAGCGCCTTGAAGCTCGCCTCAGGGCTGCGTGGTTTTGTGGTCTCACATCCTCTCACACGTCATAGACCGGTGATATGAAATGAATGCAGCGTGAGCTGCCTCAGGATGTGGACGGGCTGCAGCCGTCCTCCGCACAGGTGCGGCCTCTCAGCTTCACCGCACTGGTGTAGCAGCCGGAGCCACTGATATGGAAAGTACAAAGTGATACTGTGGGAAATAAGGTTTTTTCCATAAGTCGGAGCTCAGCTGACAAATCACAAAAAATTGAGGGGGTAGAATTACTAAGGTTTTATCGGGCAGTTATGTCACTTTTATGATGACCTACTCCCTTATTCTTGATCTGCCCTGCTTCCTTCTTAATGCACTCCTGCCTGACTCTGATGTACCCTCTCTCTGACTCCTGATTTACCCCCTACCTGACTCCTGTTGCACCTACTCCCTTACTCTTGCTCTGCCCTGCTTCCTTCTTGATGTACCCCTGCCTGATTCTTGATGTACTCCTGCCTGACGTTTGATGTACTCCTGCCTCATTCTTGATGTACTCCTGCCTCATTCTTGATGTACCCCTAAGTAACTTTTGATGTGTGCCTGCCTGACTCCTGATGTACTTCTTCCTGACTCCTGATGTACTCCTGCTTGACTCTTAATGTACCCCTGCCTGACTCTTGATGTACCCCTGCCTCACTCTTGATGTGCCTCTGACTCACTCTTGATTTGCCCCTGTTGGACACCTGATGTACTCCTGCCTGCCTCCTGATGTACTCTTGCCTGCTTCTTGATGTACTCCTGCCTGACTCCTAATGTACCCCTTGCCTGTCTCTAGATGTACTCCTGCGTGACTATTAATGAACCCCCTGACTGACACTTGCTCTTCCCCCTTTGACTCCTGATTAACCCCTGTCTGACTCTTGATGTACTTCTTGCCTAACTTCTGATGTACTCCTGTCTGACACTTGATGTACTCGTGCTTCACTCTTAAAGTACCCCTGCCTGACTCCTGATATACTCCTTCCTGACTCTTGATGTACTCCTGCATGAATCATGATGTACTCCTGCCTGACTTTTGATGTACTCCTGCCTCACTATTGATGTACTCCTGCCTGACTCTTGATGTATCAGCTGCCTGACTATTGATGTTCCCCTGCCTAATTCTTGATTTACTCCCTGACTGACTCCTGTGTCCCCTTCAACTGACTCCTGATGTACCCCCGCCTAATTCTTGCTGTACTCCCTGCTTGACCCTTGATGTATGCCTGCCTGACTCCTGATGTACCTCGCCCTGACTCTTGCTGGACCACTTGCCTGACTCCTGATGTACTCCTGCCGCCCTCTTGATGTACTCCTGTCTCACTTTTTATGTACCCCTGTCCCACTCTTGATGTACACCTTTCTCACTCTTGATGTACTCCTGCTTGACACCTTGATGTACTCTGCCTGCCCCCTGAGGTACTCCTGCCTGACTTCTGATGTGCTCTGCCTGACTCTTGATGTGCCCCTGTCGACTCCTTATTTACCCCCTTCCTGAATCTTGATGTACTCCTGCCTGACTCCAGATGCACACATGCCTGACTCTTGATGTACTCCTGCCTGACTCCTGATGTACTTCTGCCTGACTCTAGATGTACCCACTGCCTGACTCTTGATGTACTCCGGCCTGACTCTAGATGTACCCGCTGCCTGACTCTTGATATACTCCTGCCTCACTCTTGGTGTATCCCTACCTGACTCCTGATTAACCCCTGCCTGGCACTTAATGTACCCCTGTGGGACGCCTGATGTACCTCCTGCTTGATTCTTGATATACTCCTGCTTCACTCTTGATGTTCCCCTGCCTGTTCTTGATGTACCCCTCCTGACTCCTGATGTACCGCTGAGCCTGAGTCCTGATGTACACCTGCCTGACTCTTGATGTACCCCTGCATGACTGCTCATGTACTCCTGCTGACTCCTGATGTTCCACCTAACTGACTCTTGATGTACCCCTGCCTGACTCCTAATGTACTCCTGCCTGATTATTGATGTACTCCATTCTGATTCTTGGTGTACTCCTGTCTGACTTTTGATGTATTCCTGCCTCATTCTTGATGTACTTCTGCCTCATTCTTGATGTACTTCTAAGTAACGTTTGATGTGCGCCTGCCTGACTCCTGATTTACTTCTTCCTGACTCTTAATGAACCCCCTGACTGACACTTGCTGTTCCCCCTCCTTGACTGCTGATTAACCCCTGCCTTTCTCCTGATGTACTCCTGCCTGATTCTTGATGTACTCCTGCCTGAATCTTGATGTACTCCTGCCCGACTTTTGATGTACTCCTGCCTCACTATTGATGTACTTCTGCCTGACTCTTGATGTACCCACTGCCTGACTATTTATGTACCCATGCCTGACTCCTAATTAACCCCTGCCTGACTCTTGATGTACTCCTGCCTGACTCTTGATGTACTCCTGCCTAATTCTTGATGTACTCCCTGACTGACTCCTGTGTCCCCTTCACCTGACTCCTGATGCACCCACTGCCTGACTATTGATGTACCCATGCCTGACTCCTAATTAACCCCTGCCTGACTCATGATGTACTCCTGCCTGACTCTTGATGTACTTCTGCCTTGCTCTTGATGTCCCCCTGCCTGACTCCTGTTGCACCTACTCCCTTATTCTTGATCTGCCCTGCTTCACTCTTGATGTACCCCTGCCTGACTGCTGATCTACTCCTGCCTGACTCTTGATGTACCCCCTTTCTGACTCCTGATGTACCCCCTACCTGACTCCTGATGCACTGCCCTCTACCTTCCTGACTCTTGATGTACTCCTTCCTCACTCTTGTTGTACTCCTGCCTGACTCCTGATATACCCCCTTTCTGACTCCTGATATACTCCTGGCTTATTCTTGATGTACTTCTGCCTGGCTCTTGATGTACCCCTACCTGTCTCTTGATGTACCACCTGCCTGACTCCAGATATACTCCTGCCTCATACTTGATGTACTTCTGCCTCATTCTTGATGTACTTCTAAGTAACTTTTGATGTGTGCCTGCCTGACTCCTGATTTACTTCTTTCTGACTCTTGATGTACCCCTGCCTCACTCTTGATGTACCCCTACCTGTCTCTTGATGTACCACCTGCCTGACTCCAGATGTACTCCTGCCTTACTCTTGATGTACTCCCTCGTGATTCCTGATGTACCCTCTTTTTCTGACTCTTGATGCACTCCTGCCTTACTCCTGATATACTCCTGCCTGGCTCTTGATGTACCCGTGCCTGACTCTTGACGTCCCCCTGCCTGACTCCTGTTGCACTTACTCCCTTATTCTTGATCTGCCCTGCTTCACTCTTGATGTACCCCTGCTTGACTGCTGATGTACTCCTGCCTGACTCTTGATGTACCCCCTTTCTGACTCCTGATGTACCCCCTACCTGACTCCTGATGCACCCCTTCTAACTTCCTCACTCTTGATGTACTCCTGCCTCACTCTTGTTATACTCCTGCCTTACTCCTGATATACCCCCTTTCCGACTCCTGATATACTCCTGGCTTATTCTTGATGTACTTCTGCCTGGCTCTTGATGTACCGCTACCTGTCTCTTGATGTACCACCTGCCTGACTCCAGATGTACTCCTGACTTACTCTTGATGTACTCCCTCGTGATTCCTGATGTACCCTCTTTTTCTGACTCTTGATGTACTCCTGCCTTACTCCTGATATACTCCTGCCTGGCTCTTGATGTACCCCTGCCTGACTCTTGATGTATGCCTGCCTGACTCCTGATGTACCCCCTGTGCCTATCTTTTGATGTACTACCTGCCTAACTCCTGATGTACTCCTGCCTGTCTCTTGAAGTATCCCCTGCCTGATTCTTGATGTACTCCTTCCTGTCTCCTGATGCTCCCATGACTGACTCCGTATGCACCCCTTCCTGACTCCTGATGTACCCCCGTCTGACTTCTGATGTAATGCCTATGCCTGATTCCTGATGTACTCCAGCGTGACTCTTGCTGTACCCCTGCCTAACTGCTGATGTACTCTTGCCTGACTCCTCATGTACCACCTGACTGACTCCTGATGTACTCCTGCCTGAGTCTTGATGTTCTCCTGCCTGACTTTGTATGTGCTCCTGCCTGCTTCTTGATATACTCCTGCCTGACTCCTGATCTACCTCTTTCCTGACTCTTGATATAGCCCTGACTCTTGATGCACTCCTGCCGCACTCTTGATGATCCCCTGCCTCACTCCTGATGTACCCCTGTCTCACTCTTGATGTACTCCTGCTTGACACCTTGATGTACTCTGCCTGACTCCTGATGTACTCCTGCCTGACTCATGATGTAGTCCTGCCTGACTCCTGATGTACCCCTCTCCTGACTCTTGATATAGCCATGACTCTTGATGTACCCTTGCCTCACTCTTACTGTACCCCGTCTCACTCCTGATGTACCCCTGCTTGACACCTTGATGTACTCTGCCTGACCCCTGATGTGCTCTGCCTGACTCTTGATGTACCACCTGCCTGACTCCTGATATACCCCTACCTGACTCTTGATGTACTCCTGCCTGACACCTTGATGTACTTTGCTTGACTCCTGATGTACTCCTGTCTGACTTTTGATGTACCCCTGTGTAACTCCTGATTTGCCCACTTCCTGTCTCTCGATGTACCCCTTGCTTGACTCCTGATATACCCCCACCTGACTCTTGATGTACTTCTGCCTACCCTTGATGTACTCCTGCCTGACTCTAGAAGTACCCGCTGCCTGACTCTTGATATACTCCTGCCTCACTCTTGATGTACCACTGCCTGACTCCTGATTAACCCCTGCCTGGCACTTGATGTACCCCTGCGGGACTCCTGATGTACCTCCTGCTTGATTCTTGATGTACCCCAGCTTCACTCTTGATGTGCTCCTGCCTGTCTCTTGATGTACCCCCTTTCTGACTCCAGATGTACTCTGTGCCTGACTCTTGTTGCCCTCCTGCCTCACTCTTGATGTGCCCCTACCTGACTCCTGATGGCCCTCCTTTCTGACTCCTGATGTACCCCCTCTCTAACTTCCTGACTCTTGATGCCCTCCTGCCTGACTCTTGATGTGCCCCTACCTGACTCCTGATGACCCTCCTTTCTGACTGCTGATGTACTCCTGCCTTACTCCTGATGTACTCCTGCCTGACTCCTGATGCACCCCCTCTAACTTCCTGACTCTTGATGAGCTCCTGCCTCACTCTTGTTGTACTCCTGCCTGACTCCTGATACAACCCCTTTCTTACTCCTGATGTACTCCTGCCTTACTCCTGATGTACTTCTGCCTGGCTCTTGATATACCCCTGCCTGTCTCTTGATGTACACCCTGTCTGACTCCTGATGTACCCTCTGTGCCAGACTCTTTATGTACTCCTGCCTGACTCTTGATGTACTCCACTCTGAGTTTTGAGGTACACTCTGCCTGACTCTTGAGGTACCCCCTCCTTACTCCTGATGTATCCCTTGTGTGACTCCTGATGTACCATCTGTGACTAATTCTTGATGTACCCATGCCTGACTGCTGATGTACTCCTGCCTGACTCTTGATGTACCACCTGCCTGACTGCTGATATACTCCTGCCTGACTCTTGATGTACCACCTGCCTGACTGCTGATGTACCCATGCCTGACTCCTGATGTACCCCCTGTGCCTGGCTCTAGTTATACTCCAGCCTGACTCCTGATGTAGTCCTTCCTGACTCTTGATGTACCCTCTGCCAGACTCCTAACCTACTCCTGACTGGCTCTTGATGTGCCCCTGCTTGACACCTGATGTACTCCTGCCTGACTCCTGATGCACTCCTATCTTCCTATTTGACTCTCGATGTTCCCCCTACCTGACTCCTGATGACCCCCCTTTCTGACTCCTGATGTACCCCCTCTCTAACTTCCTGACTCCTGCCTCACTCTTGTTGTACTCCTGCCTGACTCCTGATGTACTCCTACCTGGCTCTTGATATACCCCTACCTGTCTCTTGATGTACTCCTGCCTGACTCTTGATGTACCCCCTGTGCTTGACTCTTGATGTACTCCTCACTGACTCTTGATGCATCCTCTGCCAGACTCCTGACGTACTCCTGACTGGCTCTCAATGTATTCCTGCCTGGCTCTTGATTTACTCCTGCATGGCTCTTGATGTCCCCCTGCCTGACTCCTGTTGCACCTACTCCCTTATTCTTGATCTGCCCTGCTTCACTCTTTCTGTACCCCAGCCTGACTGCTGATCTACTCCTGCCTGACTCTTGATGTACCCCCTTTCTGACTCCTGATGTACCCCCTACCTGACTCCTGATGCACCGCCCTCTACCTTCCTGACTCTTGATGTACTCCTTCCTCACTCTTGTTGTACTCCTGCCTGACTCCTGATATGCCCCTTTTCTGACTTCTGATATACTCCTGGCTTATTCTTGATGTACTTCTGCCTGGCTCTTGATGTACCCCTACCTGTCTCTTGATGTACCACCTGCCTGACTCCAGATGTACTCCTGCCTCATTCTTGATGTACTTCTGCCTCATTCTTGATGTACTTCTAAGTAACTTTTGATGTGCGCCTGCCTGACTCCTCATTTACTTCTTTCTGACTCTTGATGTACCCCTGCCTCACTCTTGATGTACCCCTACCTGTCTCTTGATGTACCACCTGCCTGACTCCAGATGTACTCCTGCCTTACTTTTGATGTACTCCCTCGTGATTCCTGATGTACTCTCTTTTTCTGACTCTTGATGTACTCCTGCCTTACTCCTGATATACTCCTGCCTGGCTCTTGATGTACCCCTGCCTGACTCTTGATGTCCCCCTGCCTGACTCCTGTTGCACCTACTCCCTTATTCTTGATCTGCCCTGCTTCGCTCTTGATGTACCCCTGCTTGACTGCTGATGTACTCCTGCCTGACTCTTGATGTACCCCCTTTCTGACTCCTGATGTACCCCCTACCTGACTCCTGATGCACCCCCCTCTAACTTCCTGACTCTTGATGTACTCCTTCCTCACTCTTGTTATACTCCTGCCTGACTCCTGATATACCCCCTTTCTGGATCCTGATATACTCCTGGCTTATTCTTGATGTACTTCTGCCTGGCTCTTGATGTACCTCTACCTGTCTCTTGCTGTACCACCTGCCTGACTCCAGATGTACTCCTGACTTACTCTTGATGTACTCCCTCGTGATTCCTCATGTACCCTCTTTTTCTGACTCTTGATGTACTCCTGCCTTACTCCTGACATACTCCTGCCTGGCTCTTGATGTACCCCTGCCTGACTTTTGATGTATGCCTGCCTGACTCCTGATGTACCCCCTGTGCCTATCTTTTGATGTACTACCTGCCTAACTCCTGATGTACTCCTGCCTGGCTCTTGAAGTATCCCCTGCCTGATTCTTGATGTACTCCTTCCTGTCTCCTGATGCTCCCATGACTGACTCCGTATGCACCCCTTCCTGACTCCTGATGTACCCCCGTCTGACTTCTGATGTAATGCCTATGCCTGATTCCTGATGTACTCCAGCCTGATTCTTGCTGTACCCCTGCCTAACTGCTGATGTACTCTTGCCTGACTCCTCATGTACCACCTGACTGACTCCTGATGTACTCCTGCCTGAGTCTTGATGTTCTCCTGCCTGACTTTGTATGTGCTTCTGCCTGCTTCTTGATATACTCCTGCCTGACTCCTGATCTACCTCTTTCCTGACTCTTGATATAGCCCTGAATCTTGATACATTCCTGCCTCACTCTTGATGATCCCCTGCCACACTCCTGATGTACCCCTGTCTCACTCTTGATGTACTCCTGCTTGACACCTTGATGTACTCTGCCTGACTCCTGATGTACTCATGCCTGACTCATGATGTACTCCTGCCTGACTCCTGATGTACCCCTCTCCTGACTCTTGATATAGCCATGACTCTTGATGCACTCCTGCCTCACTCTTTATGATCCCCTGCCTCACTCTTGATGTACCCCTGTCTCACTCTTGATGTACTCCTGCTTGACTCCTGATGTACTCCTTTCCTGACTCTTGAGATAGCCATGACTCTTGATATACTCCCACCTGACTCTTGACGTACTCCTGCCTGACACCTTGATGTACTTTGCTTGACTCTTGATGTACTCCTGCCTGACTCTCGATGTACCCCTTGCTTGACTCCTGATGTACCCCCACCTGACTCTTGATGTACTTCTGCCTACCCTTGATGTACTCCTGCCTGACTCTAGAAGTACCCGCTGCCTGACTCTTGATGTACTCCTGCCTGACTCTAGATGTACCCACTGCCTGACTCTTGATATACTCCTGCCTCACTCTTGATGTACCCGTGCCTGACTCCTGATTAACCCCTGCCTGGCACTTGATGTACCCCTGCTTGACACCTGATTTACTCCTGCCTGCCTCCTGATGTACTCCTGCCTGACTCTTGATGTACTCCTGCCTGACTCCTGATGTACCCCTTGCCTGACTCTAGAAGTACCCGCTGCCTGACTCTTGATATACTCCTGCCTCACTCTTGATGTACCCCTGCCTGACTCCTGATTAACCACTGCCTGGCACTTGATGTACCCCTGCGGGACTCCTGATGTACCTCCTGCTTGATTCTTGATGTACCCCAGCTTCACTCTTGATGTGCTCCTGCCTGTCTCTTGATGTACCCCCTTTCTGACTCCAGATGTACTCTGTGCCTCACTCTTGTTGCCCTCCTGCCTCACTCTTGATGTGCCCCTACCTGACTCCTGATGGCCCTCCTTTCTGACTCCTGATGTACCCCCTCTCTAACTTCCTGACTCTTGATGCCCTCCTGCCTGACTCTTGATGTGCCCCTACCTGACTCCTGATGACCCTCCTTTCTGACTGCTGATGTACTCCTGCCTTACTCCTGATGTACTCCTGCCTGACTCCTGATGCACCCCCTCTAACTTCCTGACTCTTGATGAGCTCCTGCCTCACTCTTGTTGTACTCCTGCCTGACTCCTGATACACCCCCTTTCTTACTACTGATTTACTCCTGCCTTACTCCTGATGTACTTCTGCCTGGCTCTTGATATACCCCTATCTGTCTCTTGATGTACACCCTGTCTGACTCCTGATGTACCCTCTGTGCCGGACTCTTTATGTACTCCTGCCTGACTCTTGTTGTACTCCACTCTGAGTTTTGAGGTACACTCTGCCTGACTCTTGAGGTACCCCCTCCTTACTTCTGATGCATCCCTTGTGTGACTCCTGATGTACCATCTGTGACTAATTCTTGATGTACCCATGCCTGACTGCTGATGTACTCCTGCCTGACTCTTGATGTACCACCTGCCTGACTGCTGATATACTCCTGCCTGACTCTTGATGTACCACCTGCCTGACTGCTGATGTACCCATGCCTGACTCCTGATGTACCCCCTGTGCCTGGCTCTAGATATACTCCAGCCTGACTCCTGATGTAGTCCTTCCTGACTCTTGATGTACCCTCTGCCAGACTCCTAACGTACTCCTGACTGGCTCTTGATGTGCCCCTGCTTGACACCTGATTTACTCCTGCCTGCCTCCTGATGTACTCCTGCCTGACTCTTGATGTACTCCTGCCTGACTCCTGATGTACCCCTTGCCTGACTCTAGATGTGCCCGCTGCCTGACTCTTGATATACTCCTGCCTCACTCTTGATGTACCCCTGCCTGACTCCTGATTAACCCCTGCCTGGCACTTGATGTACCCCTGCGGGACTCCTGATGTACCTCCTGCTTGATTCTTGATGTACCCCAGCTTCACTCTTGATGTGCTCCTGCCTGTCTCTTGATGTACCCCCTTTCTGACTCCAGATGTACTCTGTGCCTGACTCTTGTTGCCCTCCTGCCTCACTCTTGATGTGTCCCTACCTGACTCCTGATGGCCCTCCTTTCTGACTCCTGATGTACCCCCTCTCTAACTTCCTGACTCTTGATGCCCTCCTGCCTGACTCTTGATGTGCCCCTACCTGACTCCTGATGACCCTCCTTTCTGACTGCTGATGTACTCCTGCCTTACTCCTGATGTACTCCTGCCTGACTCCTGATGCACCCCCTCTAACTTCCTGACTCTTGATGAGCTCCTGCCTCACTCTTGTTGTACTCCTGCCTGACTCCTGATTAACCCCTGCCTGGCACTTGATGTACCCCTGCGGGACTCCTGATGTACCTCCTGCTTGATTCTTGATGTACCCCCTGTGCTTGACTCTTGATGTACTCCTCACTGACTCTTGATGCATCCTCTGCCAGACTCCTGACGTACTCCTGACTGGCTCTCAATGTATTCCTGCCTGGCTCTTGATGTACTCCTGCCTGGCTCTTGATGTCCCCCTGCCTGACTCCTGTTGCGCCTACTCCCTTATTCTTGATCTGCCCTGCTTCACTCTTTATGTACCCCAGCCTGACTGCTGATCTACTCCTGCCTGACTCTTGATGTACCCCCTTTCTGACTCCTGATGTACCCCCTACCTGACTCCTGATGCACCGCCCTCTACCTTCCTGACTCTTGATGTACTCCTTCCTCACTCTTGTTGTACTCCTGCCTGACTCCTGATATACCCCCTTTCTAACTTCTGATATACTCCTGGCTTATTCTTGATGTACTTCTGCCTGGCTCTCGATGTACCCCTACCTGTCTCTTGATGTACCACCTGCCTGACTCCAGATGTACTCCTGCCTCATTCTTGATGTACTTCTGCCTCATTCTTGATGTACTTCTAAGTAACTTTTGATGTGCGCCTGCCTGACTCCTGATTTACTTCTTTCTGACTCTTGATGTACCCCTGCCTCACTCTTGATGTACCCCTACCTGTCTCTTGATGTACCACCTGCCTGACTCCAGATGTACTCCTGCCTTACTTTTGATGTACTCCCTCGTGATTCCTGATGTACTCTCTTTTTCTGACTCGTGATGTACTCCTGCCTTACTCCTGATATACTCCTGCCTGGCTCTTGATGTACCCCTGCCTGACTCTTGATGTCCCCCTGCCTGACTCCTGTTGCACCTACTCCCTTATTCTTGATCTGCCCTGCTTCACTCTTGATGTACCCCTGCTTGACTGCTGATGTACTCCTGCCTGACTCTTGATGTACCCCCTTTCTGACTCCTGATGTACCCCCTACCTGACTCCTGATGCACCCCCCTCTAACTTCCTGACTCTTGATGTACTCCTTCCTCACTCTTGTTATACTCCTGCCTGACTCCTGATATACCCCCTTTCTGGATCCTGATATACTCCTGGCTTATTCTTGATGTACTTCTGCCTGGCTCTTGTTATACTCCGGCCTGACTCCTGATATACCCCCTTTCCGACTCCTGATATACTCCTGGCTTATTCTTGATGTACTTCTGCCTGGCTCTTGATGTACCCCTACCTGTCTTGCTGTATCACCTGCCTGACTCCAGATGTACTCCTGACTTACTCTTGATGTACTCCCTCGTGATTCCTGATGTACCCTCTTTTTCTGACTCTTGATGTACTCCTGCCTTACTCCTGATATACTCCAGCCTGGCCCTTGATGTACCCCTGCCTGACTCTTGATGTATGCCTGCCTGACTCCTGATGTACCCCCTGTGCCTATCTTTTGATGTACTACCTGCCTAACTCCTGATGTACTCCTGCCTGGCTCTTGAAGTATCCCCTGCCTGATTCTTGATGTACTTCTTCCTGTCTCCTGATGCTCCCATGACTGACTCCGTATGCACCCCTTCCTGACTCCTGATGTACCCCCGTCTGACTTCTGATGTAATGCCTATGCCTGATTCCTGATGTACTCCAGCCTGATTCTTGCTGTACCCCTGCCTAACTGCTGATGTACTCTTGCCTGACTCCTCATGTACCACCTGACTGACTCCTGATGTACTCCTGCCTGAGTCTTGATGTTCTCCTGCCTGACTTTGTATGTGCTTCTGCCTGCTTCTTGATATACTCCTGCCTGACTCCTGATCTACCTCTTTCCTGACTCTTGATATAGCCCTGAATCTTGATGCACTTCTGCCTCACTCTTGATGATCCCCTGCCTCACTCCTGATGTACCCCTGTCTCACTCTTGATGTACTCCTGCTTGACACCTTGATGTACTCTGCCTGACTCCTGATGTACTCATGCCCGACTCATGATGTACTCCTGCCTGACTCATGATGTACCCCTCTCCTGACTCTTGATATAGCCATGACTCTTGATGCACTCCTGCCTCACTCTTTATGATCCCCTGCCTCACTCTTGATGTACCCCTGTCTCACTCTTGATGTACTCCTGCTTGACTCCTGATGTACTCCTTTCCTGACTCTTGATATAGCCATGACTCTTGATATACCCCCACCTGACTCTTGACGTACTCCTGCCTGACACCTTGATGTACTTTGCTTGACTCTTGATGTACTCCTGCCTGACTCTCGATGTACCCCTTGCTTGACTCCTGATGTACCCCCACCTGACTCTTGATGTACTTCTGCCTACCCTTGATGTACTCCTGCCTGACTCTAGAAGTACCCGCTGCCTGACTCTTGATGTACTCCTGCCTGACTCTAGATGTACCCACTGCCTGACTCTTGATATACTCCTGCCTCACTCTTGATGTACCCGTGCCTGACTCCTGATTAACCCCTGCCTGGCACTTGATGTACCCCTGCTTGACACCTGATTTACTCCTGCCTGCCTCCTGATGTACTCCTGCCTGACTCTTGATGTACTCCTGCCTGACTCCTGATGTACCCCTTGCCTGACTCTAGATGTGCCCGCTGCCTGACTCTTGATATACTCCTGCCTCACTCTTGATGTACCCCTGCCTGACTCCTGATTAACCCCTGCCTGGCACTTGATGTACCCCTGCGGGACTCCTGATGTACCTCCTGCTTGATTCTTGATGTACCCCAGCTTCACTCTTGATGTGCTCCTGCCTGTCTCTTGATGTACCTCCTTTCTGACTCCAGATGTACTCTGTGCCTCACTCTTGTTGCCCTCCTGCCTCACTCTTGATGTGCCCCTACCTGACTCCTGATGGCCCTCCTTTCTGACTCCTGATGTACCCCCTCTCTAACTTCCTGACTCTTGATGCCCTCCTGCCTGACTCTTGATGTGCCCCTACCTGACTCCTGATGACCCTCCTTTCTGACTGCTGATGTACTCCTGCCTTACTCCTGATGTACTCCTGCCTGACTCCTGATGCACCCCCTCTAACTTCCTGACTCTTGATGAGCTCCTGCCTCACTCTTGTTGTACTCCTGCCTGACTCCTGATACACCCCCTTTCTTACTACTGATTTACTCCTGCCTTACTCCTGATGTACTCCTGCCTTACTCCTGATGTACTTCTGCCTGGCTCTTGATATACCCCTACCTGTCTCTTGATGTACACCCTGTCTGACTCCTGATGTACCCTCTGTGCTGGACTCTTTATGTACTCCTGCCTGACTCTTGATGTACTCCACTCTGAGTTTTGAGGTACACTCTGCCTGACTCTTGAGGTACCCCCTCCTTACTCCTGATGCATCCCTTGTGTGACTCCTGATGTACCATCTGTGACTAATTCTTGATGTACCCATGCCTGACTGCTGATGTACTGCTGCCTGACTCTTGATGTACCACCTGCCTGACTGCTGATATACTCCTGCCTGACTCTTGATGTACCACCTGCCTGACTGCTGATGTACCCATGCCTGACGCCTGATGTACTCCCTGTGCCTGGCTCTAGATATACTCCAGCCTGACTCCTGATGTAGTCCTTCCTGACTCTTGATGTACCCTCTGTCAGACTGCTAACATGCTCCTACCTGGCTCTTGATGTGCCCCTGCTTGACACCTGATGTACTCCTGCCTTACGCCTGATGTACTCCTATCTTCCTATCTGACTCTCGATGTTCCCCCTACCTGACTCCTGATGACCCCCCTTTCTGACTCCTGATGTACCCCCTCTCTAACTTCCTGACTCCTGCCTCACTCTTGTTGTACTCCTGCCTGACTCCTGATGTACTCCTACCTGGCTCTTGATATACCCCTACCTGTCTCTTGATGTACTCCTGCCTGACTCCTGATGTACCCCCTGTGCTTGACTCTTGATGTACTCCTCACTGACTCTTGATGCGTCCTCTGCCAGACTCCTGACGTACTCCTGACTGGCTCTGAATGTATTCCTGCCTGGCTCTTGACATACTCCTGCCTGGCTCTTGACATACTCCTGTCTGGCTCTTGATGTACTCCTGCCTGGCTCTTGACGTACTCCTGCCTGGCTCTTGATGTACTCCTGTCTGGCTCTTGATGTGTTCCTGCCTGGCTCTTGACATACTCCTGCCTGGCTCTTGATGTACTCCTGCCTGGCTCTTGACATACTCCTGCCTGGCTCTTGATGTACTCCTGGCTGACCCCTGGTGTACTCCTGCCTGGCTCTTGACGTACTCCTGTCTGGCTCTTGATGTACTCCTGCCTTGCTCTTGATGTACTCCTACCTGACTCTCGCTGGACAGGCCACTGAGAAGGACAGGGAGGCCCTGGGTGGGTTGGCACTGCTGGCTGTGTTACCCCACACCACTCACAGAGTGACGCATGCCAGTGTCAGTGGATGCATCAGTGTGCCCTGCTTTGAATGGATGCCAGTAGTTGTAAGGCTGATATTATTCTCAATCCTGTTCACCCTGTCAGACCCTGGCACAGGCTGGCATGGCCCTCTGGCTCACAACCAGGCAGGGGATGGAGGAGGCCTTGGCATCTCCCCATACTGCTCTTTACTGACATGTGCCTGAGATCATCACTGAGCAGGGCCGGGTCACTATCCACAGAGACCTTTCACCACCTCCATGAGTCCAGGGCACGAGTCTGTCTTGAGATTCCTCTTCCTTCCTCCTGATACCCAGCCAGGACTGGCCTTGTGCTGCCATCATCAGGGTGCTGATAGCAATTTAGATGCATTATAATAATAACTTAGAGCTCTCTGTGCACTGACATAAACTCCACATATTCCAGAAATGGTCCTACACGAGTGTATTTTAAATCACAGATGTTTCCACTGGATTTGGGCAGCCGCTCGGAACTCAATCCACCAGCTGATTCTATAGCTCACGTGTCACCCAAGAGGGTATCCAGGCGCTTGGATGCTGCTGAGCTCTTGTTGAATAGCCAGGTCTTGAGTCCCTTCCTGAAGCCCAGGAGGGAGGGGGTGTTCTCAGGAGGGTTGGGAAGCTGTTCCAGGCTTTGGGTGCGAAGTAGGAGAAGGAATGACCCCCGTAGTGGCCGCGATGGACACGGGGGTGAGTGAGGGAGAGCGCTGTGGAGCGGAGTCTGACTGGTTGGTGGGAGTTCAGTCGCTGGGTAAGGCAGGTGGGTCCTACGTTGTGCAGGGCCTTGTATGCGTAGCTCCGGATATTGAAATGGCCGCACTTGTGTAGAGGCAGCCAGTCGAGGGTCCGTCTGGGAAGGTCCAGGATGAGTCTGACTGCTGAGTTCTACATGACTTGCAGTAGTTTTGTGCGGTGTGACCAGATTCCTGCGAAAAGTGATGTAGAGGAAATGTTAAAAACAGCCAATAGGTCTTGCCTTTGGAACCTATTGGCTTTGTCAGTGCCTTTGGGTGATGCTGCACATCATGACCAACAGTAAAATAAATACATATATAAAACGGTGCAACGATGCAGCTGCCCGTGTCTTCTTGTGGGAGGACGTCCGTGTCACCACTCCAGAGCACTATGAAATGACGCAGGTAGGATGGTTTTTACCTCTCCTAAATGGGTTTATTACAAAAAAAAGGGGCAAAAATACTCACTTGAGCGGAGGGCACTGCTGCACTTTGTTACCTGGTTCCTGAAAGTATATATTAAGCAAACAGGCTGAGCAGGTGGGTGAAGGGGAGCAACATAGAGAGCGTACAGGAGCAGGAAGAGTGGACAGGTGAGTGCTAGGAAATTGAAATGGGGGCTCTGCGTGGCTTCATGATTCTTGAGTAATGTAACGCACATCACCGCGACACATTACCACGCACCAGGGAGGCGTTTCCATGGGTGTTGCGTGGGTGTTTCACAGAAGTAAACGTTCAAATATGTTTTAAGCTGCTTTCTCCAGATAGTTCAGTAATAATGCTTTGTTTCTTTCCACCCTAAAGTTTTTACCACCCACTGTAATTACGTATTTGTCAAAATGTTTTACCAAGGAGGCCAATCTCATAGGAGGTTCACCAGGAATATCCACAAACGCGGGAGGAGGATTGCACATTAAGGAGAAAAAGATGAAGTGTCACAATAGACGGGAAGCACAGGATAAAGCAGTTTACTATTGCAGAGTTATAATATTGCAGAACCGGCTGTAAGAATTTAAAAAGAAGGATTACTAAAAAGAGCCCACTGTACAGCTTTGCTGTTGAGGTGATGAGATAAGATGAGTAAAATAATGAAATGAAAATTTTTCTCCATTATGGCACACATAATGATAGTGGCAGTAAAAACCGCCTACCGCCACGGTGACGGCTACCAGCCAACCGCCATATTATGACCATAGCCGGAATTCCACCAGAAGGATGGCGGAATTCCGGCTGCGGTCATGGCAGCGGACGGCGGTAAGGTGGCGTCACTGCCAGCAGCAGCGCCACGTCAGTAGACTGCCGCAGACCGTATCATGACCCATGATACGGCCTGGCGGTGTTCTGCTGGCGGACGTTGCTCCTGGCAGCAGCGTCCCATCCCATCTCCTGCTGGAGCACCCCCTGAAATCAGGTAAGTCGAGTGCTCTGACAGGGGAGTGGGTGTTGTGTATAGGTGTGTGTGTGTGTATGTTTATGTGTGCGTGAATGTGGGTGTACGTTGTGTGTGGTATGTGTGTGGATATGTGAGTGCGTGTATTGTGTGTTGTGTGAATGGGTGTGTGCTTGTATGTATGTCAGTGTGTGTGGATGTGTGTGTGAATGGATGTATGTATGCGTACATGAATGTGGGTATGGGTGTTTGTATGCGTGTGTATGATGGTGCATGAATGTGCATGTATGTCGGGGTCTGGAGGGGAAGGGAGAGAGAGGGGCATGACTCTGGTGAGTGGGGCAGGGGGGGCTCCTATTCGTTCCCTGTCACTGATAGTGCCTACTGCCATGGTTTTCGTGGTGTAAGGAAGCCACGAAAACTATGGGGTAGGCGGGGTCATAATCCCTCGGGTGGGACAGTGACTGCCGCCAAGCTGGAGACTGAAGTCTCTAGCCAGTGGCTGTTGCCACCCTGGCGGACGGAGTGGTACATTGGCGGTTTGACTTGAGCCAAACCGCCAATGTCACATTTTGGGGAAAGATACCGCCAGCCTGTTGGCAGTACTTTTCTCCAAAATACCGACATCCGCCAGGGTCATAGTGAGGACCTATATCATTTGTCCAGCAGGTGGCAGTGCAGACAAGGCTAAGAGTGCTCAGAAGTGAACAACTGAGTTTCTTTAGGTTTATATTGAGTCTTTTACAGAAAACTGATGATTTGCAGTAATGGCCCCGTTCCAGTTACAAATAAATGCATATATTTCCCCTAGGAATGACTTACCGGGGTGAGGCTGTAGGAAGAGTTGCTGGCGATGCAGCACTCACTAAGCTTTTCAAGCAGAACATGTCTGTTTGAAGCTGGCCTGGTGTATCCACCCCAACCCTATCCAAGGGAACCCCAACCACTGGCGGTGGGATTTAGGGGGACTTTGGGGTGCCACCTGTCTTGCTACTAGCTTGGCAGGTGACACAGGAGCGACAAAACACTTTGGTGTTCAGACATATGGGGACAGGGGAAGTGTGGGACAAGTCTGTCCCAAGTCTTCCTTTGCCCGAGGTGACCTGCCAGGGGAATGTCATGGGCCAGGGTCAATAACATTTCTATACTGCAGAGGTACTACTAACATCCTGGTGACACCAGGTTAGGGTTCCCTTGGTTCTGAGTATAAGAGGTTGTCTTCCTAATACACCTTGTGGGTGCCACTGACATCCCCTGCTTCCTGAAGGGCAGCTAGCTGTCTTAACCCGTCCAGTGTGGGACAGGTTTTCCGAGCCATACTGAATTCCTATCTGGCAGGCCGCCCTGTGCCCAAGAGTTCAGCTGTGTCAGCTTTCAACTCTTCAGGTGTAGGTTCTACCAAGGGAGTGGATTCCTTCTCCTCAAAGAGGGAATCCTCACTGGAGGCTGGGGTGGGGGCACATTTTTGCCCTTTCTACACTTTTGGGCCTGAGGCCTAGTTAAAGCAGCAATATGCCCACGAATGCCCAGCATGGCAGCATGGGACTCCAACTCTACTTCAGCCCACGCTGAAGTATCTAAGTCATTCCCTAGTGTACACTCTACAGGTAGGTCTGTGAACGCTAAAACCTTCTAAGAGATAGTAACCCACCCAGCTGAAATCAACAACTGCCATGGGGTGGCACACAGTGTTGTTGCGGGCGTCAGTCACTTGGTACTGATGACCAAGTAGGTGTTGCTCAGGGGATTCCAGTTTTTCAGTCACCATAGTGATACTGGCACCTGTGTCCCTGCAGGCCTCTGCCTGAAAACCATTTATTAAGGACAGCTGCCTGTACTTATCCATGTTAAGGGGACAGGCAGCAAGGGTGGCAAGATCAGTGCCCCCAACTGAGACTAAAACAGCCTCAGTAGTCTCCCTAACTAAGCCAGCCCCTACCACACTTCCTAAAGTGAGCCCAGCTACACCCTTGGATCGGCTATTGTTACCTGACCCACCACTACTGCTGTTACTAAGGGCACTAGTTGTAGAGCTGGGGGTTATTGTGGTCGGTGGTTTGGTGCCTTAGGACAGGATCTATCTACTGACCTATGGCATTTGTTTTTACAAACATACCACCAAGACTTGTTGCTGTGGGAAGAAGAGGAAGAGGTTTTGGACCCACCCCAGAGGAATTTTGTGGGCCTGGTAAAGACTCTTTAGATTTGTTTTTGTCCTGAGACTTACCTGCTTCCTTTTTCTTGTCTTTGTTACCCCCGTGTGAACTTTTCTGCTCACCCTTGTTCTGACCCATTTGTAGGCCTTCATTCCCAATATTTGGGGAGAGGTCAGATCTGTGTCTACCAAGTACTGGTGCAACAAATCAAACACATGATTGTTAAGTATACGCTCTCTCAGAATAAGATTGTATAAGCCCTCATAATCAGTGACTTTGCTACCATGCAACCAGCCTTCCAAAGTCTTAACAGAGCAATCCACAAAATCAACCCAATGCTGGGAGGACTCTTTTCTGGTCTCCTTGAACTTTATCCTGTATTGTTCAGTGGTAAGATCAAAACCATCCAAAAGAGCAGACTTCAAACTGTGTAGTTATCAGTACCCTCCTCTCTGACAGTAAGAAGCCTACCCCTACCCTTGTCAGAGAAGGAGAGACAAAGGATAGCAACCCACTGTCTCTGGGGAACCGTCTGTACTTCACAGGCCCCCTCTAGATCAGAGAACCGCTTGTGGATGTCATCTCCCTCCTTGAAGGGGGAACAACTTTTCCAGGGTTTCTGGAATCAAAAAAGTCCTCCCTGACCCTAGGCTTCCTGAAACCAAAGTTGCTACTACCACTATGGGATACTAACCCCAACCCCTGCCTCTCTCTCTACTGCCAAGGCCTCACTGTCTAGTGCTGGGTGTTTCTGACACAGCCTCAGCCTGGCCTCCTCCAGTCCCAGTTTTCTGAGCTTCCTATCTAAGGAGTCTTCTTCTCGAGTTGAGCAGCATTTCCCCTCAGATACTGAGGTAAGATGAGAGTGGCCAGGGGAGGAACTGGCCTTAGTTTTACTAACCCTTTGGGTTAGCCCTCTGGGTACAGAGGGGGGCCTATTAACATGGCTTCCCCTCACACTACCTTTAGTGCTCCCAGATGAACTAGGGGGGTTTCTAGGGACCCTGTGACCCTCTGAGGGAGCCTCCTGATCTTCTTCAGTGTTCAGATCTTCTCTTTCTAACACCTAGGGGCTAGAGTCTACATCATCCTCCCGCTCCTCCTGGCCACCGGCATGGTTCTCGTCATCCTGGAGGAAAAGGCCTAGGAGCAGACTCTTGTTAGGGTTCCTTCCTGTCTTCAGGTTCCTTTCTTTGCACTTCTCCCCCAACTCCTGAAAGGTGACACTCTCATAAGGAGAGTCCATAGCCTGAGATATGCTCTGTCCTGACAATATGTTTATGTTGAAGTGGTGTAGGGTGTGCCTAACTGTGAGAAGGTAGCCTCTTTCTAGCCTTGTTACCCCCACTTTTGGCCTGTTTGTGAGTGTATGTCAGGGTGTTTGTCACTGTTTTCACTGTCTCACTGGGATCCTGATAGCCAGGCCTCAGTGCTCATAGTGAAAACACTATGTTTCAGTATGTTTGTTATGTGTCACTGGGTTCCTGCTGGTCAGGACCCCAGTGCTCATAAGTTTGTGGCCTATATGTATGTGTCACTGGGACCCTGTCACACAGGGCCCCAGTGCTCATAGGTGTGCATGTATATGTTCCCTGTGTGGTGCCTAACTGTCTCACTGAGGCTCTGCTAACCAGAACCTCAGTGGTTATGCTCTCTCATTACTTCCAAATTGTCACTGACAGGCTAGTGACCATTTCTACCAATTTACATTGGCATACTGGAACACCCTTATAATTCCCTAGTATATGGTACTGAGGTACCCAGGGTATTGGGGTTCCAGGAGATCCCTATGGGCTCCAGCATTTCTTTTGCCACCCATAGGGAGCTCTGACAATTCTTACACAGGCCTGCCACTGCAGCCTGAGTGAAATAACGTCCACGTTATTTCACAGCCATTTTACACTGCACTTAAGTAACTTATAAGTCACCTATATGTCTAACCTTTACCTGGTAAAGGTTAGGTGCAAAGTTACTTAGTGTGAGGGCACCCTGGCACTAGCCAAGGTGCCCCCACATTGTTCAGAACCAATTCCCTGAACTTTGTGAGTGCGGGGACACCATTACACGCGTGCACTACATATAGGTCACTACCTATATGTGGCTTCACAATGGTAACTCCGAATATGGCCATGTAACATGTCTATGATCATGGAATTGCCCCCTCTATGCCATCCTGGCATTGTTGGTACAATTCCATGATCCCAGTGGTCTGTAGCACAGACCCTGGTACTGCCAAACTGCCCTTCCTGGGGTTTCACTGCAGCTGCTGCTGCTGCCAACCCCTCAGACAGGCATCTGCCCTCCTGGGGTCCAGCCAGGCCTGGCCCAGGATGGCAGAACAAAGAACTTCCTCTGAGAGAGGGTGTGACACCCTCTCCCTTTGGAAAATGGTGTGAAGGCAGGGGCGGAGTAGCCTCCCCCAGCCTCTGGAAATGCTTTGTTGGGCACAGAGGTGCCCAATTCTGCATAAGCCAGTCTACACCGGTTCAGGGACCCCTTAGCCCCTGCTCTGGCGCGAAACTGGACAAAGGAAAGGGGAGTGACCACTCCCCTGACCTGCACCTCCCCTGGGAGGTGTCCAGAGCTCCTCCAGTGTGCTCCAGACCTCTGCCATCTTGGAAACAGAGGTGCTGCTGGCACACTGGACTGCTCTGAGTGGCCAGTGCCACCAGGTGATGTCAGAGACTCCTGCTGATAGGCTCCTTCAGGTGTTAGTAGCCTATCCTCTCTCCTAGGTAGCCAAACCCTCTTTTCTGGCTATTTAGGGTCTCTGTCTCTGGGGAAACTTCAGATAACGAATGCATGAGCTCAGCCGAGTTCCTCTGCATCTCTCTCTTCACCTTCTGATAAGGAATCGACTGCTGACCGCGCTGGAAGCCTGCAAACCTGCAACATAGTAGCAAAGACGACTACTGCAACTCTGTAACGCTGATCCTGCCGCCTTCTCGACTGTTTTCCTGCTTGTGCATGCTGTGGGGGTAGCCTGCCTCCTCTCTGCACCAGAAGCTCCGAAGAAATCTCCCGTGGGTCGACGGAATCTTCCCCCTGCAACTGCAGGCACCAAAAAGCTGCATTACCGGTCCCTTGGGTCTCCTCTCAGCACGACGAGCGAGGTCCCTCGAATCCAGCGACTCTGTCCAAGTGACCCCCACAGTCCAGTGACTCTTCAGTCCAAGTTTGGTGGAGGTAAGTCCTTGCCTCACCTCGCTGGGCTGCATTGCTGGGAACCGCGACTTTGCAGTTACTCCGGCCCCTGTGCACTTCCGGCGGAAATCCTTTGTGCACAGCCAAGCCTGGGTCCACGGCACTCTAACCTGCATTGCACGACTTTCTAAGTTGGTCTCCGGCGACGTGGGACTCCTTTGTGCAACTTCGGCGAGCACCGTTTCACGCATCCTTGTAGTGCCTGTTTCTGGCACTTCTCTGGGTGCTACCTGCTTCAGTGAGGGCTCTTTGTCTTGCTCGACGTCTCTTCTCTCTTCAGGTCCAATTTGCGACCTCCTGGTCCCTCCTGGGCCCTGGCAGCGTCCAAAAACGCCAAACGCACGATTTGCAACTAGCAAGACTTGTTGGCATCCTTCCGGCGGGAAAACACTTCTGCACGACTCACCAAGGCGAGAGAGATCCGTCCACCAAAGGGGAAGTCTCTAGCCCTTTTCGTTCCTGCAGAAACCTCAGCTTCTTCTGTCCAGTCGAAGCTTCTTTGCACCCGAAGCTGGCATTTCCTGGGCATCTGCCCATCTCCGACTTGCTTGTGACTTTTGGACTTGGTCCCCTTGTTCCACAGGTACCCTAGATTGGAAATCCACAGTTGTGGCATTGCTGGTTTGTGTCTTTCCTGCATTATTCCTCTAACACGACTACTTTGTCCTTAGGGGAACTTTAGTGCACTTTGCACTCACTTTTCAGGGTCTTGGGGAGGGTTATTTTGCTAACTCTCACTATTTTCTAATAGTCCCAGCGACCCTCTACAAGGTCACATAGGTTTGGGGTCCATTCGTGGTTCGCATTCCACTTTTGGAGTATATGGTTTGTGTTGCCCCTATCCCTATGTTTCCCCATTGCATCCTATTGTAACTATACATTGTTTGCACTGTTTTCTAAGACTATACTGCATATTTTTGCTATTGTGTATATATATCTTGTGTATATTTCCTATCCTCTCACTGAGGGTACACTCTAAAATACTTTGGCATATTGTCATAAAAATAAAGTACCTTTATTTTTAGTATAACTGTGTATTGTGTTTTCTTATGATATTGTGCATATGACACTAAGTGGTACTGTAGTAGCTTCACACGTCTCCTAGTTCAGCCTAAGCTGCTCTGCTAAGCTACCATTATCTATCAGCCTAAGCTGCTAGACACCCTATACACTAATAAGGGATAACTGTGCCTGGTGCAAGGTGCAAGTACCCCTTGGTACTCACTACAAGCCAGTCCAGCCTCCTACATTGGTTGTGCAGTGGTGGGATAAGTGCTTGAGACTACTTACCACTCTTGTCATTGTACTTTTCATAAGAGAAAAATATACAAAACAAGGTCAGTGTATATACACATAGCCAAAAAGTTTTGCATTTCCTCTTTTCACTCTTTTCTAAGTGCTGAAAAGTACTCCTAAACTTTCAAAAAGTTTAAAAAGTTTTTTTCTGTCTTTCCAAAAAGTTCTGAAAACTTTTTTCTCTTTTTCTATCACTTTAACTCTCTCTAAAAATGTCTGGCACAGGCCAAAATGTTGATCTGTCCAAACTTGCATATGACAACCTTAGCTGGAAGAGAGCAAGGAGTCTCTGTATAGAGAGAGGTTTGAGTGTAGGGAAGAATCCTTCCTTGGAACTGTTACTTAACATGCTTAGAGAACAGGAAAAGGCCATAGGTGCCCCATCTGTTGAAAAAGTACCTAATAGTTCCCAATCTGATTCAGGGACTCCCCCAGGAAAAGATTCAGGAAAGAAACTTCCTAGCCTGCCCATTACTAGACAATCTAGCATAGATGGTAATGATGATGAGCCACACCAAAGAAATAGTGTTGTCTCACATCATAGCAAAAGCATTTATTCTCACCATACTGGTAGTAATGTTTCTGTAAACTAAGCTGTTAAGTTGGCTTCTGTAAGGGACAGGTCTCCTTCTGTTCATTCCCATCATAGCTCTGTTTCTAGGAATGTCCCTCCCACCAACCCTGATGACAGAATGTTAGAGAGGGAACTCAATAAGTTGAGGGTGGAACAAACCAGACTGAAGCTTAAAAAGCAACAGCTGGATTTGGATAGACAGTCTTTTGAATTAGACAAGGAAAGACAGAAGTTGGGTTTAGATACCCATGGTGGCAGCAGCAGTATTCCCCATAGTCATCCTGCAAAAGATCATGATTCCAGGAATCTGCACAAGATAGTTCCCCCTTATAAGGAGGGGGATGACATTAACAAGTGGTTTGCTGCACTTGAGAGGGCCTGTGTTGTACAGGATGTCCCTCAAAGGCAGTGGGCTGCTATCCTATGGCTATCATTTAGTGGAAAAGGTAGGGATAGGCTACTTACTGTGAAAGAAAATGATGCTAATAATTTCCAAGTTCTTAAGAATGCACTCCTGGATGGTTATGGCTTAACCACTGAACAGTACAGGATAAAGTTCAGAGAGACCAAAAAGGAGTCTTCACAAGACTGGGTTGATTTCATTGACCATTCAGTGAAGGCCTTGGAGGGGTGGTTACATGGCAGTAAAGTTACTGATTATGAAAGCCTGTATAACACAATCCTGAGAGAGCATATACTTAATAATTGTGTGTCTGATTTGTTGCACCAGTACCTGGTAGACTCAGATCTGACCTCTCCCCAAGAATTGGGAAAGAAGGCAGACAAATGGGTCAGAACAAGGGTGAACAGAAAAGTTCATACAGAGGGTGACAAAGATGGCAATAAGAAGAAAGATGGTGAAAAATCTCAAGATAAGCATGGGGATAAGGGTAAAACCAAAGATCCCACTTCAAATCTTAAACACTCTTCAGAGGGTGGGGATAAAACAAATTCTTCCTCTTCTTCCCAACCTGCACACATTAAAAAGCCTTGGTGCTTTGTGTGTAAAAACAGAGGCCATAGGCCAGGGGATAAGTCCTGTCCAGGTAAACCCCCTGAGCCTACCACCACTAATACATCAAGCTCTAGTGCCCCTAGCAGTAGTGGTACTAGTGGTGGGACTGCTGGCAACAGTCAAGCAAAGGGTGTAGTTGGGTTCACTTATGGGTCCATAGTGGAAACTGATGTAATCAGTCCCAAGACAGTTTCTGACACACCTAGTGGCATTGGCCTTGCCACACTGGCTGCTTGTCCCCTTACAATGGATAAGTACAGGCAGACAGTTTCAATAAATGGTGTTGAGGCCTTGGCCTACAGGGACACAGGTGCCAGTTTCACTTTGGTGACTGAAAACCTAGGCCCATATTTATACTTTTTGACGCTAAACTGCGCTAACGCAGTTTAGCGTCAAAAAGTTTTGCGCCGTCTAACGCCATTCTGAAGCGCCATGCGGGCGCCGTATTTATGGAATGGCGTTAGACGGCGCAATCAGACCGGCGCTGCCTGGTTTGCGTGGGAAAAAACCACGTAGACCAGACAGCGCCGGCGTAGGGGGAAAATGGCGCATGGGCGTCTTAAAATGGGGCAAGTCAGGTTACGTCGAAAAAATCGTCTTAACCCGACTTGCGCCATTTATTTTCGACGCCCATCCCCCATCAACATGACTCCTATCATTGTAAAGATAGGAGTCATGCCCCCTTGCCCAATGGCCATGCCCAGGGGACTTCTGTCCCCTGGGCATGGTCATTGGGCATAGTGGCATGTAGGGGGGCACAAATAAGGCCCCCCTATGCCACCAAAAAAAAATATAAAAAATAAAAAATTATACTTACCTGAACTTACCTGAATGTCCCTGGGGTGGGTCCCTCCATCCTTGGGGGTCCTCCTGGGGTGGGCAAGGGTGGCAGGGGGGGTCCCTGGGGGCATGGGAGGGCACCTGTGGGCTCATTTTGAGCCCACAGGCCCCTTAACGCCTGCCCTGAGCAGGCGTTAAAAAGTGGCGCAAATGCGCCGTTTTTAGCCACGCCAACTCCCGGGCGTCTCTTTTGCCCGGGAGTATAAATACCACGTAAAGGCCTGGGAGTCATTTTTTAGACGGGAACGCCTCCCTTGCATATCATTAACGCAAGGAAGGGGTTCACGCTAAAAAATGACGCACATTCCGGGAACTTTGGCGCTATTCGCCTCTAACGCCATAGTATAAATATGGCGTTAGTTGGCGTTAGTTTTGCGTCGAAATTGCGTCAAAAAAAACGACGCAATTTCGGCGCAAACGGAGTATAAATATGGCCCCTAGTGCCTCCTGAACAACACATCATTGGACAACAGTATAAGATTATTGATGTCCATAACTCCACTAAGTTTCTTCCCTTAGCTATAATTCAGTTTAGTGGGGGTGGAGTTACTGGCCCTAAGCAGGTGGTGGTATCACCTAGCTTACCTGTAGACTGTCTCTTAGGTAATGACCTAGAGGCCTCAGGTTGGGCTGATGTAGAGTTTTATGCCCATGCAGCAATGCTGGGCATCCCTGAGGAATTGTTCCCTCTCATTTCTACTGAAATGAAAAAGCAAAGGAGAGAAGGCCTGAAAACTCAGGATCCCTCTCCATCAACAGGTAAAAAGGGTATCACAGTATCCCCTAACCACCCTACCATTCAGGATACCACTCCTGTGGTGGAAGAAACCTCTCCTGGGGTGGCACCTGTTCCAAGGGAATCATCAGCTGGCATAGCTGGACTCCCTGAGGTAGAAGTACCTCTCTGTGGGATAACTAACATTGGTGACAAAAAGAGCACCATTTTAGTTAACATGGAGCATCCCTCCAACCCTCCCAGAGAAACTTTAGTGCAGAAACCCTGCACTGCCTCACAACACTTAGGACAGCATCCCTGCCCTAGTGTGGAGCTCATAGGACAGCATCCCTGCCCTGCTCCAACTCAAGAGAAACAGCATCCCTGTTCTCTCTTCCAGCCAAATGGACAAAGTTTTTGCCCAGCTATGGCTTTACTGAGACAGCATCCCTGTCTGGCATTTCCATCATTACAAATAGGTTCAGTGGATAATTCCCACTGCTCTAAACTAAAACTTACTGATAGAAACTCTGAAAATACATCTTCACATTGTTGGTTAGCTAAAAAACTTCAAACAGGGTGGTTTACATCCCCACAGGGAAGTAACCATATAGTGGATGATAAAGGGAGTAACCAGTCTATTGCAGAGCTACTCTCTACTTATCACCACTTAGACAATAAAGTCTCAACTGGCCAAGGTTAGCCTTATTGTCCTTCGTTTGGGGGGGGGTTGTGTGAGAAGGTAGCCTCTTTCTAGCCTTGTTACCCCCACTTTTGGCCTGTTTGTGAGTGTATGTCAGGGTGTTTGTCACTGTTTTCACTGTCTCACTGGGATCCTGATAGCCAGGCCTCAGTGCTCATAGTGAAAACACTATGTTTCAGTATGTTTGTTATGTGTCACTGGGTTCCTGCTGGTCAGGACCCCAGTGCTCATAAGTTTGTGGCCTATATGTATGTGTCACTGGGACCCTGTCACACAGGGCCCCAGTGCTCATAGGTGTGCATGTATATGTTCCCTGTGTGGTGCCTAACTGTCTCACTGAGGCTCTGCTAACCAGAACCTCAGTGGTTATGCTCTCTCATTACTTCCAAATTGTCACTGACAGGCTAGTGACCATTTCTACCAATTTACATTGGCTTACTGGAACACCCTTATAATTCCCTAGTATATGGTACTGAGGTACCCAGGGTATTGGGGTTCCAGGAGATCCCTATGGGCTGCAGCATTTCTTTTGCCACCCATAGGGAGCTCTGACAATTCTTACACAGGCCTGCCACTGCAGCCTGAGTGAAATAACGTCCACGTTATTTCACAGCCATTTTACACTGCACTTAAGTAACTTATAAGTCACCTATATGTCTAACCTTTACCTGGTAAAGGTTAGGTGCAAAGTTACTTAGTGTGAGGGCACCCTGGCACTAGCCAAGGTGCCCCCACATTGTTCAGAACCAATTCCCTGAACTTTGTGAGTGCGGGGACACCATTACACGCGTGCACTACATATAGGTCACTACCTATATGTGGCTTCACAATGGTAACTCCGAATATGGCCATGTAACATGTCTATGATCATGGAATTGCCCCCTCTATGCCATCCTAGCATTGTTGGTACAATTCCATGATCCCAGTGGTCTGTAGCACAGACCCTGGTACTGCCAAACTGCCCTTCCTGGGGTTTCACTGCAGCTGCTGCTGCTGCCAGCCCCTCAGACAGGCATCTGCCCTCCTGGGGTCCAGCCAGGCCTGGCCCAGGATGGCAGAACAAAGAACTTCCTCTGAGAGAGGGTGTGACACCCTCTCCCTTTGGAAAATGGTGTGAAGGCAGGGGAGGAGTAGCCTCCCCCAGCCTCTGGAAATGCTTTGTTGGGCACAGAGGTGCCCGATTCTGCATAAGCCAGTCTACACCGGTTCAGGGACCCCTTAGCCCCTGCTCTGGCGCGAAACTGGACAAAGGAAAGGGGAGTGACCACTCCCCTGACCTGCACCTCCCCTGGGAGGTGTCCAGAGCTCCTCCAGTGTGCTCCAGACCTCTGCCATCTTGGAAACAGAGGTGCTGCTGGCACACTGGACTGCTCTGAGTGGCCAGTGCCACCAGGTGATGTCAGAGACTCCTGCTGATAGGCTCCTTCAGGTGTTAGTAGCCTATCCTCTCTCCTAGGTAGCCAAACCCTCTTTTCTGGCTATTTAGGGTCTCTGTCTCTGGGGAAACTTCAGATAACGAATGCATGAGCTCAGCCGAGTTCCTCTGCATCTCTCTCTTCACCTTCTGATAAGGAATCGACTGCTGTCCGCGCTGGAAGCCTGCAAACCTGCAACATAGTAGCAAAGAAGACAACTGCAACTCTGTAACGCTGATCCTGCCGCCTTCTCGACTGTTTTCCTGCTTGTGCATGCTGTGGGGGTAGCCTGCCTCCTCTCTGCACCAGAAGCTCCGAAGAAATCTCCCGTGGGTCGACGGAATCTTCCCCCTGCAACCGCAGGCACCAAAAAGCTGCATTACCGGTCCCTTGGGTCTCCTCTCAGCACGACGAGCGATTTCTTTCAAATTGTCACTAACAGGCTAGTGACCAATTTTACCAATTTACATTGGCTTACTGGAACACCCTTATATTTCCTTAGTATATGGTACTGAGGTACCCAGGGTATTGGGGTTCCAGGAGATCCCTATGGGCTGCAGCATTTCTTTTGCCACAAATAGGGAGCTCTGACAATTCATACACAGGCCTGCCACTGCAGCCTGAGTGAAATAACGTCCACGTTATTTCACAGCCATTTTACACTGCACTTAAGTAACTTATAAGTCACCTATATGTCTAACCTTTACTTGGTAAAGGTTAGGTGCAAAGTTACTTAGTGTGAGGGCACCCTGGCACTAGCCAAGGTGCCCCCACATTGTTCAGGGCCAATTCCCTGAACTTTGTGAGTACGGGGACACCATTACACGCGTGCACTACATATAGGTCACTACCTATATGTAGCTTCACAATGGTAACTCCGAATATGGCCATGTAACATGTCTATGATCATGGAATTGCCCCCTCTATGCCATCCTGTCATTGTTGGCACAATTCCATGATCCCAGTGGTCTGTAGCACAGACCCTGGTACTGCCAAACTGCCTTTCCTGGGGTTTCACTGCAGCTGCTGCTGCTGCCAACCCCTCAGACAGGTTTCTGCCCCCCTGGGGTCAAGCCAGGCTTGTCCCAGGATGGCAGAACAAAGGACTTCCTCTGAGATAGGGTGTTACACCCTCTCCCTTTGGAAAATGGTGTGAAGGCAGGGGAGGAGTAGCCTCCCCCAGCCTCTGGAAATGCTTTCTTGGGCACATTTGTGCCCAATTCTGCATAAGCCAGTCTACACCGGTTCCGGGGACCCCTTAGCCCTGCTCTGGCGCGAAACTGGACAAAGGAAAGGGGAGTGACCACTCCCCTGACCTGCACCTCCCCTGGGAGGTGTCCAGAGGTCCTCCAGTGTGCTCCAGACCTCTGCCATCTTGGAAACAGAGGTGCTGCCAGCACACTGGACTGCTCTGAGTGGCCAGTGCCACCAGGTGACGTCAGAGACTCCTTCTGATACGCTCCTTCAGGTGTAAGTAGCCTATCCTCTCTCCTAGGTAGCCAAACCCTCTTTTCTGGCTATTTAGGGTCTCTGTCTCTGGGGAAACTTTAGATAACGAATGCAAGAGCTCATCAGAGTTCCTCTGCATCTCTCTCTTCACCTTCTGCCAAGGAATCGACTGCTGACCGCGCTGGAAGCCTGCAAAACTGCAACATAGTAGCAAAGACAACTACTGCAACTCTGTAACGCTGATCCTGCCGCCTTCTCGACTGTTTTCCTGGTGGTGCATGCTGTGGGGGTAGTCTGCCTCCTCTCTGCACTAGAAGCTCCGAAGAAATCTCCCGTGGGTCGACGGAATCTTCCCCCTGCTACCGCAGGCACCAAAAAGCTGCATTACCAGTCCCTTGGGTCTCCTCTCAGCACAACGAGCGAGGTCCCTTGAATCCAGCAACTCTGTCAAAGTGACTCCCACAGTCCAGTGACTCTTCAGTCCAAGTTTGGTGGAGGTAAGTCCTTGCCTCCCCACGCCAGACTGCATTGTTGGAAACCGTGACTTTTGCAACTACTCCGGCTTCTGTGCACTTCCGGTGGAAATCCTTTGTGCACAGCCAAGCCTGGGTCCACAGCACTCTAACCTGCATTGCACGACTTTCTAAGTTGGTGTCCGGCGACATGGGACTCCTTTGTGCAACTTCGGTGAGCAATGTTTCATTGATCCTTGTAGTGCCTGTTTCTGGCACTTTTCCGGGTGATAAGTGCTGCTGAGAGAGCTCCTTTTCTTACTCGACATCCCTTCTCTCTCCTGGTCCAAATTGCGACCTCCTGGTCCCTCCTGAGCCGCAGCAGCATCCAAAAATGCTAACCGCACAATTTGCAGCTAGCAAGGCTTGTTGGCATTCTTTCGGCGGGAAAACACTTCTGCATGACTCTCAACTGTAAGCGATATCTGTCCACCAAAGGTGAAGTCTCTAGCCCTTTTTGTTCCTGCAGAAACCTCAGCTTCTTCTGTCCATTAGAAGCTTCTTTGCACCCACAGCTGGCATTTCCTGGGCATCTGCCCATCTCCGACTTGCTTGTGACTTTTGGACTTGGTCCCATTATTCCACAGGTACCCTAGATTGGAAATCCACAGTTGTTGCATTGTTGGTTTGTGTCTTTCCTGCATTATTCCTCTATCACGACTTCTTTGTCTTTTGGGGAACTTCAGTGCACTTTGCACTCACTTTTCAGGGTCTTGGGGAGGGCTAATTTTCTAACTCTCACTATTTTCTAATAGTCCCAGCGACCCTCTACAAGGTCACATAGGTTTGGGGTCCATTCGTGGTTCACATTCCACTTTTGGAGTATATGGTTTGTGTTGCCCCTATCCCTATGTGTCCCCATTGCATCCTATTGTAACTATACATTGTTTGCACTGTTTTCTAAGACTATACTGCATATTTTTGGTATTGTGTACATATAACTTGTGTATAATTGCTATCCTCATACTGAGGGTACTCACTGAGATACTTTGGCATATTGTCATAAAAATAAAGTACCTTTATTTTTAGTATATCTGTGTATTGTGTTTTCTTATGATATTGTGCAAGTGACACTTGTGGTACTGTAGTAGCTTCACACGTCTCCTAGTTCAGCCTAAGCTGCTCTGCTAAGCTACCATTATCTATCAGCCTAAGCTGCTAGACACCCTATACACTAATAAGGGATAACTGGGCCTGGTGCAAGGTGCAAGTACCCCTTGGTACTCACTACAAGCCAGTCCAGCCTCCTACATTGGTTGTGCAGCGGTGGGATAAGTGCTTTGAGACTACTTACCACTCTTGTCATTGTACTTTTCATAAGAGAAAAATATACAAAACAAGTTCAGTGTGTGTACACATTGCTAAAAAGTTTTGCATTTCCTCTTTTCACTCTTTTCTAAAGTGCTGAAAAGTACTTCTAAACTTTCAAAAAGTTCTTAAAAGTTTAAAAAGTGTTTTCTGTCTTTCTAAAAAGTTCTAAAAACTTTTTTCTCTTTTTCTATCACTTTAACTCTCTCTAAAAATGTCTGGCACAGGCCAAAATGTTGACCTGTCTAAGATTGCATATGATCACCTTAGCTGGAAAGGAGCAAGGAGTCTCTGCATAGAGAGAGGTTTGAGTGTAGGGAAGAATCCTTCCTTGGAATTATTGCTTAATATGCTTAGAGAACAAGATAAGGCCATAGGGGCCACATCTGTTGAAAAAGTAGCAAATGGTTCCCAATCTGATCCAGGGACTACCCCAGTAAAAGACTCAGGAAAGAAACTCCCTAGCCTGCCCATTACTAGGCAGTCTAGCATAGTTGGTAATGATGAAGAGCCACACCATACAAATAGTGTTGTCTCACATCATAGCAAAAGCATTTATTCTCACCACACTGGTAGTGATGTTTCTGTTAGCCAAGCTGTTAGGGTGGCTTCTGTAAGGGACAGGTCTCCTTCTGTTCATTCTTCTGTGTCTAAGAATGTCCCTCCCACCAACCCTGATGACAGAATGTTAGAAAGGGAACTCAACAAGTTGAGAGTGGAACAAACCAGACTGAAGCTTAAAAAGCAACAGCTGGATTTGGATAAACAGTCTTTTGAACTAGAAAAAGAAAGACAGAAGTTGGGTTTTGAAACCCATGGTGGCAGCAGCAGTATTCCCCATAGTCATTCTGTAAAAGAGCATGATTCCAGGAATCTGCACAAGATAGTTCCCCCTTATAAGGAGGGGATGACATTAACAAGTGGTTTGCTGCACTTGAGAGGGCCTGTGTTGTACAGGATGACCCTCAAAGGCAGTGGGCTGCTATCCTATGGCTATCATTTAGTGGAAAAGGTAGGGATAGGCTCCTTACTGTGAAAGAAAGTGATGGCAATAATTTCCATGTTCTTAAAAATGCACTCCTGGATGGTTATGGCTTAACCACTGAACAATACAGGATAAAGTTCAGAGAGACCAAAAAGGAGTCTTCACAAGACTGGGTTGATTTCATTGACCATTCAGTGAAGGCCTTGGAGGGGTGGTTACATGGCAGTAAAGTTACTGATTATGACAGCCTGTATAACTTGATCCTGAGAGAGCATATTCTTAATAATTGTGTGTCTGATTTGTTGCACCAGTACTTGGTGGACTCTGATCTGACCTCTCCCCAAGAATTGGGAAAGAAGGCAGACAAATGGGTCAGAACAAGGGTGAACAGAAAAGTTCATACAGGGGGTGACAAAGATGGCAAGAAGAAGGATGGTAAGTCTTCTGACAAGGGTGGGGACAAATCTAAAAATGAGTCTTCATCAGGCCCACAACAACACTCTGGTGGGGGTGGTGGGCCCAAATCCTCTTCAAATCAGAACAAGGAAAAGTAACCATGGTGCTATTTATGTAAGATAAAAGGCCATTGGACAACAGATCCCAGTTGTCCAAAGAAAAGCACCAAGCCTCCTACCACTACAACCCCTACTGCTACACCTAGTGTCCCTACTAATAGTAGTGGTGGTGGGAGCAAACCTACTAATAGCCAATCCAAGGGAGTAGCTGGGCTCACTATTGGTAACTTAGTTGGGGTTGGTCTTGTTAGGGAGACCACAGAGGCTGTGTTAGTCTCTGAGGGGGCTATTGATTTAGCCACCTTAGTTGCTTGTCCCCTTAATATGGATAAGTACAAGCAGCTACCCCTAATAAATGGTGTTGAGGTTCAGTCCTACAGGGACACTGGTGCCAGTGTGACTATGGTCATAGAGAAACTGGTCCACCCTGAACAACACCTACTTGGTCACCAGTACCAAGTAACCGATGCTCACAACAACACACTTAGCCACCCCATGGCTGTTGTAAATCTCAACTGGGGGGGGGTTACTGGTCCAAAGAAAGTTGTGGTAGCCACAGATTTACCTGTAGACTGTCTACTAGGAAATGATTTGGAGACATCAGCTTGGTCAGATGTGGAGTTGGAGGCCCATGCAGCAATGCTGGGCATCCCAGGGCATATTTTTGCTTTAACCAGGGCTCAGGCCAAAAAGCAAAAAGGACAGGCAAGCTTGGATCCTGGAACAATGGACCAAGTGCTCCCTAAAGCTAGGGCTAGTTGAAGCAAACCACTTCCTACTATCCCTCCCTCTACAGTGGATTCGACTTCTGAGGAAGAAGAATTCCCTCCCTGTGCAGATCCTACACCAGAGGAGCTTGAAGCAGACACTGCTGAGCTTTTGGGTGAAGGGGGGCCTGCCAGAGAGGAGCTGAGTGTGGCACAGCAAACCTTTCCCACATTAGAGGGTCTGAGACAGCACGCTGTCAAACAGGCTAATGGGGATGTCAGTGACTCTCACAGAGTTTACTGGGAGGACAACCTCTTGTACACTGAGGCAAGGGATCCTAAACCTGGAGCTGCCAGGAGATTAGTGATTCCCCAGGAGTACAGAAAGTTCCTCCTAACACTGGCACATGACATTCCCCTAGCTGGGCACCTGGGTCAAATGAAAACTTGGGACAGACTGGTTCCATTGTTTCATTGGCCTAGGATGTCTGAGGACACAAAGGAATTTTGTAAGTCCTGTGAAACCTGTCAAGCCAGTGGCAAGACAGGTGGCACCCCAAAGGCACCCCTTATTCCACTGCCTGTGGTTGGGGTTCCCTTTGAAAGGGTAGGGGTTGACATAGTTGGCCCCCTTGACCCTCCTACTGCTTCAGGCAATAGGTTTATCTTGGTGGTAGTGGACCATGCCACAAGATATCCTGAAGCTATTCCTTTAAGGACCACTACAGCACCTGCAGTGGCAAAGGCCCTCCTGGGAATATTTTCCAGGGTGGGCTTCCCAAAGGAAGTAGTATCAGACAGGGGAAGCAATTTCATGTCTGCATACTTAAAGGCCATGTGGAAGGAGTGTGGTGTAACTTACAAATTCACCACACCCTATCATCCACAAACAAATGGACTGGTGGAGAGATTTAATAAAACTCTCAAAGGCATGATTATGGGTCTCCCTGAAAAACTCCGCAGGAGATGGGATATCCTGTTACCATGCCTCCTTTTTGCCTACAGGGAGGTACCCCAGAAAGGAGTGGGCTTTAGCCCCTTTGAACTTCTTTTTGGACACCCTGTTATGGGTCCACTCACACTTGCCAAGGAGGGTTGGGAACAACCTCTAAAAGCTCCAAAACAAGATATTGTGGACTATGTACTTGGCCTCAGATCAAGGATGGCTGAGTATATGAAAAAGGCCAGTAAAAACCTTCAGGCCAGCCAAGAGCTCCAGAAGCAATGGCATGATCAGAAGGCTGTTTTGGTTCAGTACCAACCAGGGCAGAAAGTGTGGGTCTTGGAGCCTGTTGCCCCAAGAGCACTCCAAGATAAATGGAGTGGACCCCACACAATTGTTGAAAAAAAGGGTGAAGTCACCTACTTAGTTGACTTAGGCACTGCCAGGAGTCCCCTTAGGGTGCTCCATGTCAACCGCCTGAAACCCTACTATGACAGGGCTGATCTCACCCTGCTCATGGCAACTGATGAGGGACAGGAAGAAGACAGTGATCCTCTACCTGATCTCTTCTCTTCCACAGAACAAGATGCTCTTGTGGTGGAAGGTGTAGTTTTGGCTGATTGTCTTACTGCTGAGCAGAAAGACCATTGCATAAATCTCCTAGATCAATTCTCTGAACTCTTCTCTACTGTGCCAGGTACCACTTCTTGGTGTGAGCACACTATAGATACTGGAGACAGCTTGCCTGTCAAAAGTAAGATCTATAGGCAGCCTGACCATGTCAGGGACTGCATAAAGCAAGAGGTCCAGAAAATGTTAGAACTAGGTGTGGTTGAGCACTCTGAAAGTCCATGGGCTTCTCCTGTGGTACTTGTACCAAAACCCCATTCCAAAGATGGAAAGAAGGAAATGCGGTTTTGTGTAGACTACAGAGGTCTCAACTTGGTAACCAAAACTGATACTCACCCTATACCCAGGGCAGATGAGCTCATAGATACACTGGCATCTGCCAAGTATCTAAGCACTTTTGACTTGACTGCAGGGTATTGGCAGATCAAATTGTCAGAAGATGCTAAACCTAAAACTGCATTTTCAACCATTGGAGGACATTACCAGTTCACTGTAATGCCTTTTGGTTTAAAAAATGCACCTGCCACTTTTCAAAGATTGGTGAACACAGTCCTGCAAGGGCTGGAAGCTTTCAGTGCAGCATATTTGGACGATATAGCTGTCTTTAGCTCCAGCTGGGATGATCACCTGGTCCACCTATGGAAAGTTTTGGAGGCCCTGCAAAAGGCAGGCCTCACTATCAAGGCTTCAAAGTGCCAGATAGGGCAGGATAAGGTGGTTTATCTGGGACACCTTGTTGGTGGGGAACAGATTGCACCACTTCAGGGGAAAATCCAAACAATTATTGATTAGGTTCCCCCTACTACACAGACTCAGGTGAGAGCCTTCCTAGGCGTCACTGGGTATTACAGGAGGTTCATTGAGAACTATGGCTCCATTGCAGCCCCTCTTAATGACCTCACATCCAAGAAGATGCCTAAAAAGGTATTATGGACAGCAAACTGTCAGAAAGCTTTTGAGGAGCTGAAGCAGGCCATGTGCTCTGCACCTGTCCTGAAAAGCCCTTGTTACTCTAAAAAATTCTGGTGGTCATTTTGACCTTGGCGGACGGCGGAGGCCGTCCGCCAAGGTACCGCCGCTGAATGACCGCACCTTCAGACATTTCCTCTGGGCCGGCGGGCGCTCTCCAAAAGAGCGCCCGCCGGCCCAGAGGAAATGCCCCTGCAACGAGGACGCCGGCTCAGAATTGAGCCGGCGTAGTTGCAGGGGTGCGACGGGTGCAGTTGCACCCGTCGCGTATTTCAGTGTCTGCTTAGCAGACACTGAAATACTTTGCGGGGCCCTCTTACGGGGGCCCCTGCAGTGCCCATGCCATGGGCATGGGCACTGCAGGGGCCCCCAGGGGCCCCACGGCACCCCCTACCGCCATCCTGTTCCTGGCGGGAGACCCGCCAGGAACAGGATGGCGGTAGGGGGTGTCAGAATTCCCATGGCTGCGGAGCGCGCTCCGCAGCCATGGAGGATTCTGTAGGGCAGTGGTAAACCGGCGGGAGACCGCCGGTTTACCCTTTCTGACCGCGGCTGAACCGCCGCGGTCAGAATGCCCTCGGGAGCACCCCCAGCCTGTTGGCGGTGCTCCCGTGGTCGGTGACCCTGGCGGTCACCGGCCGCCAGGGTCAGAATGACCCCCTCTATGTCCAAACTGATGCATCTGAATTAGGAGTAGGGGCAGTCCTATCACAACTTAATTCTGAGGGCCAGGATCAACCTGTTGCTTTTATTAGTAGGAGGTTGACCCCTAGAGAAAAGTGTTGGTCTGCCATTGAGAGGGAGGCCTTTGCTGTGGTCTGGGCACTGAAGAAGTTGAGGCCATACCTGTTTGGCACTCACTTCATTGTTCAGACAGACCACAAACCTCTACTTTGGCTAAAACAAATGAAAGGTGAAAATCCTAAATTGTTGAGGTTGTCCATATCCCTACAGGGAATGGACTATACATTGGAACATAGACCTGGGAGTACCCACTCCAATGCAGATGGACTCTCCAGATATTTCCACTTAGACAATGAAGACTCATCAGGTCATGGCTAGTCTTATTGTCCTTCGTTTCGGGGGGGGGGGGTTGTGTAGGAAAGTACCATCTTGCCTGGCATGTTACCCCCATTTTTCACTGTATATATGTTGTTTTAGTTGTATGTGTCACTGGGACCCTGTTCTCCAGGGCCCCAGTGCTCATAAGTGTGCCTGAATGTGTTACCTGTGTAGTGACTAACTGTCTCACTGAGGCTCTGCTAATCAGAACCTCAGTGGTTATGCTCTCTCATTTCTTTCAAATTGTCACTAACAGGCTAGTGAACAATTTTACCAATGTACATTGGCTTACTGGAACACCCTTATAATTCCCTAGTATATGGTACTGAGGTACCCAGGGTATTGGGGTTCCAGGAGATCCCTATGGGCTGCAGCATTTCTTTTGCCACCCATAGGGAGCTCTGACAATTCTTACACAGGCCTGCCACTGCAGCCTGAGTGAAATAACGTCCACGTTATTTCACAGCCATTTTACACTGCACTTAAGTAACTTATAAGTCACCTATATGTCTAACCTTTACTTGGTAAAGGTTAGGTGCAAAGTTACTTAGTGTGAGGGCACCCTGGCACTAGCCAAGGTGCCCCCACATTGTTCAGGGCCAATTCCCTGAACTTTGTTAGTACGGGCACACCATTACACGCATGCACTACATATAGGTCACTACCTATATGTAGCTTCACAATGGTAACTCCGAATATGGCCATGTAACATGTCTAAGATCATGGAATTGCCCCCTCTATGCCATCCTGGCATTGTTGGCACAATTCCATGATCCCAGTGGTCTGTAGCACAAACCCTTGTACTGCCAAACTGCCTTTCCTGGGGTTTTACTGCAGCTGCTGCCAACCCCTCAGACAGGTTTCTGCCCCCCTGGGGTCAAGCCAGGCTTGTCCCAGGATGGCAGAACAAAGGACTTCCTCTGAGAGAGGGTGTTACACCCTCTCCCTTTGGAAAATGGTGTGAAGGCAGGGGAGGAGTAGCCCCCAGCCTCTGGAAATGCAGGGGGAAAATTCCGTCGTCCCACCTTCACGGGAGGTGAAGAGAGAGATGCAGAGGAACTCTGATGAGCTCTTGCATTCGTTATCTAATGTTTCCCCAGAGACAGAGACCCTAAATAGCCAGAAAAGAGGGTTTGGCTATCTAGGAGAGAGGATAGGCTAGCAACACCTGAAGGAGCCTATAAGAAGGAGTCTCTGACGTCACCTGGTGGCACTGGCCACTCAGAGCAGTCCAGTGTGCCAGCAGCACCTCTGTTTCCAAGATGGCAGAGGTCTGGAGCACACTGGAGGAGCTCTGGACACCTCCCAGGGGAGGTGCAGGTCAGGGGAGTGGTCACTCCCCTTTCCTTTGTCCAGTTTCGCGCCAGAGCAGGGATAAGGGGTCCCTGAACGGGTGTAGACTGGCTTATGCAGAAATGGGCACATCTGTGCCCATGAAAGCATTTCCAGAGGCTGGGGGAGGCTACTCCTCCCCTGCCTTCACACCATTTTCCAAAGGGAGAGGGTGTAACACCCTCTCTCAGAGGAAGTCCTTTGTTCTGCCATCCTGGGACAAGCCTGGCTTGACCCCAGGGGGGCAGAAACCTGTCTGAGGGGTTGGCAGCAGCAGTAGCTGCAGTGAAACCCCTGAAAAGGCAGTTTTGCAGTACCAGGGTCTGTGCTACAGACCACTGGGATCATGGGATTGTGCCAACAATGCCAGAATGGCATAGAGGGGGCAATTCCATTATCTTAGACATGTTACATGGCCATATTTGGACTTACCATTGTGAAGCTACACATAGTTAGTGACCTATGTGTAGTGCACGCGTGTAATGGTGTCCCCGCACTCACAAAGTCCAGGGAATTGGCCCTGAACAATGTGGGGGTACCTTGGCTAGTGCCAAGGTGCCCTCACACTAAGTAACTTTGCACCTAACCTTTACCAGGTAAAGGTTAGACATATAGGTGACTTATAAGTTACTTACGTGCAGTGAAAAATGGCTGTGAAATAATGTGTGCATTATTTCACTCAGGCTGCAGTGGCAGGCCTGTGTAAGAATTGTCAGAGCTCCCTATGGGTGGCAAAAGAAATGCTGCAGCCCATAGGGATCTCCTGGAACCCCAATACCCTGGGTACCTCAGTACCATATACTAGGGAATTATAAGGGTGTTCCAGTAAGCCAATGTGAATTGGTAAGATTTGTCACTAGCCTGTTAGTGACAAATTGAAAGAAATGAGAGAGCATAACTACTGAGGTTCTGGTTAGCAGAGCCTCAGTGAGACAGTTAGGCACCACACAGGGAACACATACATATAGGCCACAAACGTATGAGCACTGGGGTCCTGACTAGCAGGGTCCCAGTGACACATAACAAACATACTGAAAACATAGGGTTTTCACTATGAGTACTGGGCCCTGGCTAGCAGGATCCCAGTGAGACAGTGAAAACACCCTGACATACACTCACATCAGGCCAAAAGTGGGGGTAACAAGGCTAGAAAGAGGCTACTTTCTCACACAACCCCCCCCCCCCAAACGAAGGACAATAAGGCTAACCTTGGCCAGTTGAGACTTTATTGTCTAAGTGGTGATAAGTAGAGAGTAGCTCTGCAATAGATTGGTTACTCCCTTTATCATCCACTATATGGTTACTTCCCTGTGGGGATGTAAACACCCTGTTTGAAGTTGTTTAGTTAAGCAACAATGTGAAGATGTATTTTCAGAGTTTCTATCAGTAAGTTTTAGTTTAGAGCAGTGGGAATTGTCCACTGAACCTATTTGTAGTGATGGAAATGCCAGACAGGGATGCTGTCTCAGTAAAGCCATAGCTGGGAAAAAACTTTGTCCATATGGCTGGAAGAGAGAACAGGGATGCTGTTTCTCTTGAGTTGGAGCAGGGCAGGGATGCTGTCCTATAAGCTCCACACTAGGGCAGGGATGCTGTCCTAAGTGTTGTGAGGTAGTGCAGAGTTTCTGCACTAAAGTTTCTCTGGGAGGGTTGGAGGGATGCTCCATGTTAACTAAAATGGTGCTCTTTTTCTCACCAATGTTAGTTATCCCACAGAGAGGTACTTCTACCTCAGGGAGTCCAGCTTTGCCAGCTGATGCTTCCCTTGGAACAGGTGCCACCCCAGGAGAGGTTTCTCCCACCACAGGAATGGTATCCTGAATGGTAGGGTGGTTAGGGGATACTGTGATACCCTTTTTACCTGTTGATGGAGAGGGATCCTGAGTTTTCAGGCCTTCTCTCCTTTGCTTTTTCATTTCAGTAGAAATGAGAGGGAACAATTCCTCAGGGATGCGCAGCATGGCTGCATGGGCATAAAACTCTACATCAGCCCAACCTGAGGCCTCTAGGTCATTACCTAAGAGACAGTCTACAGGTAAGCTAGGTGATACCACCACCTGCTTAGGGCCAGTAACTCCACCCCAACTAAACTGAATTATAGCTAAGGGTAGAAACTTAGTGGAGTTATGGACATCAATAATTTTATACTGTTGTCCAATGATGTGTTGTTCAGGAGCCACTAGGGCCCGTATTTATACTTTTTGACGCTAAACTGCGCTAACGCAGTTTAGAGTCAAAAACATTAGCGCCGGCTAACGCCATTCTGAAGCGCCATGCGGGCGCCGTAATTATTGAATGGCGTTAGCCGGCGTTAGCAGACCGGCGCTGCCTGGTGTGCGTGGAAAAAAAAACACGTACACCAGGCAGCGCCGGCGGAGGGGAAAATGGTGTATGGGCGTCTTAAAATGGGGCAAGTCAGGTTGAGGCAAAAAAATCGCTTCAACCCGATTTGCGCCATTTTTTAACGACGCCCATCCCCCATTAACATGACTCCTGTCTTAGTAAAGACAGGAGTCATGCCCCCTTGCCCAATGGCCATGCCCAGGGGACTTATGTCCCCTGGGCATGGTCATTGGGCATAGTGGCATGTAGGGGGGCACAAATCAGGCCCCCTACGCCCCCCCCAAAAAAAAAATATATACTTACCTGAACTTACCTTAATGTCCCTGGGGTGGCTTCCTCCATCCTTGGGGGTCCTCCTGGGGTGGGCAAGGGTGGCAGGGGGTGTCCCTGGGGGCAGGGGAGGGCACCTCTGGGCTCATTCTGAGCCCACAGGTCCCTTAACGCCTGCCCTGACCCAGGCGTTAAAAAGAGGCGCAAATGCGGGTTTTTTTGACCCGCCCACTCCCGGGCGTCATTTTTGCCCGGGAATATAAATACGACGCATATGCGTCGGAGTCATTTTTTAAGACTGGAACGCCTACCTTGCATCTCATTAACGCAAGGAAGACGTTCACGCCAAAAAATGACGCTAACTCCATGAACTTTGGCGCTAGACGCGTCTAACGCCAAAGTATAAATATGGAGTTAGTTTTGCGCCGAATTTGCGTCGAAATAAACGACGCAAATTCGGCGCAAACGGAGTATAAATATGCCCCTAGGTTTTCAGTCACCGAAGTGATACTGGCACCTGTGTCCCTGTAGGCCAAGGCCTCAACACCATTTATTGAAACTGTCTGCCTGTACTTATCCATTGTAAGGGGACAAGCAGCCAGTGTGGCAAGGCCAATGCCATTAGGTGTGACAGAAACTGTCTTGGGACTGACTACCCCAGTTTCTATGATGGACCCATAAGTGAACACAACTACACCCTTTGCTTGACTGTTGCCAGCAGTCCCACCACTAGTACCACTACTGCTAGGGGCACTAGAGCTTGATGTATTAGTGGTGGTAGGCTCAGGGGGTTTACCTGGACAGGACTTATCCCCTGGCCTATGGCCTCTATTTTTACACAAAAAGCACCAAGGCTTTTTAAATTGTGTAGGTTGAGAAGAAGAGGAAGAATTTGTTTTATCCCCACCCCCGAAGAGTGTTTAAGATTTGAAGTGGAATCTTTGGTTTTACCCTTATCCCCATGCTTATCTTGAGATTTTTCACCATCTTTCTTCTTATTGTTCTCTTTGTCACCCCCTGTATGAACTTTTCTGTTCACCCTTGTTCTGACCCATTTGTCTGCCTTCTTACCCAATTCTTGGGGAGAGGTCAGATCATAGTCCACCAAGTACTGGTGCAACAAATCAGACACACAATTATTAAGAATATGCTCTCTCAGGATCAAGTTATACAGGCTGTCATAATCAGTAATTTTACTGCCATGTAACCACCCCTCCAAGGACTTCACTGAATGGTCAATGAAATCAACCCAGTCTTGTCAAGACTCCTTTTTGGTCTCTCTGAACTTTATCCTGTATTGTTCAGTGGTTAAGCCATAACCATCCAGGAGTGCATTCTTAAGAACAATACATTATTGTCATCACTTTCTTTCACAGTAAGGAGCCTATCCCTACCTTTTCCACTAAATGATAGCCATAGGATAGCAGCCCACTGCCTTTGAGGGACATCTTGTACAAAACAGGCCCTCTCAAGTGCAGCAAACCACTTGTTAATGTCATCCCCCTCCTTATAAGGGGGAACTATCTTATGCAGATTCCTGGAATCATGCTCTTTTGCAGGATGACTATGGGGAATACTGCTGCTGCCACCATGAGTTTCAAAACCCAACTTCTGTCTTTCCTTCTCTAATTCTAAAGACTGTCTATCCAAATCCAGCTGTTGCTTCTTAAGCTTCAGTCTGGTTTGTTCCACCCTCAACTTATTGAGTTCCCTTTCTAACAATCTGTCATCAGGGTTGGTGGGAGGGACATTCCTAGACACAGAAGTGTGATGAGAATGAACAGAAGGAGACCTGTCCCTTACAGAGGGCACCCTAACAGCTTGGCTGACAGTGTAATGTGAGAGCACATCATCTGTATGATGTGACTCCACCTCAGTACCAACTATGCTAGACTGTCTAGTAATGGGCAGGCTAAGAAGTTTCTTTCCTGAATCTTTTCCTGGGGGAGTCCCTGGATCAGATTGGGAACCATTAGCTACTTTTTCAACAGATGGGGCACTATTAGCCTTATCTTGTTCTCTAAGCATGTTAAGTAATAATTCCAAGGAAGGATTCTTCCCTACACTCAAACCTCTTTCTATGCAGAGACTCCTTGCTCCTTTCCAGCTAAGGTGATCATATGCAATTTTGGACAGATCAACATTTTGGCCTGTGCCAGACATTTTTAGAAGGAGTTTAAGTGATAGAAAAAGAGAAAAAAGTTTTCAGAACTTTTAGAAAGACAGAAAAAAAACTTTTTAAACTTTTTAAGAACTTTTTAGAAAGTTTAGAAGTACTTTTCAGCACTTTAGAAAAGAGTGAAAAGAGGAAATGCAAAACTTTTTAGTTATGTGTACACACACTGAACTTGTTTTGTATATTTTTCTCTTATGAAAAGTACAATGACAAGAGTGGTAAGTAGTCTCAAAGCACTTATCCCACCGTTGCACAACCAATGTAGGAGGCTGGACTGGCTTGTAGTGAGTACCAAGGGGTACTTGCACCTTGCACCAGGCCCAGTTATCCCTTATTAGTGTATAGGGTGTCTAGCAGCATAGGCTGATAGATAATGGTAGCTTAGCAGAGCAGCTTAGGCTGAACTAGGAGACGAGTGAAGCTCCTACAGTACCACTAGTGTCACTTGCACAATATCATAAGAAAACACAATACACAGTTATACTAAAAATAAAGGTACTTTATTTTTATGACAATATGCCAAAGTATCTCAGAATGTACCCTCAGTATGAGGATAGCAAATATACACAAGTTATATTTACACAATACCAAAAATATGCAGTATAGTCTTAGAAAACAGTGCAAACAATGTATAGTTACAATAGGATGCAATGGGGACACATAGGGATAGGGGCAACACAAACCATATACTCCAAAAGTGGAATGCGAACCACGAATGGACCCCAAACCTATGTGACCTTGTAGAGGGTTGCTGGGACTATTAGAAAATAATAAGGGTTAGAAAAATAGCCCTCCCCAAGACCCTGAAAAGTGAGTGCAAAGTGCACTAAAGTTCCCCAAAGGACAAAGAAGTCGTGATAAGGGAATACTGCAGGAAAGACACAAACCAGCAATGCAACAACAATGGATTTCCAAACGAGGGCACCTGTGGAACAAGGGGACCAAGTCCAAAAGTCACAAGAAAGTCGGAGATGGGCAGATGCCCAAGAAATGCCAACGGTGGATGCAAAGAAGCTGCTACTGGACAGTAGAAACTTAGGATTCTGCAGGAACGACAAGGGCTAGAAACTTCCCCTTTAGAGGATGAATCCCCCACGCAATGGAGAGTCGTTCAAAAGTGTTTTTCTGTGGAAATACAGCCAACAAGCCTTGCTAGCTGCAAATCATGCAAAAAGGGTTTTTGGATGCTGCTGTGGCCCAGGAGGGACCAGGATGTCGCCAATTGCGTCTGGGGACAGAGAGGACGTCGAGCAAGACAAGGAGCCCTCTCAACAGCAGGTAGCACCCACAGAAGTGCCAGAAACAGGCACTACAAGGATGCGTGAAACAGTGCTCGCCAAAGTTGCACAAAGGAGTCCCACGTCGCCGGAGACCAACTTAGAAAGTCGTGCAATTCAGGTTAGAGTGCCGTAGACCCAGGCTTGGCTGTGCACAAAGGATTTCCACTGGAAGTGCACGGAAGCCGGAGTAGCTGCAAAAGTCACGGTTCCCAGCAATGCAGTCTGGCGTGGGGTGGCAAGGACTTACCTCCACCAAACTTGGACTGAAGAGTCACTGGACTGTGGGAGTCACTTGGACAGAGTTTCTGGATTCAAGGGCCCTCGCTCGTCGTCCTGAGAGGAGACCCAGGAGACCGGTGATGCAGTTCTTTGGTGCCTGTGGTTGCAGGTCGAAGATTCCGTCGACCCACGGGAGATTTCTTCAGAGCTTCTAGTGCAGAGAAGAGGCAGACTACCCCCACAGCATGCACCACCAGGAAAACAGTCGAGGAGGCGGCAGGATCAGCGTTACAGAGTTGCAGTAGTCGTCTTTGCTACTTTGTTGCAGTTTTGCAGGCTTCCAGCGCGGTCAGCAGTCGATTCCTTGGCAGAAGGTGAAGAGAGAGATGCAGAGGAACTCGGATGAGCTCTTGCATTCGTTATCTAAGGAATCCCAAGAGACAGAGACCCTAAATAGCCAGAAAAGAGGGTTTGGCTACCTAGGAGAGAGGATAGGCTAGCAACACTTGAAGGAGCCTATCAGAAGGAGTCTCTGACGTCACCTGGTGGCACTGGCCACTCAGAGCAGTCCAGTGTGCCAGCAGCACCTCTGTTTCCAAGATGGCAGAGGTCTGGAGCACACTGGAGGAGCTCTGGACACCTCCCAGGGGAGGTGCAGGTCAGGGGAGTGGTCACTCCCCTTTCCTTTGTCCAGTTTCGCGCCAGAGCAGGGCTAAGGGGTCCCTGAACCGGTGTAGACTGGCTTATGCAGAAATGGGCACAAATGTGCCCATGAAAGCATTTCCAGAGGCTGGGGGAGGCTACTCCTCCCCTGCCTTCACACCATTTTCCAAAGGGAGAGGGTGTAACACCCTCTCTCAGAGGAAGTCCTTTGTTCTGCCATCCTGGGACAAGCCTGGCTTGACCCCAGGAGGGCAGAAACCTGTCTGAGGGGTTGGCAGCAGCTGCAGTGAAACCCCTGAAAAGGCAGTTTGGCAGTACCCGGGTCTGAGCTACAGACCCGTGGGATCATGGGATTGTACCAACAATGCCAGGATGGCATAGAGGGGGCAATTCCATGATCTTAGACATGTTACATGGCCATATTCGGAGTTACCATTGTTAAGCTACACATAGGTAGTGACCTAGGTGTAGTGCACGCATGTAATGGTGTCCCCGCACTCACAAAGTCCGGGGAATTGGCCCTGAACAATGTGGGGGTACCTTGGCTAGTGCCAGGGTCCCCTCACACTAAGTAACTTTGCACCTAACCTTTACCAGGTAAAGGTTAGACATATAGGTGACTTATAAGTTACATAAGTGCAGTGAAAAAGGGCTTTGAAATAATGTGTGCATTATTTCACTCAGGCTGCAGTGGCAGGCCTGCGTAAGAATTGTCAGAGCTCCCTATGGGTGGCAAAAGAAATGCTGCAGCCCATAGGGATCTCCTGGAACCCCAATACCCTGGGTACCTCAGTACCATATACTAGGGAATTATAAGGGTGTTCCAGTAAGCCAATGTAAATTGGTAAAATTGGTCACTAGCCTGTTAGTGACAATTTGGAAAGAAATGAGAGAGCATAACCACTGAGGTTCTGGATAGCAGAGCCTCAGTGAGACAGTTAGTCACTACACAGGTAACACAGTCAGGCACACTTATGAGCACTGGGGCCCTGGTTGGCAGGGTCCCAGTGACACATACAACTAAAACAACATACATACAGTGAAAAATGGGGGTAACATGCCAGGCAAGATGGTACTTTCCTACAGGTACCCCTCCCAAACCAGTCAAACCTACTGTTTCCTCCTTCTCCCAAAGAAAATCCTTTGTTCTGTCTTCCTGGGCATGATCAGATCAAGCAAAATGAGGGCACAAACCTGTCTGAGGGGTGGCAGCAACTTGGATGTCACTAAAACCCTTTTTAGAAGGTTGGTAGCAATGCTGGGGGTCCTCTAAGGAGCCCCAGAGTGCATGGAATCATACTTCCAATACTTGTAACAGTATTGGGGTATGATTTCAACATGTTTGATACAAAACATGCCGAGGTTCGGAATTACCTTTATGTATCTGGACATAGGTAGTGACCTATGTCCAGTACACGCGTAAAATGGTGTCCCCATGCTCACAAAATCCAGGAAAATGGTCCTGAAGTTTGAGGGGGCTCTTCTGCTAGTGCAGGGGAGCCTTCAAATACAGGTACCTGCACCCTTCCCTCTGGGCAGAGAGGGCTTACCATAGGGCTGACTTATAGTGACTTGGTGCAGTGAGCTGTTGTGAAAAGGGGTTGCATGCACTGGTTTCACGTAGACTGCAATGGCAGGCCTGGAGAAGCCTTTGCATGGGCTCCCGATGTGTGGCAGAATAACTGCTGCTGCCCATAGGATCCCCTGGAACCCCAATGCGCTGGGTACCTAGGTACCATAACCTAGGGATTTACATGGAGGGACCAGTATGCCAATTGTGGGAAGAAAAAGGTACATTTACCAAGTTAGAAGGTAGAGAGCATATTCACTGGGGTCCTGGTTAGCAGCATCCCACTGAACACAGTCAAACACACTGACAACAGGCCAAAAATGGGGGTAACCATGCCAAGAGAGAGGGCACTTTCCTACAGTGTCAGTGTAGGAGCTACCACGTTAAACTAAACAATATTAAACCCAAGAGCCTTAGGAACGTTATTATAGACAAAAAACCCGAGGCTTCATTTGGAGGCCCCAGTGGCACACTGCCCCGCTGGCGCGCCACTTGTTTTATGCTCCAGTGGCGCAGCGTGCCAGTTCATACTTACAAGGCCACGCAAAGCCACCTTGCGTGCCTTTTCATGGCCAGGGAAATATATGGACCTCTTTCACGCAGATCACTGTGTGAAAGGGACGTTCTATGGAAGTTGCTTACGATATTTCCATACAAAACCCATGGAACGCTAAGAAATCTGGCGCATTCCCAGATTTACAAGTTTGGGAATGCGTCAGATTCCTACGTGCCGTCAGAGGTGGCATTAGAGTGACGCAAGAGGGAGAAATATAATTATTTCTCCCAGTTTTCCCCTTGTCCTATGTGTACTGCATTCTGCAACACACATAGAAAGAGAAAAACATCATTAATGATCGCTTATATGCAGGGAGGTGTCCCTTTCTGCACATACACAATCACCCCTGCATTACAGGCACCCTCGCACCACGGTACAAGGGCACCTGCATTGGCAATAGGCAGCCATTTTGTGCCCCAGGGCAGGGGGCAAGGGCAGGATTGTGCTGTATCTTATAGATACAGAGCTTCCTGCCCTTTTGTTTTGACGCATGGCAGCGTAGAAAAAAGTTTATCAGCACTGACCTGCGCCAAAATATAGAACCTTTTCTTACCTTTGATATTCTGTTTCTCTGATATTTTGCTAGTGACAATATTTTTGTTGAAATCATATGATACTTGTTAATCAGTGTTTGTGTCATTCGCCCTGAAGAAGCCTCCTCCAGACTTGGATGTTGTTTTTGCCATCCATTATCCTTGCATTAGTGTATACCTTTTTATAGTGTGTTCACTTATGATGGTCACTGTCTTGGATTTTCTAGTCACTGTGCAGTAGCGTCAGATTCTTGTAAATAAGTATTTGTTTTGTACATTGGTCCTGGATTTGTTTTTTGAGTGTGTTTCTCATTTACTGCCTCTGTGAGTACAACAACAACTCAGAACTACCCTCTGATAAGCCTAACTGCTCACCCACACCACCACAAAAGAGAGTGGTAGTATTATGGACTTCAGCCTTTATAAACCAACTAGAGATCCGCTGGACTCTCTGCACAGTGTACTTCCTTTTCGTGTACCACATAGTGAGCCAGCTTCCTACACTGGTGGATCAGTGACTACACAAGTAAATCCAAAGATTACCCTTTCTTCAAAAGAGCATTTTTTGATTAGTCATTTAAAAAAAATAATTCTTACGGCCTTGGTTAAGTCCCTGAAGTTCACATTGTTAGAGTTTAAAACTTACTATAGTTAGGACTGAAAAACGTGTGAAAATGTTTTTCTAGCTCCAAAAAGGTCCCAACTTTAGTGTGATAATAATTAACCGAGAGGGTGCGGCTAAGGAGCTTGAACTTCCCCTTATCTGCAGCTTAACCGAGAGGGTGCGGCTAAGGAGCTTGAACTTACCCCTTATCTGCAGCTTAACCGAGAGGGTGCGGCTAAGGAGCTCGAACTTACCCCTTATCTGCAGCTTAACCGAGAGGGTGCGGCTAAGGAGCTCGAACTTACCCCTTATCTGCAGCTTAACCGAGAGGGTGCGGCCAAGGAGCTTGAATTTACCCTTATCTGCAGCTTAACTGAGAGGGTGCGGCTAAGGAGCTTGAACTTACCCTTATCTGCAGCTTAACCGAGAGGGTGCGGCTAAGGAGCTTGAACTTACCCTTATCTGCAGCTTAACCGAGAGGGTGCGGCTAAGGAGCTTGAATTTACCGCTTATCTGCAGCTTAACCGAGAGGGTGCGGCTAAGGAGCTTGAACTTACCCCTTATCTGCAGCTTAACCGAGAGGGTGCGGCTAAGGAGCTTGAACTTACCCTTATCTGCAGCTTAACCGAGAGGGTGCGGCTAAGGAGCTTGAACTTACCCTTATCTGCAGCTTAACCGAGAGGGTGCGGCTAAGGAGCTTGAATTTACCCTTATCTGCAGCTTAACCGAGAGGGTGCGGCTAAGGAGCTTGAACTTACCCCTTATCTGCAGCTTAACCGAGAGGGTGCGGCTAAGGAGCTTGAACTTACCCCTTATCTGCAGCTTAACCGAGAGGGTGCGGCTAAGGAGCTTGAACTTACCCCTTATCTGCAGCTTAACCGAGAGGGTGCGGCTAAGGAGCTTGAACTTCCCCTTATCTGCAGCTTAACCGAGAGGGTGCGGCTAAGGAGCTTGAACTTCCCCTTATCTGCAGCTTAACCGAGAGGGTGTGGCTAAGGAGCTTGAAGTTACTCTTATCTGCAGCTTAACCGAGAGGGTGCAGCTAAGGAGCTTGAACTTACCCGTTATCTGCAGCTTAACCGAGAGGGTGCGTCTAAGGAACTTGAACTCCCCCTTATCTGCAGCTTAACCGAGAGGGTGTGGCTAAGGAGCTTGAACTTACCCCTTATCTGCAGCTTAACCGAGAGGGTGCGGCTAAGGAGCTTGAACTTACCCTTATCTGCAGCTTAACCGAGAGGGTGCGGCTAAGGAGCTTGAACTTACCCTTATCTGCAGCTTAACCGAGAGGGTGCGGCTAAGGAGCTTGAACTTCCCCTTATCTGCAGCTTAACCGAGAGGGTGCAGCTAAGGAGCTTGAACTTCCCCTTATCTGCAGCTTAACCGAGAGGTTGTGGCTAAGGAGCTTGAACTTACCCCTTATCTGCAGCTTAACCGAGAGGGTGCAGCTAAGGAGCTTGAACCTACCCTTACCTGCAGCTTAACCGAGAGGGTGTGGCTAAGGAGCTTGAACTTACCCCTTATCTGCAGCTTAACCGAGAGGGTGCGGCTAAGGAGCTTGAACTTACCCTTATCTGCAGCTTAACCGAGAGGGTGCGGCTAAGGAGCTTGAACTTCCCCTTATCTGCAGCTTAACCGAGAGGGTGCGGCTAAGGAGCTTGAACTTCCCCTTATCTGCAGCTTAACCAAGAGGGTGCGGCTAAGGAGCTTGAACTCACCCTTATCTGCAGCTTAACCGAGAGGGTGTGGCTAAGGAGCTTGAACTTCCCCTTATCTGCAGCTTAACCGAGAGGGTGTGGCTAAGGAGCTTGAACTTCCCCTTATCTGCAACTTTAAAACCAGCAGTTAAGGACCACTGCAAAGGATGCAAGCTTATAAAAGAGGCAAGCCCCGACCACTGCAATGCTTCCGAAGCTGTTGGCCGAGCATGAGCTGGCCCATCCTCTGAAAGAGGCCACTGACCCTAAAGACCAGGGTGAACTGAGTGAGGAAGAAGATCCAGATCTTCCTCCACTCGAAGGAGCGGTTGTGGTACCTGCATCCAGAAGCCAACGCAAGGTACCAAGCGCACCTGCTTCCGGTGAGGATGGTTCAGGTCACTGAAGGTATAGTGAAGAAATCTCCGAGGGGATGGTTCTTCTTGAAAGATTGGCCCATAGAATAGCCCTCGAGGACAGGACACTGGCCACATGAAGGGAAAGGGTAGAAATGGGTTTAGCACCCATCAATGGTGGCAACAACATAATACCTAGAGGCAGAGTGGAATATTTTAACACTAAAATCCCCAAAGGGATTATCCCCAAATATGAGTAGGGTGATGATATCACCAAATGGTTTACAGCCTTTGAGAGGGCCTGTAACCTGAAAGAACTCAACAAAAAGTATTGGGGTTCTCTTCTTTGGGAGCTGTTCTCAGTGAATTGTAGGGACGGCCTTCTGACACTGAGGGCCTCATTTACAAGAATCTCATTCATCTGCCCTGATGTGTTTGATTTCTTGCACTGCCCTATGATCAACTATCAATATCATGATTGCACCGTATTTAGTCACATTTTCGCAGATGTGTGAGAAATTCTGACCATGGGGCTACCTGGGTTGTACGTGTACAAAAAGGGACGGTTTGGGCCTGGCAAGTGGGTACACTTGCCAGGTCGAATTGGCAGTTTAAACCTGCACTCATAGACACTGCAGTGGCAGGTCTGAGCCACGTTTACAGGGGTATTCATGTGGGTGGCACACTCAGTGTGGCAGGCCCACTAGTAGCATTTGATTTACAGGCCCTGGGCACCTCCAGTGCACTTTACTAGAGACTTACTAGTGAATCAAGTATGCCAATCATGGAAAAGCCAACTACACATATAGGGGTTCATTCCGACCCTGGCGGTCATGGACCGCCAGGGCCGGGGATGGAGGAAGCACCGCCAACAGGCTGGCGGTGCTTCTGGGGCAATTCTGACCGCGGCGGTAAAGCCGCGGTCAGAAAAGGGGAACCGGCGGTTTCCCGCCGGTTTTCCCCTGCCCCAGGGAATCCTCCACGGCGGCGCTGCAAGCAGCGCCGCCATGGGGATTCCGACCCCCTTCCCGCCAGCCTGTTCCTGGCGGTGAGGCTGGCGGGAACGGGTGTCGTGGGGCCCCCTAACAGGGCCCCAATAAGATTTTCAGTGTCTGCAAAGCAGACACTGAAAATCGCGACGGGTGCCACTGCACCCGTCGCACCCCTCGAACTCCGCTGGCTCCATTCGGAGCCGGCTTCATCGTTGAGGGGGGTTTCCCGCTGGGCCGGCGGGCGGCCTTCTGGCGGTCGCCCGCCGGCCCAGCGGGAAAGCCAGAATGACCGCTGCGGTCCTTTGACCGCGGTGCGGTCATTCAGCGGTTCCCTCCAGGCGGGCGGCTCCCGCCGCCCGCCGGGGTGAAAATGACCCCCATAGTTTACACAGGAGCACTAGCACTTTAGCACTGGTCAGCCCAGCTGTCTTAGTTCCCAAACCTCGCACCCAGAGTAGAAAGAAAGTCTTGAGGTTTTGTGTGGACTACAGG